>NC_136999.1:48474366-48924366 GCF_032717465.1 Coenobita brevimanus | reverse complement strand
AGGGTTCAGGGTAATGCAAGACTGAAGGGATTCGATATTAAGAACAATTCATCAGGCGTCATAGCGGGATCAGATTAAACTTTATTTTTTCCTTATTGAACAAAAGTTGATGGAAGGCATGAGAGTGAGGTAGGGATTAGGCAGATCGATTCTCAGAGCGATCAGTCAAGGTCATATGCTGTATGACTTTGTCAAATGAAGATGTAGGTCGAGGACACAGATGTTATTGCATTTAGCTGGGGGTGGGGGGTTGTGGACACAATGGAAATGTTTGGCCTATAGAAAACAACACCCCGTCCACAACACAACTCCATGGCATAAATATTGGGCATAATATGTGTGTCAGTGATCACATGCAGCTTCGTAATCTGAAACTTCTTGTGGCAGCACTGAAGTAGTATTTTAATCTGCCTAAAGCGGACCTCACACAGTCATTATTTATTGTTAGTAATCAAACAGTGACAATAATACTGACAATGTGACAGTGACATTGACGATACTGACAAGAGAAAATGTTGATGGAAGTATATTGACGTTTGTAATTATGTCTGATATCGTCACTGTTTATAAACAGTTCGACAGTTCTATTGTTAACAAATAGTCAGTCTGCAAACAGTGGTGTTGGCGTGCACGTCTCCAGAGAGACAGAACCCAGGACAACAATATAGAGGTACAAGCCAACATCGCAAGTCAAAAAACACCAGACAAGCAGATAGGGAAACACACTGACAGCCAGACAGGCAAACAGACAAAGAAAGAAGGTAGATAAACATACTAAAAGGCAACGATTTATTCAATCCCAGAATCTGACAAACAGGGCGGCAGACAAATTAGCCAACAGAAAGCAAGAGAACAATAGATATACAGGCCAACTAACAGTCAGATCAATAAACAAACAGACCAACAAACGGAATGACAGATCGACAGACAGAGATGCAGGCAAGCTAAGACAGACAGATCAATAGAAAGACAGATAAACCTACAGAGAGAGAGAGAGAGAGAGAGAGAGAGACCAACAAACAGAAAGGCAAAAGAAAGACGGGGTGGCCTTGGGCGAAGCTATCGTTTTCTCTTTTCTATTTATAGCATAATTAATATCGGTGGTGTTAGTAGTAATAGTAGTACTGTAGTTATTATTGCTGTTACAAATAGTCACATAAAAATCACAAACCCATATGATGCACGCCAGGAAAAAATTCTGTATTTGTTACTCTTTATCCTTTAAAAAACCTCTAAGTAATTTGTCAAAGCCTATTATATCTCTATTAACTGACACCGATGTAAGAGTCATTAAAGAAAAATGATTTAATAATTTTTTTAGTTGCAAAATACAACAAAGAAAAAACTTGCATATTTAGTATAGGTAACCAACGTGGTAATTGCTTTATTACTGAGATGTATGATGGAGTGGTGGTTTGTGGTAGTTGTGGTAGATAGTACTGTTGTGGTATGTATGGCGGTGATGGTGTGGTAGTTGTGGTAGTTATGGTTGATAATATAGTTGTGGTGTGCATGGCAGTGATGGTGCGGTAGTTGTGGTATCACCAATTTCAAACCTGGTGATAGGTGTAGTAATGGTGCTATGGGTAGTGCTGTGGTACTGAGAGTTTGGCAGTGTGGTAGGTGTGGTAGTGTAATAGAGTGGTAGGTGTGAGAGGTGTGGTAGGGGTAGTTGTATGGTAGTGTAGATGTATGGAAGTGACATAGCGTGGTAAAATAGTAAGGTGGTAGGTGCTGCATTGTGGTTTACGACAAATAATGTACAGTAAATGTCGTGGTAGTGTTAAAGTATGGCAGGCTGTAAGTGTGGTTGTGTGGTAAGGATTGTAGTGTGGTGAGTTTGGTAATGTGGTCAGTGTGGTAGGGTGGTCAGTGTGGTAGTGTGGTCAGTGTGGTAGTGTGGGAATGTGGTCAGTGTGGTAGTGTGGTCAGTGTGGTAGTGTGGTCAGTGTGGTAGTGTGGTCAGTGTGGTAGTGTGGTCAGTGTGGTAATGTGGTCAGTGTGGTAGTGTGGTCAGTGTGGTAGTGTGGTCAGTGGGGCCAGTGTGGTCAGTGTGGTAGTGTGGTCAGTGTGGCAGTGTGGTCAATGTGGTAGTATGATAAGTGTGGTAGTTTGGTCTGTGTAGGAGTGTGCTACCATAATGGTGTGGTATATGATAGTAAAGAACAATTAGATATGTCTGATCGTGCGGTAATATAGTACGTGTGGTAGTAATGTAAGTGTGGTGGTAAAAACAAATGGTGGAATAGTGTTGTTTCAAAAGCATACGAATATGTGCACACACACACACACACACACACACACACACACACACACACACACACACACATCCATACAAAATTACACAGCAGTACACAAAGGCACAACAGTTACATGCACCGGTACACACACGACCTGAGAGCATATGCGAAAACTTAGAGCGCGCGCGCGCGCACACACACACACACACACACACACACACACACACACACACACACACACATGCACAGGAAATGACGAGAAAGAGAGAGAGAGAGAGAGAGAGAGAGAGAGAGAGAGAGAGAGAGAGAGAGAGAGAGAGAGAGAGAGAGAGAGAGAGATGAGGCGAGAATGAAGGAGTAAAAATGAAGACTAAGGACTGGTCCTGAGTAATAATATATCACTGGAAGGAGGAAGGGAAGAGAGAAGAGCAGCAAGGAGAGTAAAGAAAGGAGACGGGAGAAGGAAGGAGGAATGGAGGGGGGGTGGAGGAGAGAAGAGCAGGACGAAGAGGGAGGAAAAAAGAGGAGAAGGAGAAGGTAAAAGGGAGGGAAAGAGGAGAGAAGAGCCGGCAGGAGAGGAGAGAAGGGAGAGGGGAGTGGGAAGAGGAAAGGAAAATGGGAAGGAGGAAATGCAGGGAAGGAAAAGATGGAAAAAAGCATGAGAAAAGCATAGGAGAAAGAGAAGAGAGGAAAGAAAGGAAAGAAATTAAGTTAAAAAAAAAGAATAATGATATGAAGAAAGGAAAGAAACTGTAAAGACGAAGTAAAACAAGTGGGGATGCATGGAAATGAGGAGAAAAGACGAGGAGGAAGAGGAGGAGAAGGGGAGGTATGGGGAGGGAGAGGAAATGAGTGAGAGAAAGCCCCACATGGAGGCAATAAAATAAAATTGTGGAGAGAGAAAATGGAGACGGGAAACGGAGAGGAGGGATTTTTGAGATGGAAATATATGTTCTGCAGAGGGAGGTGGTCGGGTGGTAGGGGGTGGACGAAAAGGGAAGAGGGAGAGAGGGAAGAAAATGTATGTAGTAGAGGAAGGGTGGAGGGGAAGGGATAATGGAGAGGGAAGGAGGGAAAAGTGGGGATGGGGGACAGAAAGATGGGAGGTAAAAATAGAGAGAGAGAGAGAGAGAGAGAGAGAGAGAGAGACTTCTTTAATAATGATATTAGTCATCACTTAGTCAGTATAAATCATTGATTCTTTGTTTTGTAATAATGTCTTCAACTTTAGTCACTTTTGTTCATATGTACCCCAAGTCTGTTTGTGTGTGTGTCTGTCTGAAGTTACCTGACGGATTACAAGAATCATCCCTCCTCCTTCCTGTTCCATCCCTGGTGTTTCCTCCCTTCCCCATCCCTTGGGTCATCCCTGCATCCATCTCTTCCTTGTCAGTGTCTCTGGCCTGTCCGCTCCATCACCTCTTACTTATCGAGTTTTCTTATATTCATCAACTCTGCATATTCTGTGTGTGTGTGTGTGTGTGTGTTTTCCCTGCGCCTGTCTGTCTATCTGTCTGTCTCTGTCTGTCTGTCTGTCTGTCTGTCTCTGTCTGTCTCTCTCTCTCTCTCTCTCTCTCTCTCTCTCTCTCTCTCTCTCTCTCTCTCTCTCTCAGTTCATATGGTGGTTGCGCTGGTGGCTGATATTCTTTGACCTAAGTAAATGAAGGTATTGTGTTGGTTTCATTAAGTAGCATGGTGTGGTGCTGTCAGTGTTACAATGTGGCCTTAACCTCCAGCTGTGTGGCACCAATGGGCACATGGTGTGGTGCTGTCAGTGTTACAATGTGGCCTTAACCTCCAGCTGTGTGGCACCAATGGGCACATGGTGTGGTGCTGTCAGTGTTACAATGTGGCCTTAACCTCCAGCTGTGTGGCACCAATGGGCACATGGTGTGGTGCTGTCAGTGTTACAATGTGGCCTTAACCTCCAGCTGTGTGGCACCAATGGGCACATGGTGTGGTGCTGTCAGTGTTACAATGTGTCCTTAACCTCCAGCTGTGTGGCACCAATGGGCACATGGTGTGGTGCTGTCAGTGTTACAATGTGGCCTTAACCTCCAGCTGTGTGTCACCAATGGGCACATGGTGTGGTGCTGTCAGTGTTACAATGTGGCCTTAACCTCCAGCTGTGTTTCACCAATGGGCACATGGTGTGGTGCTGTCAGTGTTACAATGTGGCCTTAACCTCCAGCTGTGTGTCACCAATGGGCACATGGTGTGGTGCTGTCAGTGTTACAATGTGGCCTTAACCTCCAGCTGTGTGGCACCAATGGGCACATGGTGTGGTGCTGTCAGTGTTACAATGTGGCCTTAACCTCCAGCTGTGTGGCACCAATGGGCACATGGTGTGGTGCTGTCAGTGTTACAATGTGGCCTTAACCTCCGGCTGTGTGGCACCAATGGGCACATGGTGTGGTGCTGTCAGTGTTACAATGTGGCCTTAACCTCCAGCTGTGTGGCACCAATGGGCACATGGTGTGATGCTGTCAGTGTTACAATGTGGCCTTAACCTCCAGCTGTGTGGCACCAATGGGCACATGGTGTGGTGCTGTCAGTGTTACAATGTGGCCTTAACCTCCAGCTGTGTGGCACCAATGGGCACATGGTGTGGTGCAGCCACATGTTGCAACGTTTGCTTTAACTTTGGGCACTTCAGTGGATTTAGTAAAGTTAAAGGTTCTTTTTAGTCATTCACTGATAGATTAACAGATGAAACGTATTTATTAAGCCTGACAGACATACGTGTATATGAATAACAATGGGTACAGAAAATGAGGGACAATGATATGGAAGAAGAAAGTGCAAAGTGAGCAAAATGAAGCCAGGGGTAAAATAAATGAATACAGACAGGCAATTACTGAGGCAGACAAACATAAGTGCAAATAATTTTCCTACTCTGTGGGAGTCAGTACTGACAGTCACTTGTCTTTGTATGAATGTTACTTTTACAGATGCCTAATACTCCTCTTCCTGAACATGTTCATAGGTTTTTAGAAGTCTGAAGTTGCATGAATTTCTAACTAATGCTTTATCTGTCTCGGTATAAGTCTGTATAATGGTCTACTAACTGACCAAGCCTTCGGCAAGTATTAGTTGATATATTTCTGTTATGCGACTTTTTTACCTCAAGGTTAGGTTCCCCATTTGCTAATTGATCTATAGCCAGAGCCTTAATGCCGTAAGGAGTTGTCACAAAGAGAATGCTTCCACATCGCCCTAACCTCTGTTATCGGGCAAACATCCCTCCATCTCACACCACGGTCACTCTCATACTTTTCCATTCCCGTCCTGCATATCTGCTTACAACATATTTCTGTTATTCTGTTTACCAAGGCGTATACTTCTCTGAGTCTAACCTCTAATTTCTCTATATGGCTAAGTATTTAAGTTTTCTTGTCTTTATCAGCCTCTTTCACTCTTCATCTATGAAGTCATTACTTTTCCACGAAACAATGGTCATATCTGTAAATATGAGCATCTGTCTATCTTCTTCAGTTGCATAACTATCTATCTATCTATCTATCTAGCTGTCTGTCTGTCTGTCTGTCTGTGTATCAACCCACTCTAACTTCAGCCTATTATTCTATCTACCTATCAGTCTGTGTACATAAGCACACTCCATTACCCGCTAGAACACACTCTATCATGGGAGGAAGTTACCACTGGGAATCGGGAAGGTGGTCGGTGGAGGATATGATACGAGAGACAAGGAAAGAAGGGAGGAGGATGGGGAGGAAGAGAAGTAGGTGGTACAGATGAGGGAGGGAGAGAAAGTGAAAGGGGAAGGGGAGAAAGTGAGAGGGAAGGAAGGAAAAGGAATAAAATGACAGGAGGCAATACGAGAGCAAAGGGGGAAGGAAGGTAGAAAGGAAAGAACGATAGGTAGAAAGGGAGGTGGGTGAAAAAGGAAGCAAGAAGAAAGAAGGAAACGAAGAAATTTTTATAAACTTATTATGTAGTGAGAGAGAGAGAGAGAGAGAGAGAGAGAGAGAGAGAGAGAGAGAGAGAGAGAGAGAGAGAGAGAATGCAGTTCCTAACAAATCTTTTTAACCGACATTTTTATTGCCTTTGTAACTGTGTGCGTGACCTCAGGGGTTTTGTGTGTGTGTGTGTGTGTGTGTGTGTGTGTGTGTGTGTGTGTGTGTGTGTGTGTGTGTGTGTGTGTGTGTGTGAATACCAACATCCATTAAAGGTGGCAAAATATGAGACAGTGTAACTAAACATATCTGTGCTGGTTACATATCCCCAAATTCTACTGACTATGAAAAATTCTTGGACTACCTTGCTTCTAAGATGGAACACATCTTATCAATTTCTCAGTTCTCTGAAATCTCCAATGTAGATGATTTCAATGTTCACCACAACCTTCGGCTCTTCTCTCCTTTCACTGATCCTCCTGGTGAACAAACCTAAATCTTTTCTATCCTTAATGACCAACAGCAGCATGTACAGCACCGTTCACGTATCCCTGACCGCCTTCGAAAGAGTTCCAACATACTTTGCTTCGTCCTTACAACTAATCCTTCTGTTTACTCTGTTAATCTTTTCTCTCTGTTGGGGTCCTCCAATCGCAACCTTATCACCTTAACCTGTCCTATCGCTCTAGTAAGGCCTGTGGACTCTCCCAAGAAGCGGCGACTATTGCACTTTGGAGCTGTTGATTGAGTGACTCTCAGGCAGTACCGTAAATCTTTGATTTTCTCTGGAATGATTATTCTTTACATCCTCGTGAGCCGTCCGTGTGTGCTTTGTGCATTACTGAGGTTATTTTCTAGAACATGCAAACAGACATTGCTTTCTCATATCCTGTGTCTAATGTAGAAAACAACCTTGGTTTAATTACGCTTGTTCTAACGCTGTCCACAACAAGGAGAAGGCCTACAAAAGGTACCAGAGGCAACCCACACCTGAATCTCATTTCTGTTATGTTTCTGCCAGCAATCGTGTTAAGTCTGTTCATCGCTCTGCTAAAAATAATTTCAGTCGTTCTAAATGCTCTGAACTCTGTAACTCAAATTCTTTCCATTCCTTCTGGCACTTAGCCAAAAACCTTTCTAAAAACTTTACTTCATGACCCTTCCATCCTCTTTTCCACTCTGATGAGTCTGTAGCTATTTCTTCTATAATCTATATAAGGCAGAACTCTTTGCTATGACTTTCTCCTTCAACTCCACCTAATACGATTCCGGTGCTCTTCCTCCACCAGTTCCCCCCTCTGACTTGCTCATGGCTGACATTAAAAGTTTTGAATCATTGCATTTTCTGCCATCACTCTCCTCGACACCAATAAGGCATATGGACCTGATGGGGTCCCTCCTATTTTCCTCAAAAACTGTATTTTTTTGTCTACACCCTGTCCAGGGAAACTCTTTTGACCTTGTCTGTCAACTTGTACCTTTCATTCTTGCTGAAAGTTTGCCTTCTTCAAGTTTGCCAGAAAGAAGGGTGACCATTCCCAGCTGTTTAACTATCACCCTATAGCTTTAACATCTTGTATTTTTAAAAAAGTTTTTGAGTTTGTTCTTAACAAAAATATTTTAAAGCACCGTTCTTCTAACAACCTTATTTCAGATGGTCAGCATGGGTTAAGCAGGAACACGCCACTGGCGATATTCTCAACTACCTTTCAGACTCTTGGTCATCCTCCTTTCGGGAATTTGCAAAATCTTTGCAACTGACTTAACGTGGCAAAGGCTTTCGACCAAGTGTGCCAAAAAATCTTTAATTTCCAAACCTCACAACAACGGTTTCTATCCTTCTATGTGTGCCTTCATCTCCAGCTTCCTTTCTGGTCATTCTTCTCAAGAGCTATCAATAGTGGTGTTCCTCAGGACTCTGTCCTAATACCAACCCTCTTACTTTTATTCATCAATGACCTTCTGAGCTGTTCATCTAACCCTATTCACTCATAAGCTGATGACTCCACCCTTCACCTTTCCATCCACTTTCCACAGTGTTCATCTCGGCAGTTACTGTACTTCGACAAACAAGGGATGAGGCTACGGCACACCTAATGCCTGACTTGGCTCATATCTCTGATTGGTGTAAAAGCAATTTTGTTGTTTTCTATGGATCAGAAGTTCAGTTCTTACATCCTTCAACTCGAAAAAATTTTCTGCAGGAGTATACTGTAATTTTTAACAATATTCAACTCAATCCTGCATCTTCTTTAAACATACTTAGGGTGTGATTCTCTCGGGATTCGTCTTGGAATAATATTACCTCTCTTGTAAAATCTGCTTCCAAGGGATTAGGTGTGCTAAGCCGACCCCGTACCTTCTTTACCCTTGCACAGTTATTGATTTTATACAAGGGTTTTATTCGCCCTTGTGTAGAATACAACTTTCAAGTTTGAGGAGGCTCTCCACATGCAGCTCATCTCAACAACGTGGAGTCAGTGGTTTTCATCTCAGTAACTCCCCTCCTCTTACTGGCTCCCTTCAACCTCTGTCTCTTCACTGCACTGTTGCATCTTTACCTCTATTCTGTTGCTAATTCTATGGTCACTGCTACTCTGAAATATCTTTTTGCATCCCTCCACAACTAAGGCGAGTGTGAAGCACCCATTTAGTATGCAACTCTCATCCCTTTCTGTCCAACTCTATAATCCAAGAGTTAACCATTACTCCCATCTCTTAATGTATGCAACGGGCCAGCTCTGGAACTGTCTGCTTCACTCTGTATTTTTTACTGCCTACGATCTCCAGTCTTTCAAATGCAGTGTGTCCAGGCAAGTCGAAACAAATGGATCTTGAAGTCTGCTCTCTGTTTTCTTGGGTTTCTTTTTTCTGTTGGTGGGAACTATTTTGCAGGCTCCTGGCCTTTGCTTCCTTCTTTATTGCAGAAGAAAATTCACGAGGGTAAAGAAAAAAATAATGGTATTATATATATATAGATAGATAGATAGATAGATAGATAAATAGATAGATATAAAGAGAGAGAGAGAGAGAGAGAGAGAGAGAGAGAAAGCACTCAAAGTACCTTAACCATAAACTATCAAAAAGTGGGGAAACAACCACCAAGTGAACTTTGCTTTTGATAAGAGAAGGGCGATGGTGATTTGCCTCTCATGTGGTACAGAAGCCACCATGAGGATGAAGCTGGAAACAAGACTATATTATTATTATTATTATTTTTTTTACGCATGGGAGAAGAAGCCACTGGCAAGGAATCCACAATATTAAACCATCCAAGAAATAAAAATATAAGAGGCAAATTCAAGATCTGGTCATTTCGAAATGCAGGGACACGTTGCGTTAAAAAGACCGAAGGTCATAGACAGAGGGAAATACAAACAGAGGATGACAGTTCCCGAGTTGACCCTCCATGCCGGGCGTTGATTTTGACAAGGACCTGGAATGCAACATCCATGACAGCAAAATATGTCAGACAGCATTGCATACAGGGTCACCCGTCCACCTTTTGGCTCATGACCCTGTGCAAGACAAAAGTTCACCCTTACCTTGGGTGTGTCGCATTGGTCTGAATGTTCAACTACACAAGCACCGCTGTGATGCTGGAGTCACGATGATCCTACACAAATCTCTGCTCCAGCAATTATCTCATCTGACCAGCTTTCGCTTTCCACCTCAAGCTGTGCAAAGGAACACGAGAACGGTGCTGTCTAACCATCCGCTGGTCGAGGGGTATCAAGGCTTAGTCTGCGTCTCCGGACCTTCACATCCAGAACAGTAAGACTGTGGAACTTGTTCACAGCCAGCACAGCCGTCTCCCAGATGATCACTGTACAGGCGAACGTGGTTGTACATCGATGGAAAGCAACACAAATGGTACCTTTTTCTCAGTTATACATAATGTCATTTTTCATCTTCTTTCTTTTCAAGTTGTGTTGGTTTAGTTATAAAAACAACACATTAATTCTACCAAAAAAATGTGACTGCAATCAACCATTTCAGGTTAAATAAAGTCAGTTATCATCCTGGATATGAATAGAGAGAGAGAGAGAGAGAGAGAGAGAGAGAGAGAGAGAGAGAGAGAGAGTCAGCTGGTATAATCTGATAACTGTGATGGCTTTTCGAGTCTCATTCTTTATCTCTGCCCTTCCTATTTCCCTTCCTCTCTCTTCAGTTTCCGGTTCCAGCCATTTCCATTCTGTACTTCCACTTCCCTTTTACTTCCTCTACCTTACTTTAATCAGATTATATTTCCCCACTCTACATTCCCCTGAAAATATCTTAAAAAGAAGCGAAATATTCCTTGCGTATCATAAGATGCAGCTAAATGGGTTGGTATTAAGGTCACAGAGCCCCATCCCCCTCCGTGTATTGGTGTGGCAGGGTAACACAGCCCCATCCCCCTCCGTGTATTGGTGTGGCAGGGTAACACTTGCCCCATCCCCCTCCGTGTATTGGTGTGGCAGGGTAACAGAGCCCCATCCCCCTCCGTGTATTGGTGTGGCAGGGTAATAAAGCCAATCACCCTCTATGTATTACACTTTATATATAAAACAGAGAGAGAGAGAGAGAGAGAGAGAGAGAGAGATTAAGCTCGTGTACAGAGGTTATGCAGGTGAGACAGGTGGTAATCTCACCTTGACTAGCACCTCCTTAGTGTGTGACTGAAGAAGTGACTACACACACACACACACACACACACACACACACACACACACACACACACACACACACACACACACACACACACACACACACACACACACACACACACACACACACAGAGGAAAAGTGCCTCGGAAGAATCAACAAGCAGCCTCAAGAGGACTAATGGGTCTGGTACTGTTTGCATTTCTTTGTATTCCTTTATGTCAAATTGCAGTCTTCGGGCCCTCGCTTATTTGTTTTTTACATCCGACTCTCTCTCTCTCTCTCTCTCTCTCTGCAAGCTCTTTCTCCTACCAGCCATTCTCAGTCAGCTCACTCTTCACTCTTACTCTCACTTAATCTCTTTCCATCTTTAGAACATTTGTGTATTCTAATACGTATTTATTTCCACTCAGTTTCTCATTAATTTGTACTACCGATCTCTTCATTCATACCATCATATTTTCTGCTTCTTCCCTATTCCCTCTTACTTCAGTTTTCTCTGCCGGCATTGTAATTTCGCTGTCCTTCATTATCCTTCCCTCTTAGACCCACTTTCATCACGCTTATGTCTGTTCTTCCTCATTAGTTCCCTCATCATCTTCATCAGTTAAGTCCCTTTCCTCCTCCTCCTCTTCTTTCCTCATCCACCCTTTACATTTTCTCCTTATGTTTATTCTTCAGGCAAACCAAATAATATCTACTTTCTTATCTGCCTTTCTATTGTGTTTAAAGACTCTCTATATTGATTTTGATATTCAGGAACACGAGAGCGAGATGTGTTATTGAATACGTACACACAACAGCTACCTTTGGCTTTGAAATGAGTATAGAGAAAGTTGAAAACTACAGAGAACGATGTGCTATCAGTCGCCTACGACTGACGTGACTCACTGAGGAATGAAAGTTGAAAAGCGATGTTTAATAGAGATGGAAGTACAGGAAAGGCCAAAAGGGTTGTGGAAATGAATGGAAAGAGTGTCAGCCAATGGGTTACTTGCATCTCGCTATGGTCGTCACCGGGATAGGGGTGGATGGTGAGGGCATTTATTGGGCATTTATAGCCTCCCCCCTCCAGATTCCGAGGAAGGGAGTTTGATCCCCATCTATTTATTTATTTATTTAGTTATTTGCGTACAATTATGAAAGTGAAATGTTGTGTGTAATGTGCAGACAGTTTAGTGTAGGAAGTTAGAGGAAAATGACGTAGACTTTTTACAAGAAAACGAAACCATAAGTTAAAAGGTGCAAGGTATATAGTACTGGATAAAAGAAACGTTCCACCCATCTATACTTTGTGGGTTCAGGGAGCCCGTTTCTGCGCAGCGTGTCACTGTGAGGTAGTAGGGGTGTGGCTGGGTAGAGGAAGGAGAAAATGGGGGTTGGGGGGTTGAATGACTGGCAGAGAGGGAGGGTTTGATTCAAAACGGGCGTATAGTCTTGTTTGATTTCTTTATCCATGGCATGGTATATGAGATACCATTTGATAGGTAATGTGTTATGGCGCTTAAGACTGTATGGAGATATCTGCACAACGAAATTAATTTGCCTCAGTGTGAAGAAAACATGTGAATGCATACAAGACACAAGCTTCCAAGATGTGGTATATACTGAAAGAAATGTTGCTTCCGATAACTACATGATTTTCGACCATGTCATAGTCCAGAAAGTATTAACGATAATAGTCACTTGAAATATTTCCATACAAATGGGAGTCACATTTAACCAGGCTGATTCGACTGACCCGGTTTTTGGCAAGGGTCTTAGCATATGAACACTATCAAATGAGACCAATAATGTGTATTCGATGATTCATTGGACCTTTAAAATAATGGCAACAAGAAGCTGTAACGCTGGTGGAACTTTACTTTTGTCCGGGACTATAATAACATCAAAGGAAACAAAAGAAAGTAAATATTAAGGCTGATATATTTCGAGATGACTGGACACACTGTGATTAAAACATTGGAGGTGACATCCAGAGGAAAAGTCAAGCCAGCTGTGTTCATGAAAAGTTGAGGTTACCGTACCAGTTGACTTCTGGATTAGAGAGTTAGTTTGGAAAGAGGTGAGACGCTCACATGAATTCAGTAGAGCAAAGTAACAGCCATGGAAACGAACGTGTGATGCTTACTCTATCAGACAGGCGGACAGACAGAGAAACAGAATCAAACATCTAACTACTTAGTATTTTCGCGCCCGGGTGTAAAAATAACATGTAGGCCTATACGGCACAGATTTATGTTTCATAGATAATAACAATTTAGCTCATCGAGTGGTAATTGTATGATTTATGGGGGCCTCATAGAGAAAGAAAGGCTTGGTGGCTGCTTATAGAGTGAAAAAATGAAAAATTTAATTATGACATGTAAAACCCCTAAAAGTTGTAATTTGTCCCACGTATCTTGAATATAAAATTTGGCATTGAAAAACCAACATTTTCTGCCGTCCACCAAAATTACCAATTTTATATACCGCGACATATTCAGTCATATCAAATACATTAGAGGACATGGCAAACAAGGTTTAGTAGATAAGAGGCCACAATAATGTATGCTTGTGAAACCATTGCGTGACTTAAGTATGGCCAGCCTGCATTATTGGTGCAGGAAATCTGTAAACGAACGAACGAAACAAGGTTTGAGATACATGCTTCGCAGGTGTTTTATGAGTACCTGAGTGTATATATTATATCATGTATATAATACTTCTAGTTTGTTAAGCATACTATGTTCTGTTGCATTTCTAATGCAGTTTGAGTGTTGGAGCATGGTGACAAGATGCCTGAAAGTCATCCGAGAAAACCTCCGGCATGCCAAATTTTCGGAAACCCTCATGGAATGAACTTGCACAGGTTGCCATCCACTGAAGACATGCTTATGGACTATAAGTGGGTCAGACTAGATTTGAAAAGTAATTCCAAAAAGAGAACCAGCTGTTGCAGGAGTGTCTGATGTCCTAGCTGTCAAAATTAAATTTGGACCTGAGCATCAATGCCTACTGTTACATCAACCGCATTATACCGCTGATATTAAACCACCACGATAAATATCTCAAACTTGTGAGATAACCATTGTCGAAAAGAAAGAAAAAAAAACAGCATGAGTAGAAAGCCTCCGAATTCAAGGAGCAAGCCAGGGAGATTTTCGACATTGCAGCATGCAAATGTGCTAACCATTCAACATGTTCGTGTGCAAAGTCTTGCAATGTTCCGATTTCTGAACTGTCATTTCTTCAAGATCAACCAACCACATGTAAGAAGATGATAGGGCCACTTGACAGCATAGCTACAAAGAGGTTACAAGAGCGTCTGAGAAGAAAGTCGAAGGAACAAGACAACCTAGCCCAGTATCACCTTGAAGCTAGTGCCAGTTCATCAACGTCGAAAAAAATGAAAGCACCTTGAGCAATTCTGCAGGATATGAAATATTATCTGCTACTGTTGCATGTACTTTGCAAGCATTACACCCTTCTACTGCTGCATGTACTTCTCAAGCAGCATCACAACAGAGACGTCGGCTAGACAACATTGCGAGGGCTTTGGAGCGACATGCAGTCTCAGACAGAGCAATGGCAGAGATGGCATCTGCAGTCTTGGAAGACTGTGGTATAAGCTAGTAACATCTGAAGACTGCAGTGATGTCATCGACAGAAGCAATGTTAGAAGAGAACAGCAGAAGTATCGTGAAACCATGAGTGCAGAAGCACAGGTCTTACTGCTGAAATACAGGGCCAAAATTTTGATGGCAGAAAAGATAAAACACTGACAGTTGATGGCACAGCTCACCAGAGTGACTGTATAGGAACATATATCACTGGTACAGGAGCCTGGCTCCAGCCATCTCAGTCACATTAACTCGCAGTGTCCCCTCAACCTATGGTTAAGTCACAACTTTTTTTCACGTTGAGACGCAACAACGTACCAGTATGTTTCGCTATTGCGAGGTCCATCATTTGCACATTTTTCAAGTTTCGCGCGTGATTTTGGTAGGCATATGCGGGAGGCCTTCCTCTACCTGCCGTCAGGTTGTGACACTGCCTGACCCAGCGTGACTCCCCCCTGCATGCCTTTGTCTTGGCAACTCACCAGTTTGCAGTGACCTGGCCAGTAAAGACATGTCACATCATGGTACGGAATTCAAGGCGAGAGTGATTCCCCAGTCGATGAGGATGTGGAGGACAAAGATTATGTGGTGCCAGAGGAGGAAACAAGTAGAAATGATGAGGTGGTAACATCGTCAAGGAAGGTGTGGTATGTTGATGTGTTCAGTGTGTGAAACAACGCTTATATGGCCTAAATTATTGTGTAACAACCAATACATTCTTGTACTACATATAAATTCGTACCAAATGAACAAATATCTACCTATTCTGAGTGGTTTGCAATAGTTACCGCTACCATAGAAAATGGGACAGCGTTCGTTCGTTCGTTCAAAGATTCCCTGCACCTATAGTGCAGGCCGGGCCATACATTAGCCCGGTCAGTGGGGTATGGGCTGGTTAAAAAACAGTAAGGGGGAAGGACAGAACCTGGGGATTGCCCAGCACACACGTCCTGTCTCCTGGCTGGCTTTGTGGTGTGTGTGAACAGGACAGCAGCAGCGCGGCTCCAGCAAAGACGGTACCAGGTGTGAGGAGGGTCACGTACAGTGCACTTCTCAGCTCAGGTGAGCATAATTTTGTGATTTACCATTGTTTCTCATAAAAAGCGGAGGTTTGAGCTAAAAAACAAAATCCACAATCAGTCGGGATTGGGGGAGGATCATTGGTAAAAAATCAGTCGCGATGCAGCGTGTTAAAACTGATAGTGACAGTTCTACAAGCATAAAGCTGGTCGTCATCCATTTCTTGGTGAAAATAGCATAGACGCTCAGAAGCTGGTGGCAACTGGGTGTGATAGCACTGCAGTGAACACAGGGAAGAAGGGCGGTGTTATAAGGCTCCTTAAAGAACATGTTAAACGTCCTCTGCAGTGGTTTGTTTGCCTTCTCCATGCAAATGAACTTCCTCTACATCATTTGTTCGAACATGTGGATGGTTGCACGACAGGACCAAGAAGTTTATCAGGGCCAATCGGTTCTTTATTGGCAAATTCTGAGGAAATGTCAATTGTTGTTTTTGAGCCAATAGCATGTGAATTTCCGAATATCAACGTTGAAGATTAGAGTTCGGATCAGCAGTATTACTGGATATTTGCCAAGCAGTAATCACTGGCAATTGCTCTGTCTCTTTGTCTCATCGTCAGCCAGGAAAACTCGTCATGTCCCGCTGGGTTACACTGGGCAATCGAGTTCTGTGTTTGTATGTTGCGACAGATAGGGCTAGCGATAATCTCAAAACAGTTGCTGAATTCATTCTGAAGGTTTATGCTCCAGTCTGGTTCACAATCAAGTCCAAACCTTCATGTAAGGATGGCTCTAAGAACCTGTGGATGCAGATTAAGAGGTCACGCAACCTGTCTCAAGATCTGAAAGCTGTAGTTGATCCAGTGGTTCAGCGAAATGGCTACTTTGGCCACCCTGAGAACATGTTGCTGACCATGGTAACTGACGAGCAACAACGTCAGGGAGCTGGGCGTTCGACGAATCATGCAAGTTCGTACCTCCAAGACACGTCAACATGGTATCAGATGTTTTCAAGTACCATCTCTCAATCTCAATGCCGAGGAGTACATTGATTTGATTGACTGACAGATGTGTGTCCTGACTGAACCTCCAATCACAAAATCAATGTCCGATGCTGATCTGCAAAGTGTGGTTCGTAATGAAACAACTCTTGCCACTGAACTTCAACGTTTTCCATGTCATACACAAGCAGTGGTAAGGTGCGTAAAGGCAGTCACAGAGGCATGAATAGCTGTTGTTGGACACGACGTAAGGGATGGCTTTATTCAAGCAAGAATACATGCTCGAGCTATCATGCCAACATTTAACACTAAGAGTGAATATTGCACCACACAGTAACTTTTTAGATATGTTGTAAGTGTTGTGCATGCTGGTTTAAGCTGTACATATTGGGTCATGTACATTTGTACATTGCAAATTATAATGTATAATTTTATATTATACTGTATAATACAGTGATTACCAAGGATTTGTGTCATTTGTGTCACAGGTTGTTAAAAAACATATGGTAGAGGGCAGAAAATTTAGTCCAATTTCAGTGAAATTTTATATCATTAATGAGTAATAGCACTGGCTACTTTTGGTACGTATTACACCCAATAAATCCGTGATTTGATTTTTAGCCCCTATTTTCACTCCACCTTAGTGCTCAGTTAGTCTGTATGGTTGAGTCATCACTGAACAAAATGAAATGCGAGATAAACCAATGAACGTTGACAAGTAGTTATAGGACGGACAGAGAGAAAGGAGAAACAACTTCCTATAATCAAAGACCTAAGAGTGTCACTCTGTATATCTGCAAACTTCATTTCTAAGACGGTCGGAATATGTCTCTGTTTCCAGCATACACACAATTGTTCGGGTCTGTTACGTGGTACATGCCGTGCCGGGAGTGGTAGCTCGCTCCTGTAACCCTAGCGGGGCTATATAGTCCAATACAGGGCTTAGCTAGGGGGAATTCCATTTCTCCCATTTTTTGTTACGTGGTACAGCTTTCTGATATATGCTTCATCTGCCCAATCTTCAGTTTGCCATTTGGTCTTTTTATTAGTATTCTTTCAGTAAAGCTTCCAGGTTCCGTACATGCTCTTTATTAATCTCATGGTCAGGCTTTAATTTAGCATATCAATAGCCTGATATTTTTAACCTGGAAGGGATGGTCATAAACAATTTATCTCCAAAACTCCTTGTCTTCCACTATTAGACAGCACTCCCTTCATCCCACTTCACTCTCACAAATATACCTCTTCACCTCACCCGTAAACTGCGACACTGGTTATTTGCTGCTTGTAGTTTTCTTTCATTTTATTTTTCTTTTAAAGAGCATACATTTATTTGGCATATAACTGTCCATGTGTCCGTTTATCTAAGTGTAAATATTTTCATGATTGTATTCTCCTATTTCTCTGGCCTGTCTCCTTTTAGGAACTAAAAAAAAAAAAAAAAAACAGAGGAGGATGTCCCTAGTCCCCTTACCCCGCCCCTTTTAGTCGCCTTTTATGACACGCAGGGAATGCGATGGCAGTATTCTCCTAACACAACCTGGCCGCAGAGTAGTAGTACCACCCCATAGTGCAGTCAGATTGTCCCCCCCCAGCCACAGGGGAATATAGGTGTAGCAGAGAGGAAAAGTTTGAATGTAATGGAGATGAGGTGTCTGAGGAGTATGTGTGGAGTGACATGTATGGATCGAGTGAGAAATGATGAAGTGCGAAGGAGAACTGGAGTTGTTCGGGAGATGGCTGATCGAGTTGAGCAGAGGGTGTTGCGATGGTTTGGGCATATAGAGAGAATGGATAATGAGCGATTGGTGAAAAAGATAACTAGATCTGATGTGAGAGGTGTAATGCTGAGAGGTAGACCACGAATAGGATGGATGGACAGTGTGAAGAGGGCGTTGGATGCAAGAGGGATGTCTGTTGAGCAAGGAAGAGTAGCTGTGCGTGACAAATAAATGGAGAGTAATTGTGAATAAATAAATGATGATGCAGCTCTGAAGGGATATTCTCCCGCATTTGGTCTGATCAGCTAGTCATGTCAGGTGCAGGTAAGGGGATGGGTCGATTATGATGTGGCAGGGGTAAACCAACTCTGCTGTCGGGCCCTGCTGCGGATGTCACTGATTGCACTGTGCAGTTGACCCTCGTGCGGTGTGGTGCGGTGAGGATCTGTCCCTTCTACCCTTTGGGGCTAAGATGCGAATGAATGTGTTTGAGTGGATGCGTAAATTGGGAGTGTGTCGTCCTGTCTCGGCTACCTCCCTTTCCTTGGGGGAAGCAGCCTATTTATATAGATAGATATAGATAGATAGATCCTCCTGTTTATCCGGTGGTCTATGTTGTAGTAATCACCTCTACGTGCCCATCGTCTAATCTGTTAATCAACCTGTCTCTGTCATCCATCTGTCTACCTGTGTATAGGATCATTCTCCTTTACTTTCCAGGACAAACTCATTCTACGGAAAGAAGGGTCAGGTGGAGTCAGTAAAGTAGGGGCATATGGATAGATATGAGTAGATAGAGAGGAATATAGATAGACTGATAGGTTGATAAGTGAGTGAGAGAGAGAGAGAGAGAGAGAGAGAGAGAGAGAGAGTATTAAGGCTTTACCATGAGGTCATTATGAGGGTCGGGCAGGTAGTCATCTCACCTTGACTGGCAACTCATTTGCAGGGGCAAGTGTGTACCACCACTTGTTTCCACACACACACACACACACACACACACACACACACACACACACACACACACACACACACACACACATCTCATGTAATCTAAAACTCGATAAAATGACCCAGCTCGAAAACCTATAAATCGTCCCGTTTTTTTATAGCCTCGTTTGTTCACTCGACTTGTTTTCGTTCTGGTGGAGAAAAAGTGCGTGTGTGTGTGTGTGTGTGTGTGTGTGTGTGTGTGTGTGTGTGTGTGTGTGTGTGTGTGTGTGTGTGTGTGTGTGTGTGTGTGTGTGTGTGTGTGTGTGTGTGTGTGTGTGTGTGTGTGTGTGTGTGTGTGTGTGTGTGTTTCAGACTATTCATCCTCAATGAAAACTTTCTTACTTTGTTTCTTTGTTTCTTTTCTTTTGTGCAAGGAAGCTGGAAGCACAGGCCAGAAGCCCGCAAGACTGTTTCCTCCAAGAAGAAAACAAAAACGAGAACACAGAGAGCCAAATTCAAGATCTATTCATTTCGAGATGCGTGGGTACAGTGCATCTGAAAATTTGGAGATCATAGGCAGAAGGAAATACAGACACAGGAAGACAGTTCCAGTGTTAACCTGTTGCATACATTGAAGACTGGAAGTAACAGTTAACTCTCGCATTAGAGAGCTGGACAGAAAGGGATTGATAATTTGGTGCTACACAAGTGCAATGTGCCCGCCGTAGTGGTGGAGGGATGCAAGCAGACAGTTCAGAGGAACAGTGGCCATTAAGAAGCGATAGAAATGAGATAAACATACAACACTGTGGCGAAGAGAGAGATTGAAGGGAACCAGTGATCGGAGGAGAGTTGACCCATCTGCGCCCGGTGTCCTCAGTATAGAACGCAGCGGGTATTTTCAAAATTTAGTAAAGAAGGGAGCCCAGGGCCTCGTGACTATGAGCTGATAGGAGGAGGGCGGTACGCTTAGTACCCATCAAGCAAAATCCCTCGGCCAGGAACTCTGGGAGCTAATGGGTTGATGAGACGAAAAGCCTTCAACTACACCTTGTTGAGAAGAGCTATATGTGGGCAGCCTCCCCACACACGGGTGTTGTACTCTACACACGGGCGAGTGAAACCCGTGTATAAAGTCAACACCTGTGCTGGGGTAACGAAGGCACGGAGTCGGCTTAGTTCACCTAATATCTTGGAAGCAGATTTTACAAGGAGGATAATATGATCTTTCCATGATAAATCCTGAGAGAATGAAATCCCAAGTATGTTAAAGATGATGCAGGATTGAGCTGGATATTGTTGAAAATTAGAGGATATTATGTAGAAAATTTTGTCGAGTTGAAAGATGAACGAACTGAGTTTTTGATGCGTTAAAAGCAACAAAAGCACGTTTACCCCAATCACAGATATGAGCCAAGTCAGACATTAGCCTTATCCCTTGTTTGCTGAAGAAAATGCTGAGATGGATGCTGTGGAAAGCGCATGGAAAGGTGAAAGGAAGAGTCATCAGTGTGTGAGTGGATAGGGTTAAATGTACACCATAGAAGGTCACTGGTGAATAGAAGGAAGAGATCTGATGATAGGACAGAATCGTGAAGAACGTCACATTTTATAGGTCTAAAAGACTGGTGGCCACTTACAACCGCAGCTATAGAACGACCAGAAAGGAAGCAAATGCAGGCACAGAATGAAGGACAGAAGTCGCAAGAGAGGAGTTTGAAACTTAAATCTTTACCCCAGACTCGATCGAAAACCGTCGAAATGACAAGTGCAATGGCAAAGCTTTCGCTAAAGTCCCGAAATGAGGATAACCAGAAGTCTGAAATGTACGTGAGAAGAGAGCCAGTGGAGCGTCCCTGGCGGAACGCATACTGGCGATAGGATAGAAGCTTGTGATAGGAAATGTGTTTTATTTATTATTATTTTTTTAAAGAACAGACTCAACAACTTTTGAAATACAGGATGTTTAAGCAATTGGGCGATAGTTAGAGGGCTGAGAATAGTCACCCTTCTTTGGGATAGACTGAGTGAGAGGAAACTTCTAGCAAGAAGGAAAGCTGCAAGTTGGCAGACAAAGGCTAAAGAGTTTACCTAGGCAGGGTGTAAGCAATGAAGCGCAGCTTTTGCGGACAACAGGAGGGACCGCATCAGGCTCTTATGCCTTGTTAATATTGAGGCTAATTATGGCGGAAAATACATCAATTGACGAAATGTTGATGTCAACCATTAGGGAGTCAGAGAGGGGAGTTGATGGAGGAACAGCCCCAGAATCGACTAAGGTGGAACTTGGAGGAGAAAGTCTGAACGAGCAGTTCTACTTTATCAGTTGGAGAAATAGCTACATTGTCATCAGAGTGGAAAAGAGAAGGGAACGATGATAAGGTAAAGTTGTTAGAAAGGTTTTGGCAAGGTGCCAGTAGGAGCAGAAAGAATTTGAGTTGGATAGTTGAGAGCATTTAGTACAAATGATTTTTTCTTTTCTTTTGCAGAGCAAAGAACAAACTTAACATGATTCAAGGCAGAAATAAAAAAAGAGATGAGATTCAGGGGTGAGTTGGCTCTTGTACCTTTTGTAGGCCACGTCCTTGTTGTGGTAAGCATTAGGACAGGTGTGTGCGTAACTTGCTTTTCCTGGAAACTGATATTCATGTGATGTTTAACTTAGTTGTTCGCTTGTGAAATATTTGTTTTAGTGCTCAGTGGTGAGTTACATGAATCTCATCCTCCCCCCTCCTCCTCACGTCCCTTCTTTCTGCCTTTTCCCATTCCAGTGTTCCCCCTCCCTTTCCGTCTCTTTCCCTCTCCTTTGTCTTCCCTCTGCCCTCACCACTGCCCTTCCCATTCCTACCTTCCCTGCCGTCCTCTTTGTCCTCCACATTTTGTTATTCTTCACACTGTGTCCTCTATCATTTCCTCTTTATTCTTTTTCCAGTTGCCTTCCCTTCCCTCCCACGTTCCCTACCTTCCCTCTCGTTTCCCCCTCTCTTCCATCCCCTTTTTCTCCCTTCTGCTTTATCTCTCCTGTCTACTCTTATCCTTCATTTCTCCACCTTTCCCCTGTCTTTCCATTTGTGGCTTTCTGTCTTATCCTTAAGTTCTCTATTTATCTTTCTTTCCTTTTCCTTTCACCTTTTTCTCTCTGTCTTATCTCGTTTTTATCTTGTTCTACTTTCCCTCCTCTTCTCTCCTTTCCGCGGTACTTTCTCTAGGTACTCGAATTATTTTCTTTATCATTTAGTCTCTCTCTCTCTCTCTCTCTCTCTCTCTCTCTCTCACACACACACACACACACACACACACACACACTAAAGACCGTCAGTAGGATTAAACTCTGACCCAGGTAAAGCTAAGACCCAGCTGGCGCCATGTCCTTTGCTGGAGCGGTGGCTGTACAACCAAGTGACGTCAGTCGCTGAGGCCCCGTTTATAGCCACAAGTGAGAAAACCTTGTACGGAGGTCCCCAAGGAGATGATAAGGGATTGGATGATAGAATTACCTGCGACCGTTACTTGTTATACAGGTTACTGGGAAATATAATGGATCCTCAAGCAGACAGTAAGGGATTGGATGATTCCATTACCCGTTACTATTACCTGTTAAACAGTTTACTGGTATGTGTAACGGAGTATTATAAGAAAGAGGCGGTGTAGGTCTGATGGTGGATGATCAGTGAACTGTTGGATGTCAGTCCCATCCCGTCAATTGCATAAGTCAATTCAAGGACCTCTGTACCCTATATTTCACATAATATTCAGTGTTGTACTACACAGTCCCTAATGCTGTAAACACTTCCATTAGTACCATGACACCAGTCATGAATACCTTCACTCAAGGAAATCACTGTTGATGGTGGGCATTAGGTGGAAAATTTCTCAAGACAGGAAAGTAAAAACGAGATACAGTTAGGGAAACATGGTGCAAGAGAAGAAAAAAAGTGCTGGAAGAGACATTTCTTGAAGAAAACATGTTGTAGAGAAAAAGGTATCAAGGAAGCAGACCTGAAGCAATGCAAACGGAGAGAAAGATGAAAGGATAATGTGGAGGGTGGTGGGGACAGTGAGAGAGGGAGAAGAGGGGTAGGTCAGAACTGTAAGGGAGAGGGTTGGGTGTGGAAGAGTGGACAGAGGCGCAAGGAGTGGGGACAAGGAGAGTGAAAAACAGATGAGCACCGGCTTCGAGCAGTGGAGGACAACAAATAAAAATCAGCGACTGAAGAATCAAAATGAGGAAAACTGGAGGTGGGTTATCAACAGAGGAGGATTGATTGAAGTTGTAATAGGTGGAGTTATTAACAGAAGGAGAGTCAGGCAGACAGACAGATAGAGATAGATAGATAGATAGATAGATAGATAGATAGAGAGAGAGAGAGAGAGAGAGAGAGAGAGAGAGAGAGAGAGAGAGAGACTGGCGATAACTGAAGGCCTGATCATTGGAAGAAGTAGCTAATACGGTAGGAGGTGGTCTGTTTGCTCTTAGGTCTGATGTGGTTTGGTCTAACGATGTGGTGTGGTGTGGTGTGGTCTTGGGTGGTCTGATGTGGTCTTGTATTAAATGCGATCTGATGGTGAGTTGTGGTGCAGTGTGGTGTGGTCTGGTGTGGTGATGAATGGGGTGTTGCGATGTGGCATGGTGTGATGTTGTGCAGTGTGTTGTGTTGTGGTATGGAGTAATATGGTAAGGTTTGGTAATTATCTTTCTGGTCTTTATCTCACCTTTATTATCGTGGAAGGTTTTCTCTGTCGTTCCATATTCATTCCACTCGCAGGCCAGTAGTCAGTATCAGTCATTCCCTATGTTCGTGTATTCAAAAGTGATGTCATTATCTGGACATTCTGTCTTTCCTTAAAAAAGACCTCTAGACTGCGAGTCTATCTCAGCTGTATAGAATTTTGCAGATCATTGGACAGTGTGAATCAATGCCGGTATTAATAGTTTTGCAATAAATGATTCACACGGTAGAATGGGTGTGTAGCTGATGTTCAATGTAGTGGTGTATCCTGAACAACAGCGGAAATTTAGCGTTATGAGTCGTAAGGAAGGAATATTAACTGCTATCTTTTAGAAAGACCAAAGGGAAACTCGTATTTTGGTTGCCTGTTTGTTTTGTTTTTTCTTTTTCTTTCTTTCTTTCGATCTTTCTTTTCTATCAGTTAGCAAAACAACAGGAATAAATGCTACAAGAAGTGGGGCTGCAGGTGCTAGGCGTTGGTGTGTGTGTGTGTGTGTGTGTGTGTGTGAGAGAGAGAGAGAGAGAGAGAGAGAGAGAGAGAGAGAGAGAGAGAGAGACTCCTTTAGGTTAGGTTCAGGGGGAGTAGGAGACAGGGAGTCAGACTGCCAAGGAAGTGGACATACGGGTGGGTAGGCAGCAGAGGGGTAGGAAAGTAGGGAAGTGCTGGGGTACATAGTTACAATATGTATGCAGGTAGAAAGCAGGGAATAAGTGACGCAAACAATAAAGGAAGTATTAAGGAGAAATAGAGTGTATTGATCGATACACGTAAGCAAGTACAAAGGAAAACATGTAAGTAAATAGGTCGGTAAGTAGGTAAGAAAGGAGTTAGGTAGTAAGGAATATAGAGGTAAGTAGGTAGGAAAGCAAGTAGGTAGTGAGGCAAACAGGTAGGTATGAAAATAAGGAAGTCATGAGGGAAATACAGTAGGTAGGTATGTAGATAGGGAAAAAGTGAGGCTAATAGATAGGTAAAAAGGGTAAGAATGGGAGGAAGTAGCAACAAACATGGAGGTAAGTACGGACTTAGGCAACTGAGAAGACATAAAGAAAGTAGGTAAAGAGAGACTGAAAGGTAGGAAGGCTGAGGCAAGGAGGTGGAGTGGAAGGAGAGTGAAGCAGGATGTGGAGTGGAAGGAGAGTGAAGCAGGATGTGGAGTGGAAGGAGAGTGAAGCAGGATGTGGAGTGGAAGGAGATTGAAGCAGGATGTGGCGTGGGCAGAAAGTAAGGTACGATGTGGAATAGGCAGAATGTGAGGCAGGATGTGTAGTGGGCAGAGTGAGGCAGGATGTGTAATGTGCTGAAAGTGAGACAGGATGTGTAATGTGCTGAAAGTGAGACAGGATGTGTAATGTGCTGAAAGTGAGACAGGATGTGTAATGTGCTGAAAGTGAGACAGGATGTGTAGTGGGTAAAAAGTGAGGCAGGATGTGTAGTGACCAGAGTGAGGCAGGATGTGTGGTTGCCAAAGACAGAGGTAGAAGGATACTATAGGTAGCGAGGAGGAAGACATGTGGCAAGGAAGAAGAGATGTGGCAGGAAGAAAGAAATGTGGCAGGGAGAAAGACATGTGACAGGGAGGAAGACATGTGGCAGGAAAGAAGAGATGTGGCAGGGAGAAAGATGTGTGGCAGAGAAGAAGACATATGACAGAGAGAAAGACATGTGGCAGGGAGAAAGACATCTGGCAGAAAGACATGTGGCAGGAGGGAAGACATGTGGTAGCGAGGGAGACATGTTGCAGGGAGGAAGACAAGCAACAATAAAATGGTAGAGTAATCGCACAGGAAAGCGGCAGGAGGGGACGGAAAGGAGCAGGCGCTCAGGCAGGGAGGCAGGCAGGGAGACTGGCAGGACAGGAAGTATACTAGACTTGGTTCCAGTTATTGTTAATTATATTATCAGTTTCAATTACTGATCAATTTGGTTATAATTAGTTTTTCAGTCAGCTATCTATCCGTTTATCTATCTATTGGACGTTTGTTATCGGGTTATCATTTGACCTCAATTTCTCATTTTTCTTTCTCAGTGTCGCTGTATCAGTGTTCCTTACATTTATCTGGCGATCATTGCTCTTTCTCCACGGTGTTCTTCTCTCACTCCTAAAGAATCATCCTCACCCAGCCGTCTCTCACTCCCATCACACTTCCCTTATACACATTTTTTATTTAATATTATTTATTATTTCATTAATTTATTTTTCATTGTTTTCATTTATTTATTATTATCTCTTTCTCTCTCTCTCTCTCTCTATGTGTATATATATATATATATATATATATATATATATATATATATATATATATATATATATATATCAGTTTGAGGGTTTGGAACATCTCTAGGAGCTACAACGTTCGACTGTCTTTCATTAATGATTTTCGGAAAAGAGGTTCGTTAATCACGCAGACTTAAGCGTTTTTATCGAAACCATACAGTATGACACACCACACCACACCACACCACTGCAGGCAACACACAATAACATCCTGGATCACCGCATCATATTATTCTCTTTCCACACTACACACTATACCACTTATTCACACAGTGTCATACAATAACATTCTCTCCCGCTGCACAATACCACACCACTCTCCCACATCAAACCATACCACACAACACACCATATCACCCTTCCAAACAGCCTCCTACAGAATTACCCTCCGACACCACATCACCCTGTCAAATCACACCATACCACCCCCTCACTGAATAACACATCACACATCCCTGTCACAGTACACCACACATAATCACCTCCCACATCATATCATACCACACCATTACACCTTCCACCCCACACCACACCAATATCGACGGGCCCTGACGTTCCTGCATCTAGTAGTATTATACTTGTTCTCCCTCTCTTCCTGCCTCCCTTCTACACTTCAAATGGCTTTCTTACTCCTTTACTTCTACTTACCTCTTCCATTTCCACTTCCCTTCCTATATCTTCATCTTCCCACCATTACAAGTTCTCTCTCTCTCTCTCTCTCTCTCTCTCTCTCACACACACACACACACACACACACACACACACACACACACACACACACACTTCATTTTCCTTTCTCTGTGCAAGCTCTACTTCACTCCCACTTTCCTTTTCCACTCCCGCTCCTCATTCATTCCTTTTATTCATCATTTCCTGATTTCTGTTTTTCCTTGCTTATTCCCTCCATTCTCTCTCTCTCTCTCTCTCTCTCTCTCTGATTCTTCAACATTCCTTAGTTTCTTCTCATTTCTTACTTTCCATCTCTCCATTCTCTCCATTCCTCCTTCATTCCTCGCTTCCTTCTTATTCCCTGTCTTCCTCACCCAGTAGCTGAAAATTCGATCCCACAGTGTTCAGAAATATTTATCACATGGAGAGAGAGAGAGAGAGAGAGAGAGAGAGAGAGAGAGAATGTTCATGTCTGTTATTATTTCTTGACATAATAAATCTGAAATAAATACATCAATACCCACAACCCACAATGAATGCCTTCCCGCAGGCAGTGGTGGAGGACTGCGCTAATGAGGGTAATTAGTTAGTTCATAATTACCTTATTGATTGGGTGACTCTCCACTGTACCTAACCTCGTTCTCGGCCTACCTTCTCTTTTCCTACCTACGTAACTTGTAAATACTCTTAGTCACTGTCATTTTTTTTTTTATGTGGCAATAAACAACTTCAAAGATCCCCTTTTAACTCACATTTCCTAATACATCCACCTCAACTACATTAATTTCATATGTTCGTATGTTCATCTAGCTAACCAAGTCACTCCATATGCACAATTAACGCCTTCATTTTTTCAGCGCAAAAATTTTGTTCTTCAGTATCTTACGTCAGGGCTATAACCATAGCATAGTAGATACCGTCACGCTGATCTGTCTTCGCTCCAACACTAACATCACTGTTTCTTGTTGTTCCTCTCAGAATATTCATTAAGAGTATCCTCCATGCTACCGTCCTTGTTGACAACATTTCCTAAAATATATACGCAGCTTCACTATCTCCGTTTTTATGTCATTATTTTCACACCACGTTTTGTGTCCGTGCTATTATTTTAAAAAGAGTTCTCACAGTATGTATATTTTTATATTTCCATCTCCCACAGACATTTGCGAAGTGTTTCTAAAAATTTTGCCATACCAGCTCCTCGTCGTCCAGTACCACCACGTCAATAGCAAAGAAAATCACAGTAATTTCCCGACACGAAACTACTACGTTCATTCGTGTTCTCGATCTCACCTCTCTCAGCACCTACATCCATATTGACATTTAGTAGCCATGGAGACCTGTCCTTCATATAACTAATTCCTCATCATCAACTTATCATTCACTATACTCGTTTTACTATAACTTGACCTAAATATTGCCGTCGCCTCATCTTTATTGCTGAATTATAAGCATACATTAACACAAGAATAAACTCATGAAAATATATCACGGAAAGGATATAGAGGTGCAGTATTGCCTTTTTCAGCCACTGAGCTCCGTGAAGGAAGCTGCAAAGGATGAAAATCCCAGCCAATATAAGGTAAAATAACGGTCATAAATCAGTAAAATGCTCTTTGTGAGCAGGTGAGGAGTTAGCGAGGGCCATATTATCACAATTTCCCTCTGATGTATTTCTTCATAATAATAGGTGAACAATGATAATATACTGGAACGAAAGACATTCACACACACACACACACACACACACACACACACACACACACACACACACACACACACACACACATAGAAGTACTGCGTTTTTCAGCCACTGAGCTCCTTGAAGGAAGCTGCAAAGGACAAAAATCCGAGCCAAGATAAGGTAAAAAAAAAAAAACATCACAGCAGTTTTATGGCCATCCTACAAATCCTGGATGGCGTTCAACACTGTCTTCCTTCCATCTCATTACTCTCCCTGATGTTTACGTGGCAGGTCCACTCTGGCATTTGTCTTGTACGTACAGTCACGAATATTTCTAATAATCTATAAGCTTGTAAAAGTTCTGCCGAAAATCTTACGAAGAATATTTGTTATATACTTCCATGCGGCCATGATGTTTGTCACTGACTCCTCAGTAACTGGCTTTAATATAATTAATGACATCTAAACAGATGGAAGGAAGTGAGGGTTTCAAACAGTATATCGTTATGGATGTCTTCCATAATAATCATTGTTCAGTTGATAGGTAAAACTCTATTCAACAGTTATGAACCAGTAAAATGCGCTTTGTGAGCAGGTGAGGAGATAGCGAGGACCATGTTATCATAATTTCCCTCTGATGTATTTCTTCATGATGAGAAACGAACAATGAAATATTTACTGGAACGAAACACACACACACACACACACGCTCGCTGGTGCAGTGGTAACGTTCTCGCTTTTTTTTTTTTTTTTTTTTTTTTATGTGTTCGACTCAGGGCATAGGCTTCACAGCCTGCTGCCAAGGCCCAGCAGTCCTCCTACATACCATATACCTCTACATGTCACCACTTCGGCGCTAACACCCACCGTCCATATTGAATACATGCTAGGGTTGTCTCATACAGGACTGGCGTATTGGTATTAGCGGGGGTATTTTCACGACATGTCGGCGGATCTTCTGGTAGATCAGTAAAGCCTGATTTAATGAAATTCAAATCCTTAAACTGTTCCCTGCCCCAGCCGGGATTCGAGCCTGGGTCCGTTAGGACTGCAGGCCACCTCTCTACCGATTGAGCCATCGCCTATGCTTGCCAAATGGTGGACGGGAGTTCGCGCCTCGCTCAGGTTGCGAAAAGTTTCACTGAAGTGGGTGGTTACTGTCCCCCTTGAGCAAGGGGACGTGTGTGTGTGTGTGTGTGTGTGTGTGTGTGTGTGTGTGTGTGAAGGTCACAGCCTTGCCCTTAGATCGGACTATATGAGCTTTCAGCTCCCTTCCAGGAGGGTAAATGCTGACGACCACGACCATCAAGTGATCCTGATCGACCCGGTGAATTACACACACACACTTCCTTGAAAAAATCGAGATTCCAAGGGATTCCTACAGCTTTATGGATGAGTTTTTAGTTGATAACAAAATTAACTGAATGAATGTATCACACGCAGGAAGAATTTCATACCACTTCACAGAGGAGTAAAGTTGTTGGCTTCTGCTTAGCGTGACGGTCGGGTCGGGCTGGACCGCTCATTTCCAGACTTAGCTGAGAGTAAACATCGCTCGCTCGCTCGTACTAAAAGAAGTGTATCACCTCAGAATCTTCCCATCCCATAATATATCCATCATCGTTAAACTGCCTTCATGAATTTGTAGTAGTATATATTAGTCATTGTAACCCCAGGCTCATCTGAAACGTTTACCTGGTAGACTGAAGGTTGATTTTTTCAATGCGTCCGACTCTGAGCCTCACTTCGGCGCTAACACCCACTGTCCATATTGAGCATACGATATGGCTGTCTCGTACAGGACTGGTGTGTTAATATTAGCAGGGATGTTTATCGATCTGTAGGTGAGTCTTACCGTAGACCGGTAAGGCCTCTTTTAACGAAATTCACATTCTTAAATTGTTCCTTGTCCCAGACGTGAATCGAACTCCCGTCCATCAGGACAGCGAACTTCCTCTCGACGGACTCAGCCACCACCTTCACTGAAAGCCCACCATTCCCTTGCTTGATGATGGGGAGGACTATAAGAAACGTTTGCATAACTGGGGAGAAATGTTGCCCGACTATATCAGTTCAACTGCATGAAGGCTTCCTTCTCCAGCACCAGTGACTGTTGTAATCCATAGGTGTGAATATCTCTAACTAACTGACATGCTGTGGTAGACCTTTCCCGCTACCCTCAACAACCAGACATTATTATGATTCCCTCATTCACTCCTCTCATACCTTCCCTCTTTCATTCTTTACCACCGTAACCCTGCAATCTAACCCCTGTGCCTCTATTTCTGCTCCAACCTCCCTCTCTTACAGTTTTCACTTCTTCGTAACTCAGTTCTTCTCTTCCTTCACTTTCGTTCACTTGTGCCCCAGGCTATCAATCCATTCTTTCTCTTGACTGTCCATTACTGCTCTCTTCACTTCTCTTTTCATGCACATACACCTTCCGTTTCCGCCATCTTCATATAATTATTTGCTGTCCAACCGAATCATCTATGTTGTTTCCCTGCATCAACTGTTTTTCTCACTTCCTCGCTCCATCAAGCTGTTCCCCTGCTCCGTCTTCTCTTCCTCACACCACACACTCCTGGTATAGACATTACGAGTATTCTGGCTCAATAAAAGTTTCCATGCTTCTTCTTCATCATTAGCTTTAGCTACACCTCAAAACTTTTTCCCCTCCTCCCCTTCTTACTGTTGTATAGGTCTATGCTGCCACTTCACCTTTATCCGATACCCGGTTCAGTAATACTATGCAATAATTGACCAACCACAACTTATTCTTGAAACTCTTCTTGTGTCCAGACCCTCTCTCTTCAATCGCTCAGTCACACATATAAAATTAATCACTGCCTTCTGCTCTGTGAATCCTCCTTGTATTCTGCTTCCAGTCTCCTCACATACCTGCGTATCAATCTGCAATATTTTTGAGTTTTTCGGAGCTGATATGGTTTTATTAACTTGGAGTTTCCGTTCTATGTCGCTTTTGTGTCGGACATATCGTCACATTAATCCGAAGCTGATACCGTCTTGCCACAGTACTTTTCTCAGGGTAATGGTGTGTTCTCGGATATCCTGGCAACGACGTCCTCCCCACACAAATCCCGAATATTTGGTAGTCGGGTCCAATTACTGACAATGCAACTTACTAACTCATCCCATCCCAAACCAACCATCCCCAATCCAGTGCAACTCAACCCATCTCAAACCACTCCGACCCAACCCAAAGGGTTCACAGCAGTCAGTCACTTCATCCCGACACTTCCGTAAACTGAACAAAACCGTATGATGTCAGCAGGAATAAAATGTAGTGGACATCATCGCACAGAACAGGGTCAAATGACAGCTCCTAACCCTTCTAGCTCAGGAAATCTCCTCTGAACAGATGAAATTACTTGATGGTCACAAAAATACATCTTACTAAAGCATTAACCACTCAGCTGCCACGATTGATTTAGGTACCGTGCTATACTCGGGCTACCGCCACACGGTTTTTGTTCAAGTAAGAGAAACCGGATGCAATTAGTGGATTATAGCGAACTTTCCCGGTGCGGCCTTATCCTGCCTGAGTTAGTGGCGGCAGCTGCACTATTTTACGATAATTGTAGATATGGTGTTGGTGTGGCTACTTTTCGGGAAGGTGTAGAGTGACAATCCAGCCCTAAGCAACTCAAACCAACCAACTCAAACCAACCAACTCAAACCAACCAAAATCAAACCAACCAAAGTCAGACCAATCCAGCCCAACCTTACTCACCTCATCCCACCAATCCAACCCACTGGCTTATCCCATCCCAATCCAACTCACTCCAACGCAACGTACTAATTCATCCCATCCCAAACCAACCACCCCCAATCCAGTGCAACTCATCCATCTCAAACCACTCCGATCCAACCCAACCCAATCAAATCCAACTCACCTCAACCCAACCCCATCAACCCCAACCAACCCAATCAATTCCAACCCGATAGAAGCACCCAAATCAACCCAACCCAACCTAGCCCACTGCAGTCCAACTCAACCCAGCCAAATAACCTGTCCAGTCCCATCTCAACCTGACTCATTCCATTTCATTCCAGCTCAACTCAGCCGAAAAAACAAACTCATTACAACTGCAGCCCAACCCAACCCAGTCCAACCCAACGCAACCACTTAAAGCCATCCCAATCCATCGTAGCCCAATCCAACCCACCTAAACGCAATCCAGCTCAATCAATCCCGTTCCACTCCATCCCACCTCAGCTCAGCCAACTAACTCATCACAATCGCAACTCAGTGTACCCACTTAAAAACATCCCCTCCCATCCCAGCCCAACCCATCAAGACAGCCCATCCCATCACAGCCAAACTCAGTCCAAGGCAACACAAATTATATTTAACGTAACCGAAATTAACCCCAGCCACCTTAACCTAACCCCACCCATCCCAGCCATCACATCCCATCCCAACCAAGTTCAGCCCAACATACCAGCCCATCCCATCCCACGCGAATCCAATCTTATGCAACGAAATTTAAAGTTAACCCACGTACAGCTAACCCAAGCCAACTCAACCTAACCCTACCGATCCCATCCCAGCCCAACACGATTTGAGAGCGCTGTTATGCCTTGACCAGAGATTGTTGTTGTTGTTGTTGTTATCAGCGGATCGAGCGAGTTGGAAAAATTTTACACGGAGGAATGTGTAAGAAGGGTGTGGCATACCAGTGAAGTGATAGTCGTTGGACTGACTCTTGCTGACAGGTGGTATGAAGCTCGTCATTGTGGATGCTTATGCCTATGAGGTACTGTAGAACTAGGACTCCGGGCCTTCAATGGTGAGGGCATGAAAGTGTGGTCCATTTAACTAGGGCAGTCTTTGGTTAGTTTCTCCTTCCAGTATTTTTTTTTTTTTTTGGGGGGGGGAGCTTTCTACATTCAACATCACATCCTAAGGTGGAAAAAAAGGTATGGATGAAGATGGAGACGATGACGAAGAAAGATGAAAAAGATGACGACGACTATGATGCTGATACTGATGATGAAAATGATGAAACTGTTGCCGCTGTTGTTGTTGATGATGATGATGCAAGGAAAACTACCAGAAGAGGCCCAAAATGATAAATATCCTCTTTTTATGACAGTAGAGAGGAAGACGTGTGTAGGGAATGAAGAAAACTGGAATTGCCCTATAGCAGTCAGGAACAGAACACTCAATAGTAATACTGTATTTTTTTAATGTTGAGACCAAAGTTGATCTTTCCATGAAAAAAAAAAAAAAGAAATTCAATATCCGTTCATTTCGAAATGCTTGGAAAAATTATTTCTGAAAGTCTGGAGATCATAGGACGAAGGAAATACAGGCTCAGGAAGACAATTTCAGCAGAGTTGTCCTGTTGCATATCAGTGGCCACTCCTGTATATGCCCTGTGGCCATCCTAAATTTCCGGGAAACTACCTCGGGACTCTCTAAGTGTTTTCCTTGGGTCACCCCATCATTAGGTTCGTTAACCCCTTGGTCACCCCATTATTATAATCCTAGCTACGATCCGGTTACATATATGAAAGATTTAGTGTATCAGTTAACTCTTACGCCGAAATGAAGGAGGGATACAGGCCACAGGAAAAAACCATTGAAATAGCAATAATAAATAGATAAAATGCAACAGTGCATCGAAGACACTGATGCTGAGATGACTCAAAATACCTTTGACTTTAACTGTTTAGAAGAGATGTATGTGCGGAGCCCTCGCAAACAAGAGTTAGCTAGAAACAGGGAAGAATGAGACCCATGGGCGGATTTTTCAAAAGAGATAATGTGATCTTTCCATGATAAGTCCCGTGAGAAAGAACCCATAAGGAAAATTGAAACACGAGGAACGAAACTGTATATTGTTGAATGTTAAAGGTTACTCCGGTGAACGATTCTGGCGGGTCGATATATGCAGGAACTGGGTTTTTGATGCTCTGAAAAAGGAAGTTCCTTTAACCTCATTCAGAAATATGATACAAATCAGAAACCAGGTGTGCAATAGCCTTATCCCGTGATTGATGAAGTAAATGAAGATCAAGATAAAACTTGGGTATCCACGTTTTCTTATCAGTGCGAGATTGTGTTGTGGCATCAATACAAATAGCTAAGTAAGACAGCAGTAAAAACGGTAAAGATGAGTAATGTTTCCGAACAATACAGGATTGTTTGGATTAGAAATGGTGCAAAGAACAGAGGATATGAAGTGGGGGTTCTATTGATCAGATATAAAAATGTATTTAGATGGTTGATACATGTGCAAAGAATGGCTCTATCCTGGGTGGTTTTGATTCCTGTTTTGTGTATGAAGGTCGACGGCAGGGAGACGGACCTATGGGAATATCCCCAGTTATGATGTGATATTATGTGATGAAATGAAGGAAGGTTGATCAAAAAGTTCCTGTGCCCATTTATACTGCAAAATGGAATATTTTTTTATAATACTGTTAATTATGATAAATAAATATAGGCATCTGATGTAAAGATGAATTAATTTGCGTATATGCTGTGCTTTTGTTAAACAATGCTAGAATTATGTTTTGGTTTAATATAATTCTGGATAGCTAAATTTTCTTTTATATCACTTATGGTACAGTATTCACCATGGTATTCAGGTGCACAGGGACTTTTTATTACCCTGTATAATAATCAGAGATGCAAAAATGAAGTAGCAAAGGGTACAATTGAAAATATATGAGATTATGTGGGCATTAAAGCTAAGCTAATGGTTTATAGTGACAGTTGTCGGAATTACGCCATGATCTTAGTCCGCAGGTGGTTATAAAGCCACCTGCTGCTGTTAATGGCTTAGCCTGTGAAATGGAGCCGAAAACAATAGGTTTAGTAGGTGGATGAAGAGCCTGGTTCGTTGGGAACTCACCTGACAATTCTTTCATATACCATTCTCCGTACCTGCTAAGGATGATGATTTACTAGGTGTACAGTAAATAGCACTGTAAATTCTACGGATTCTGCTACGACTTCTCCAGTTGATATTAACTTTGAAGCAAACAAGGGAGACTTTCCTGAGCATGAAATAGCCTACAATTAATTAATCTTCTGCACACCTATACAGATGTTGTGGCCTTACCTGGTGAACCTATGGGGATGACAGATCTTATACAGCACACCACTGAAGTGATTCCTGGTACTCAGACAATTTACGCCAGCAAATAGATTATTCCATAACTTGCGAAAAGAAGCTTACGAGACATTGCGGGGTTACTTAACCAGGACAACACTGAACACTCCGTCAGTACGTGGAATAGGTCTACTCCACTTTTCCTAGTCCCAAAGAAAAAGGCGAGTGCAGACCCGTAGTTAACTACCTCAGAGTAAAAACTCTCACTATACCCGATCGATTCCTATTACCAATCTTAACAAATTTACTGGAATCACTTGGCGAAAATAATGCTGTTTTCACTCACCTTGACTTACTTAGTGGCTGCTGGCAAGTAGAAATGTAAGAGTCTTCTCTCCCGATAACTGCAATCAGTATCTCTTCTGGGCACTCTGATTTCAAAAGACTTCCATTTGGTCGTAGAGATGCTCCATCAGTATTCATGAAGCTTATCCATTCTGTATTGAGTGGTATGATCTGCCTTTCTCTTTTTGTTTATCAAGATTACATCATTGCAATGAATATATCGATCCCTGAACATTTTGCCAAACTAAAGGAGTTTTTCTCCGCCTCCAAAGGGCAGGTACAAAATTAAGCTCATTGACTACAACTTCTTCTATAAGAAAATTAAATTTCTTGGACATGTGGTTGATGCTGAGGGAATTTATACCTCAGAAGAGAAAGTTAAGTCAATTGCTAACTTTCCAAAACCCGCCAGTATTGATGAGGTAAGGAGTTTCCTTGGACTGAGTGGTTGCTATCGGTGATTTATTCAAGGTTATACACAGTTATACACAGATCGCCGCCCCTCTTACTAAATTACTCAAGAAAAATGAACAATTTGTTTGGCCTAATGACCAGTCTCATGCCTTTCTAACACTGAAGACAGCACTTACTAATGCTACAGTCTTGGCATTCCATGATTATAAAAAGCCTTTTCTTCTTTGTACAGAGGCATCTGATGTAGGTCTAGGTGCAGTACTGATGCAAGTTGATTATACAAAGAGGATACGTGTAATAGCGTGTGCTAGCCGTTCCCTCGGTGCCTCTGAATGAAACTCCTACTCGTGATGCCTAATTACAACGAATCCCCGACAAGTATGAAGCTAGAAACCGATTCCAGATAGATACATTCTTATCAATGTTAGGCTGCTTATCTTAGCCTTTCACTGTCCCCTGACTGACTGGAGGCCATCACTGTTATTTGGCCTGGTCTCAGCCTAACTATCCTAGTTTCTAAGTTGTCTACCCTGCCTAACACTTCTGCTTCCACTTCCTCTAAGTGCACTGCTTTAGCACTCACCATTACAATCTCATTCTCCCAACTTTTCAACCTGTCACTTAACACATTAATTGCCACACTGTTTTCCTAATTTCCAAAGAAACCCTATTCTCTAACGCACAAAATAAACTACACATATACTCACCTTCCTTTTTCACAATTAAGTCTCTTATGAACTCCTTAGAACACACGCAGTAGGAGAATCTTTGGGCAGGTGACATCTGACACTGGGGCTTGGGAACAAGAGTAAATCGAAAGGCATGTCATCACCTGAGCAGGTCAGAGGTCAGACTGTGTGTGTGTGTGTGTGTGTGTGTGTGTGTGTGTGTGTGTGAGAGAGAGAGAGAGAGAGAGAGAGAGAGAGAGAGAGAGAGAGAGAGAGAGAGAGACAGACAGACAGACAGAGAGGATATTCACAGATATCTTCTATTCATGACATAGTAAATGTGAAGAGTCTCAGATACTGTACTATGCACGTCACCTACCTCCTCTTATTATGGATACTTCCTGCACTGAATCAACTGCAAAAATTACCGACATTCATGTGACATCAACAGGTCCACAAGATTAAAGTGGCATCAACGGGTCCACAACAGTAAAGTGGAATCAACGGGTCCACAACAGTAAAGTGGAATCAACGGGTCCACAACAGTAAAGTAGAATCAATGGTTCCACAATAGTTACACACAGTAGAGTGGCACTGACGGGATGACAACAGTATAATGACATCAGCAGGTCCACAACAATAAAGTGGTGTTCACAAGTTACCAACAGTAAAGCTGCATCAAGAGGTTCAGAACAGTAAAATGGAATAAACAGTTCCACGAGAGTAAAGTGGTATTACCAGGTTCACACCAGTAACAGACACACAATAGTAACGAACCATCAACGGATCCACAAGGGGTAAAGAGGCATCAACTGGTCCACAACAGTAACGAGGCATGAACGGGTCCACAACAGTAACGAGGCATCAACGGATCCACAGCAGTAACGAGGCATCAACGGATCCACAACAGTAACGAGGCATCAATGGGTTCACAATATTTAAATGAGATGGGTTTCCCTGGTGTGACCTCATCCTGCTTGGGTAAGTGGCGGCAGTTGCCATATTTAGGATAATGGCAGAGATGGTGTTGGTGTGGCAGCCAGGAGGGCAGGTGCAAGCTGCCACCCATCCCAACCCAACCCAACTCAGCTCAACCCAACCGAACCCAACTCAACCCACCCCAACTCAACCCAATCAAAATCAACCCAACCCAACGGAATATAAGATACTCAAACCCAACCCCACACAATAAATCCCAACTAACCCATCCCAATAAAGCCCAACCCAAGCCTACGTAATCAATCCCAACCCATTTCAGCCCAGTGAAACCTAACCAAACCCAAGCCAACCCAACCCAAACCAACCCAACCCAAACCAACCCAACCTAAACCTACCTAATCAAACCCAACCCATTCCACTCAATCCCAAACCAATCCAACCCCAAATCTAGGCAGTATGGTCATGGTCGAAAGTAGCGTATAGGATCTAAGTGTCCTACTGTTGTTATCTCAGTTGCTGTGGCTGCTTTGGTGTTGGTGTGGCTGATCAGGTGTTGTTGTGGAGGATTTGGTGTTGGTGTGACAGCTTTGGAGTTGTGGTAGATTTGGTGTTGTGGTGATTAGGTGGTGTTGTGGTGGATTTGGTGTTGTTGTGGTGTATTTGGTGTTGTTGTGGTGGATTTGGTGTTGTTGTGGTGGATTTGGTGTTGTGGTGGATTAGGTGTTGTTGTGGTGGATTTGATGTTGTTGTGGTGGATTTGGTGTTGTTGTGGTGGATTAGGTGTTGTTGTGGTGGATTAGGTGTTGTTGTGGTGGATTTGGTGTTGTGGTGAATTAGGTGTTGTTGTGGTGGAGTTGGTGTTGTTGTGGTGGAGTTGGTGTTGTTGTGGTGAATTTGGTGTTGGTGTGGCGGATTTGATGTTCCTGTGGTGGATTAGGTGTTGTTGTGGTGGATTAGGTGTTGTGGTGACTTAGGTGTTGTTGTGGTGGATTAGGTGTTGTTGTGATGGATTTGGTGTTGTTGTGGTGGATTTGGTGGTGGTGTTGTGGATTTGGTATTGGAGTGGCGAATTTGGTGCTGATGTGGCAGATTTGCTGTTGGTGTGACACCTTTTGCTGGGAGATGAGACTTGTGGTTTGCATGCTTTATTCTGTGGGCTCGAAGCGACAGTCTTCATGGTTTACAGGGGTAAATAAATAAACTGTTTATTCCACTAGGAACTATCTTCATAAGTTTTAACAGGAAGCAGTAACATTAACATGTGATTTCACTAGGTACTTTGTTGACAAGTTCAGTTATATGTCTCATTGTTAGAGTTTGTGGATGTTGTCCATAGTGAAAGTGAAGTACAGTAGGTTGGTGATGATTATGAAGATGAATATAATGATGATCATCATCATTATCACACCATGTGCGACGGGGGAGGCAGAGGTATGGTGATGATGACGATGATATTGATGATGATGATCTTGTTTTTATGCTCCTGGTAACTTTGTGAAACATCTTCATGATAAAGGTAAACTTTTAAATATACTGTAAAACTATTACCAACAGTCAATTATGCTATTAAGTAAGGTCATTATTTACTACGGGATTATTTTTAAAAGAAGCAGTATGTTATTAGCGGTTTGGGCCATTAGATGTTGTATAATTAAATACCAGTACACACACACACACACACACACACACACAGATAGGAGGGAATGGAAGAGGCAGACGAGAGGATAAAGATAGAAAGCATGAGATAGGATGAGACAGGAAGGATAGGAATAATGTCAACTGGAGATAAAAGCTGACGTATAAAAGCGAGGAGGCGAGATGGCGATTGGGTGATGGTGGGAGAAGGAAATAGGGAGGAAGGTAGGCGGAGAAAGAGAGTTCGAGAAAAATACGAGGGTAAGAAGGTGAATTATGAGCCAATTACTTGGAAAAGTTTGGGGGAGAAAAGGGACGAGAAGAACATGGGGAGGAGGAGGGGAGGAGAAAGGATAGGACAGAGTTAAGGAACGTGGGAAAAGAGGACAGCTCAAGAAGGATGTGAAGAGAAAGATGATAGAGAAAGAAAAACAAAGATGAAGAGTTTAGTGTGTAATGAGCAGAAAAAGCAAGCTGGGAAAAAGAAAGGCAAAAAATATATGTATGGGAGAGAGAGAGAGAGAGAGAGAGAGAGAGAGAGAGAGAGAGAGAGAGTAGGATGGAAGGAAGAAGCGAGGGAGAAAGTGAAAAAAAAGAAGGAAAAAGGAAAGAAGTGAAAGGAGTAGGAAGACCCATGCTTAGCAATATTTACAATATTTCCATTCACCTTCCTGTAACTTCTCACATTTTCATAATACCCTATATTGAGTGAAATAGTTTTTCTCTAGCCTTGTGAAAATAATAATGTTGCTGTATAGTTGGACTCTTTCTCTTTACCTTCTGCCTCTTCTTTCCTCCTTTCACGTTTATTACACTTGTGAAGGTGATAACCCACACATTGTAATATTTTGTTCAGCACCTATTTGTGTCCTAACAAGTAACTCAGTTTTTATCTTATCCAAACCTGGACGAAGTGTTGAGATTCAGCCAAGGTCTTCACCTGCTGTTTTTATACAAAACAGGTGAAAGGTCAAATCACAGGCAAGGTCAACTGAAACAGAGTTGATCCGATTTAGTCCAAACTTGGTGGAAAGGTTGAAGTTAAGGATAGAAAGAAGGAATTCAAATTTAAGGACAATTTGTCAGAAGTCAGGATCACTGGGCATTGCTGAAATTTTACCCGTGTCTGTCTGTAATTGAACAATACAACTAAAGTAACTAGGATCTGATTCGGACAAGACATGGTGGATAGGTTGAGGATCGGCCGAGAGATTGACTTTCGCCTTCCTCTTCTCTATTTTAACAATAGGTCAAAGAACTGAAAGGCGGACAGACAGAGAGATAAGTGTATTGCCCAGACATTTTACACCATATGGAACGCAATCGTTTTAATAACCACTGTTATACTATGCAGCTGCTTTCCCCTCATGTAAATCATGCCTAGCACCATTCTGCTGTTACTGTTGAACATGACAGTAACTAGAACTAAGTTAATGCAAACAACAAATATTTCATTATACAAACATAATAAAGACGGATTTGAAGAATATACACAAATACAACAAATTCTTTCTGTCAGTACCTTGCATTAGCTCAACAAATTGTTTCTATTTGGGATAATTTCAAAATGCCGTAGTATAAACTGACACCTTAATTTTTCTATATGTTGATTGTTACATTCAAGGACAGTTTCGTGTTCATTACCTACTACATTTCTGTCACACTCTTCCTCTCTTACAGTGTTCTTGAATCTACCAGTCACTATCAGTAACCTGTCAGTTCTAATCTTAATATGCTTGTGGTTCAGGCCTTCAGATGTTTAATTAAATTAATAATCTTCTGAATTAAAATGATCTTTAAATGTTTTATGTGTATAAATTGATGATAAAATTGTGATATTGTTTCAATTTATGAACCATTTTAAATCCACTGGTTCTTCAGACGTGTCTCTACTGCATTTCTAAACTATAGTCAATGCCAGACCTCCAGATTTATCCAAAGACCTCCCAAGCCACAGTTATATCACACAAGTCGATGCCGATGTCAGTTTTTTTTTTTTTATCTAATTTTAGAAGACACTTATATGCAGTGCAGCTCAGCTTACTCATTTATCCTCACTCAGTGCCCCAGCATTCTATATTTCAGATGAATAATATAAGAAAGTTACCATAATCTCCATATACTATATCATTACAAATGTACTTATACACATTAAGTATCTGTTTAACATATTTTTCTAGATCCACCAGGGTTGACGATAGCCTGAAGGATGTAATATTTTACTCGGGCTATGTCAGTCTGTATGTTTGTCTTTGACCAAAATAACTCAAACAATTTTGATCATAATTTATGCAAACTTTGTGGAATGGTCGATGGATGGTCAGAAAGTTGATCTGTTGTACCCAGAACAATAGGTTAAAACCATACGACACGGTCATATTAGATAGTTTGGATCTGACTGAGTCCAAACTGCGAAATGCTTGAAGGCATAATGAAAGGGATTGGATTTTGAGAACACTCATTCAAATGTCAAAGTCACACGGCAAGGGTAAAATATGACCCAATAAAATTATAACTGAACCAAATATGTAGAAATGTTTTTTATCTGATTTGGCTAAATTTGGTGCAAGGGTTGAGGGTCAGTCAAGTGGTAGACTTACTGTTTTTAGAGCAATGGGTCAAACGTCAACGATATTATGACAATTTCAACCTAAACCGTTCTTATCTGATTTAGACCAAATTTCGTAAAAGATTTTTAGGGTAAAGAAAATACGAAAGGGTTCGATTCTAAGAGCAATGAGTCAAATGCCAACGTCACAGGGAAAGGTCAAAGGTTAAGGTCACATGACAAGAGCAGTTTAAGGAGTTTTTATCTGATTTACACCAAGGCCATCATCACAGGGAATACACAGTTCGACCAGTGTTTGTGTATGGAAAAAATAAGTAAACTATTCTGACCTTATTTTTAACCAAACTGAGTGAAAGGATTATGAGTCAACCAAGGGCCTGATCTATTGTTTTCCAGAATAATAGATCAGAGGTTATGGTCACAGGTTAAGACAAAACAAAAATTATCAGATTTTGGCTGAATTTTGTGAAATGGATCAAGTAAAGCAAGAATGAAGGAATGTGAATTTGAGAACAAGTCAGGAGGACGGAAAAAGCAAATGTTTGACCATATATTCATAACTAAACAGGTTTTATCCGATTATGTAAAACCTGGTGAAAGTAAAGTGGGTTAGCTAAGAATGATGAGATTCGAGTTTGAGAGCAATAGGTTTAAGGTCACGCCACAGGGTAAGGTCAAACATTTGGATCTTGAGTATATAAGGCGTGAGTGTTGGTCTCTACTACAAATGCCCCTTCTTGTTTATCTACATCTTCAGTTTTATCCCGCTGTGTCCTATCACTATTTCTGCTTCCTCATCACCCTTCGTTCACTCATCTCTTTCTTCTTCATTTCGTACTTATCCATTACTCTTTCCCTCCTTACTTACCTTCTGCGTCTCTTTCCCACTCTATTCTTCTGTCGTGTCTTAAGTCATTTAGCTACCCAACGTAGTAACTCTCTCTCTCTCTCTCCTTAATATTCGAAACTCTAGTGTCTTCTGTCCTATTCTATCGTCCTTCATTCTCCCTACTTTTTTCACCATTTGTACTCTTCTTTCCTACATTCCTCCTTCCCGTTTCTTCATTTCATATTGTTTTCCCCATACTCCTTTCCAACCTACTATCCTCTATCCCTCATTTCCTAGTATCCCCTACCAACTGTCCTCACCTTCCCTCTTAAGGTCGGATCATCTCACAGGAAACAAATGATCTGCGTAATCTGTAAATCTACCTTACTTTATCTGTTTCTATTGTTAATCTTCTTCGTTCTTTTCTCCTCGCATGCGTTCTTCTTTCTAACCACCCTCGCTCCGTTATTAACATCTGTTTATTATCTTCCTCCTTTACATGTTTCACTGTCAATCTCGTTTCCTCTTTCCTCTCCACCTCCCCCAAACGTAATTCCTCCAGTCACTTAAATGGAACCTGGATAATTAAACCAAATTAATTTGTTATGAGTCCATATTATATTTACAAATCATAATAGGTAGATAGATAAATAGACAGATAGACAGCTCTATGCGAGCCTGGGAATGGGAAATGATCTTGCAAGTTAAACTGAGGAAAAGCTGACGACAGATTAGGAAGTAGCAATGTCAGGAGATGATGCAGTTAATTTGTCAGCGAAACAGCAGGAGAATAAAGCCTAGTGACCATACACACACATACACACATACTCACACACAGGCTTCTAGAACTTTCCAACCACAGTGAATACACGTGACACGACCCCTGTTTCACCAGAATTTAGGAAAGAGAGCTCAGAAGGAGAGAGGCCATAGAATCGGCAGGTAGTGGGGAGAAAGGCTTAGCAACTTGGAAGAGAGAGAGAGAGAGCGAGACAGGGAGGTAGCTAGCGGAACTCTACTTATACTCACTCGTGTGTGAGAGACTTTGTTAATATTTCCAAGACAAATAAAAATAGTCCCATACTCTTCTTTACCTCTCCTGTCATTGCATGACAAATGGGAACCAAGATTATCTACTTACAAACAACTCAAGTATAACAACCGCTCGTCCACAAGTCTAATATATATAACTTCTCTACAAGTAACTACAAAGTCTTTTATGACAAACTGAGAGGTAATTTTGCAAGAGCTAATTATTTACTGAGTTTTGTTTTTAATTAATATCGTAAATGTTATCCTGTCAGGGAAATTTTTGCTAGAAGCAAAGCAATATCAATAAATACACATGATCCTTCAAACTTAAACAAACAAACAAAAAAATGGTTTAAAACATACTAAGCCTAATCAAACAATTATGATGATCAATATCTCCGAGCTCGATCCCCGGCTGGGAAAGGGAACATTATGAACGTTTATATATCGCTTGTCCTGTATTAACTCAAACATCCTCTGACATACCATAAAAACTATTTCCGGTAGTGCCATCACGACCTCTGCATGAGACATCCCAGCCTGTTTCATTTGAGTTGATACGGTACGAGTGCTGAAGTGGTGGCATGCGAGGGTATGTAGCGCCACAAACAATGGGTGCAGGAAAACTGATAGACCTTTGGTACTGTAATTAAAAAACGTAACCCTATTTGTGATTCAAGAGTCTAGTTATAGACATGTAGATAGCAGTTTACCTTGTGCATGTAAACCTCACCTGGCATCACATTGCATGCCAGATGTAGCATAATCAAACAAACCATTACAAAATTACCAGATTATTATTTATATTTTTGTGTTAAACTCTACTGTATGGTCTTCCAGAATCACCCTCCGACCTCTAATCCGATCCCATCCCCAACAATCAAGGGCTTATCCTTGCTTTGAGTTTCGTTAAGCTTGCCCGCCGCCAATACAGATTTACAACACTGGGAATGTTCCACCCATAAAATTCAAACTGGCTTCTGTTAGAAACAGGTGTTTGTGTACGTACTAAGTCGTATATAGATATCTTTCCTCTTCCATATATTTAACCAGTGGGTGTGAGCATCCACCATCGCCCAGTGACTTTCTCATGACTGTACGTACGAGTGATCTGCCCCATCCAACTCCCTTAACCTACTGTATTTGTGCCCAGTGTCGTAAATAAAGGACGGAACTAGACATTTTCAAACGTTAAAAAAGAGAGGAAATCCAGGGTATGGACCTATATACTTCGCAACTATGAGCCAATAAGCAGAGAGCGGTACATTTAGTACCCTTCCAGCAAAATCCCTTACACAGTACCCGTGGGCACTAATGGGTTAAGATTAATCCTGCCTAGCACTTCCCCTGCCCCTGCCTTTTCCAGGCAGTATGTACGGGAGTTTCAGGTGAAAGAAGGTGAGTTCAAGTGTTGTTTTTTTTGTAAGTTAGCATCTAAATTCAGTTTTGGAATAAAGAGAAACAGTGAGACCATTACCATATTAAGTGATAAATTTATAATAAACGGGTGAGAATGTGAGCGGCAGTGTAAAAAGAGGAGATGGAAACCGAGGTGATAGGTAAGGTAGATAACATAGAAATTAGGATGGTTATGGTAAAGACCAGATTAGAAGATAATGATGGCTTTCAAGCAGTCAGGCGAGGGTGCAAGGCAAAGGTAGGCAACAGTGACAGGGATGTAACTACTGGGAACAGGTTTCAGGTTCTTGAAGAAGTAGAAGATAAGCTTCGCCTCATACCCAGCAGCTTGTCGGAGAGACGATGATTAGGCATCAGGAGAAGTTTTGTGCTAAGGGTTCTATGAGGAAAATTACTGCTTTTCTGGGTGTAGTGTGCTAAAGGCTCTAAGAGGAAACATTATTGTCTTCCTGGGTGTTGTGTGCTAAGGGTTCTAATGAAACAATATTGCTTTCCCGAGTGTAGTGTGCTAAGGGTTCTATGAGGAACATTATTGCTTTCCTGGGTGTAGTGTGCTATGGGTTCTATGAGGAAACATTATTGTTTTCCTGGGTGTAGTGTGCTATGGGTTCTATGAGGAAACATTATTGTTTTCCTGGGTGTAGTGTGCTATGGGTTCTAAGAGGAAACATTACTGCTTTCCTGGGTGTAGTGTGCTATGGGTTCTATGAGGAAACATTATTGTTTTCCTGGGTGTAGTGTGCTAAGGGTTCTAAAAGGAAACATTATTGTTTTCCTGGGTGTAGGATACAGGACGTGACTGATATAGCTGATGAGTCAACAACACCTCAGAAAACTCGCTTTTTTCTACTGCAGTAGGAACTAATAATCAAGCAGGTCAAATAGAATGTTTTGGAAGTACAGAGACCTTGTAAGAGGTTAAAGAAAAAACGTAGGAAATATGCTAACGTGGCTTACTCCAGAGGTTTGATGTTGACTGTATCATTCTCAGTAGAATGACTGGAATCAGCTACAGGTTACAGGGTCTGTTTAGAGAGGAGGATGTGTTGTTTGTTGATGTACTGGACAACTTGAGTCATGACTGAATAAGTTTGGTGGAGGTGGCCTTCATCTCAACAGACTAGGGAAAGCAAAGTTAAGAAGGGTTTTAAATGATAATGTTAACCCCTTCAGTCCAGTGGTGTATCTTTCCACTTTATTCTTGCCACTTCCAGACGACTTTAGTCAGCTTGGGAGAGCATCCAGTTAGTAAAGGGGTTAACGAAGAACTTAGCTATCTCCTCTAGCTCAAAAAGTCACTCCTAAGATGAATAAAATTGCCTGAAGATAACATGATTAAAACGAGAAGGGTGTCATCGCAGTGAAGGAGAGAGCATACTTTAAGCAGTGATAGATAGGTGGACAAAGGAGCAGTTAGTGGCATAATTGTTAACAATCTGAGGTCAGCGGAGTAAGGTGGATAAGGTGAGGTCAGGTCACCGGACAAGTCAGGTAGATCTAACCTCATCTCAGGTATGGACAGGTAATCAAAGGATTTCTGGGGAGAGAGGTGACGCCTCATCACTGGATCATAGGAATGTTTCCATCTCTATTGGTGATTTTAAGATTGGGCTAATTTTGGTGTGTTTCACAGATGAACTAGGTCCGACAGTAATTGCTATTATAGGAATGCTAAAAGTGTTATTTCAAAGTGAGATGAGTTGATTATTAAGGCAATTGCTGAAAATCTCGATATAATTACAAAAACAACATCATGATTAAACTCTCGTGGCAAGCACCTGATTGGAGAAGTATGGCTACAAAATTATAAACCATTTGAAAAATCACAACTGCATGAAATTGGAGTGGAAGTTCTGATTCTGATGTATGTAATAAATCACATATACACAGTGCAGATCAATAAACTAGATTTTGAATCATATAACTCTAAGTCGAAATTTTCAGGGATTAGTTAAAAAAGATTCTTTATGGTGTACTATCCAGACTGCCCAAGCAGGACGAGGAAAATGATAAATTATTATATGACGAAATTAACGCAGCTATAGACAACAAGGATGGCGTCATTCTAGAGGACTTTAATATCCCAAACAGTGATTGGAATAATTCGACTGCAGACAAAGCAGGGAACAGGTTGTTAGAAATGGTAAAAGATGCATTTTTAACCAACTCGTGGCCAGTGGCGTACCAACGGGGGGGGGGGGATGTGGTCATGGCCTTCCTTTTCCTATATATATATATATATATATATATATATATATATATATATATATATATATATATATATATATATATATATATATATATATATATATATATATATATATATATATATATATATATATATATATATATATATATATATATATATATATATATATATATATATATATATATATATATATATATATATATATATATATATATATATATATATATATAGAGAGAGAGAGAGAGAGAGAGAGAGAGAGAGAGAGAGAGAGAGAGAGAGAGAGAGAGAGAGAGAGATCACAAACCTGCTATAACTCTATGTGACTGTGTACATCTATCTATTTATTTATCCGTCTATATGTATGTATGAATACGCACACACACACACACACACACACACACACACACACACACACACACACACACACACACACGTTAAGTAGGATGTTAAAACATCGCCGGAGAACATGTACCTAAGTTTTTAGAGAGCATTTGATGAAATCCTCCACTGAAGGCTTTTTGAGAAATTAACAGTCCGCGGCGTTTCAAAAAAATTATATTCTTGGACTGGTGACTGGCTATCGAATCGCATATTACAGGTAGTGATAAATGGCGAGACATTAGGTTGGTTAGAGGTAGCCAGCTTTAGTTCTAGGATTAGGTCTTTGGTCTATATTTATGCTTTGCAACTATCTAGAACATTAACTAGTTTCGAAGGTAGCCAGACTTGCAGATGACACGAAGATCGGAGGTAGAGTAGGTACTTAAACGGACTGGTAATCTGTCCCGAGTCTCTTGGATAGCTTGACAAAACGGATTGGAAAATTACAGATGAAAATTAATGTAGATAAATGCAAGTACTGCACATTGCCGACAACCACAATGTGAGTGCCACACCCTCGATACTCCCTGGCGGAACAAAAGACGATATGGATTAGGAGTTATTATCAATACTGACCCGAAAAACTCCAATCAGTGTATAACAGAGAGTAATAAGGCAAACAAAATGTTCGGCATCGTTGCAGCACAAAACAGATGAAATAATCATTAAGCCTTATTCGTCACTAGTTACTCAGCATCTGGAGTACTGGGTACAATACTGATTCTCTGACATTAAGGATGAAGAATAACTCGCGAGATCGTAGCATAGAAACACAAAAATAATCTCAACATTGCGAAATTTGTCCTACCAAGAACGGCTTCAGAAACTAATTGTGCTGTCTCTAAAAATGCAACAGCTCATAGGAGATCTAATATATCAGCATCATCCCGCCTGTTTTTCTGACCTGTAGTGAGGCGAAGTAGCGTACTGAAGTCCAGATACCTAGAGAACTAGTTAACAACAGGCCATAATATGAAATGTGACACACAAGCATTCATTCACCATTCAAGCCCCCGGAGTCTTGGCTCCACAAGATAGGTGCACTTCCCCACAAGTAGCTTCATGTTCATCTATCAGAGTCTGTCCAGCGATTAACAAGTTAAAAAGGGGTCCTAAATCCTTATCATACACTTCTCTGCACAATATTCATCCAGTCAGATCCATCTAATGCCAATTCTCAGTGTACCTTATGTAACAAGGTAAATACTGATTTAACAAAAGTATTTACAATTTTTATTCGCTTTTTTAGTTAGTTCTTTTTACGGGGTGGGGCACTAACCCACCACCAACCCTTTTAGTCGCCTCGTACGACAAGCAGGGATACTGGGGGAGTATTCTTGAAACCCCCCTACCCCCAGGGATTAGGGCGTCGGGCTATAGATAGATAGATAGATTTAAAAATTTTTATCAAATGCTGCAAAGTCAGATGTGGTAATCTGTTCGATATACAGAACGACAATACAGCTAAAAATAATGGGATATATTTATTTCCCATCAGAAAACCTCGTTTTTGGCAAATAGGCACCGTGTTATTTGTATTTCGTAAGTACCCCTATGTGATGTCTCTACACTGAACGACAAGCCCAATAGTTTCATATAACCTAGGAAGCCATTTACTGCATTGGATGAAAACCACACGACCAAATGATGGTCTAGTGGGTTGAAGGATTGCTGCCGAATGTAACCCATAAGGGTTTACACCTTACAGGTAGTTAGTAATTATTGTTCACATACAGCCACTTAGAGGCAAACGATAAGTTATTTTCGTCTAATATGACTCGACTTAATACCTTAGCCCTAGGGCCCATATCCTCCTGATGGAAAAAATAAAATGATACACAGATTATGAAGCCAAGCTAAGGCGTTACTCCGATCAGGACGATTTCGGGTGTTGTATGTAGCCCGTCTTGATGTTAGTGCTGGTGATGTGAATTTCCTTCTTGCGTAAAGCAATAGTCTTTGAACGGAATCTATGTATTTACGTGTGTGTGTGTGTGTGTGTGTGTGTGTGTGTGTGTGTGTGTGTGTGTGTGTGTGTGTGTGTGTGTGTGTGTGTGTGTGTGTGTGTGTGTGCGTGTGTGTGTGTGTTTAACACTGTTATCTAACTTTACATTTTGGTTTAGTATATATTGCATTAACTTTGTTGTCTTCTTCTTTCTAGTCTTTCTTCCCTACTAATAACTCTTATGTATCCTGTCTTCATTCTCCCTCTCATCTCATTGGCTCTACCTTTTCCCCCACCACCTCTTTGCCCACCAATTTCTCATTTTTTCTCCTTCATTCCCCTCCCTTCTCAAAATACTTCTTACTCATTCCCTTCTCTTCTTATCATCATTCCCACTCCCTTCCCTTCTCAGCATCCTTCCCACTCCCTTCCCTTCTCAGCATCCCTCTCACTCCCTCCCCTTCTTTCCCCTCTCATCATCCTTTCCTCTCCTTTCCTCGATACCAGTCATATTTTGAACTTCTTTTCGCTATCATCCTTCGCTCTTCTCTTCCTTCTACTATACCACTCATTTTTTTTTTCCTTCCTCCTCCTCAAATTTTCTTCTCTTCCATTTCCTCCCTTCCTACCACCCAGCCACACAGTTGCTCATCTTCCATTCCTCTCTCTCTCTCTCTCTCTCTCTCTCTCTCTCTCTCTCTCTCTCTCTCTCATCAGTAATATGTCACTGGTAATCCCTCCTTCACATTTGTCTCTATCCATCACCTCAAATCTCTTACTGTCTTACATTCTCCAACCCCCTCCTCTCCCCCTTCCTCTGTTCCATGCTTTGTCTCCCTCGATCTTTCCTCCATCTCTAACAGCTCTTTCCTTCCTGCCCCTTGTCACATCGCCTACTTTGTCCCATCTCCTGCTTGATTTATTTTCTCAGTCTTGCATACATGAAGTGTGGAAGGAAAGCTCCTGGACAAGAGGTGTACGAGTATAATAGTAATGAACCATGTATGACGGTCGATGGAAGTGTGAACGATTGGTTTAGTAGAATTCTAGTACAGTATGTGTGAGGGTGGATGGAAGTGTGAGCGACTGATATACTGTGATGGTCGTGGAGCGTTTATGACGGTGGATGAAGTGTGTGATTTAGTGTGACGGTAGTGAAACATGTATGAGAGAGGATAGAAGTGAGAGTTACTGATTTAGTGTGATGGTAATAAAGCAAGTGTAAGGGTGGATGAGAGTGTGAGATATCGGTAAAGTATAGGAGTAAAATTGTGTGTTTAATTACTCAGTGGCTGTTTACTGTTTACATGTATAGGTTTGTGAAAGACGTGAAAAACTGACAGTGATTGAGTTACATTAGTCGTCAATGGTGACAGATGGACCTGTTTTTTGATAATCGAGGATGCTAATAATGTGGATCTGTTTATTAGATGTGAAATAGGTACAAGTTGTCTAGTTCAGAAATCTAGGGCTGTACTTCGTGAATGTAGACAAGTGAGGTAATGGCTGGTGAAGGAGCAGTTGATTTATTACCTGCACTAAGGAGGTTATGTTTTACCCCGCATTGGTTTGTTTGTCTTCTTTCTGTCTGTTAGCAGGATTACTAAAAAAAGTTATGAACGGATTTTGATGAAACTTTTTGGAAGGGTGCGCCCTGGGGCAAGGAGGAATTGATTAAAATTTGGGGAGGATCCCGATCCGGATTCGAGTATCCCGCACAATACCTCCAAAAGTTCTCCATGGATTTTAATGAAACTTTGTGAAAAGATGGGTCATGGACCAAGAAAAAATTGATTAAATCTTGGGTCGGATTCTGATCCGGATCCGGGTCCTATATGCACGGATCCGGATCCGGGATCGCCCAAGAAATTATGAACGGATTTTGATGAAATTTGTGGAATGGTGGGTCATGGGCCAAGGAGGAAATAATTAAATTTTGGGGCGGATCCGGATCCGGATCCCGAGTATCCCGCACAATATCTCCAAAAGTTCTCAATGAATTTCAATGAAACTTTGTGAAAAGATGGGCCATGAACCAAGAAAAAAAGTGATAATATTTTGGAGCGAATCCGGATCCTTTATCCATGGATCTGGATCCTATAACCACGGATCCGTATCAGGACCCCAATCCTTTTCAATGACAATGGCATTGGCGGAGGTATGCGCTCTCTGAGCGCATTCTACTTTTGTTATGTGAAGTTATATATAAAGTTCTTGAAGATGCACAAAATATGAAGAATTTTGGAGCAATGACAAACCAGAGAGGTACAAAATAACAGAGCGACTAAAAGATGAAATGTGACTTATGTGCTGGGTGTCATATGGATGTGAGTAATAGTACTGGGTGTCATACGGGTGTGAGAAATTGTACTGGCTGTCATATGGGTGTGAGAAATTGTACTATGTTTCATATGGACGTGGGTAATTGTACTGGGTGTCATATGGATGTGAATAATAGTACTGGGTGTCTTATGGATGTGAGAAATAGTACTGGGTGTCTTATGGATGTGAGAAATTGTACTGGGTGTCATATGGATGTGAGAAATCGTACTGGGTGTCTTATGGATGTGAGAAATTGTATCGAGCGTCATATGGATGTGAGTAATTGTACTGGGTGTCATATGGATGTGAGAAATTGTACTGGTATGGATGTGAGAAAGTATACTGGACGTGATATGAATGTGAGAAACTATACTGGGTGTCATTTGGATGTGAAAAATTGTACTGGGTCTCGTATGGGCGTGAGAAATTGTACTGTGTGTCATATAGATGTGAGAAATTGTACTGTGTGTCATATGTGTGTGCAGCAACAATCTGACAAATCGTGACTAAAATCAACCAGCATAAACTGAGGAGTATATATGCGCTCTACGAACATGAACTGGGTAGGAGATAATGTACGTTAATTTTGCTGACTCAAAGTTGGGGAAAGTTGATTTAAGGCTAGGAGAGGGTATGCTTAGACAGTGTGGCAATCAGGTGTATGCTTAGGTTTGGTGAGCGAAAAAGTTTTATGTAAATAATATTCAGGGTAGAAATTGGTGTGATATTATGATAAAGATAATTAGGGGAAGCCGAGAGAGAGAGAGAGAGAGAGAGAGAGAGAGAGAGAGAGAGAGAAATACCAAATCACTGACCTGACTGGATGAAGTTAATAATATGCATGTGATCATAATTGTATATACAGCATCATTACTGGATCCCTCCCATGGGCATTCAAGAACCGATTTTTTTGACAGTTAATTAGCGCAGCGAGGCCTAAGATTCTGGATGTAAATAAGGGCAGTAAATGGCTATGTGGTCCACTGCCAGCCTGGTGACATCTTTGGTTGAACAACGTAGAGTAGTGTTTAAGCGGTTCTGGCCCCTAGCCACGACGTGTAGGACGAGAGAAGCTTATAGATGATGAAGATGACTGATAATGATGATGACTGATGATGATTAGTGATTGATGGTGGTGATGATGATGATGAACCTTTTCTCATTGTTTTCCCTTAGCTTTCATCTATTTTCGTCTATGAACTGTCTCTCCATTCACTTCCCCTCCCTGCTTATTTATTAATTGACGTCTCCCGTGGGAAACAATAAAGGAAAAAAAGAAAGAACAAGAAGGAAAAGGAAGTGGAGGAGGAAAAAGAAATATGAGGCTGAGGAAATGGAGGAAGAGGAACTGAAAGAGAAGATCGGAGAGGAAATGAGAGAAAGGAAATTGAAAGCCAAGAGATAAAAATGTGGACATGAGAGACAGAAGGGGAAATCTGGAGGAGAGGACGAGGAAATGGATGATGATAAGAGGAGTAATAGTGATGAAGGAGGAAATAATAAGTAGGGAGAAAATGGTAGTGAGGAAAGTGAGGAAAATACGGGAGTAATGATACCTTTTTTTCTTTTTCATTTCGTACTCACTTCCTCACTTAATCTCACTGACTTACCTACTAGATGCTCTCACAGTCATCCACTCTCACTCCCAGAAGAATCTGCTCTCACAGTCCCACTCGCACTCAGTCCCACACTTTCTCACTCACTTTTACAATCTCACTTCCTCTCATGGAGTAAAATTCACTCACACTCACATTTAATCCATTTCATTCATATGCTGATTCACTATTCTCATTCCTGCTTTCTCATTCTCTCTCATTCACTCACTGTATCAATCAGTCGATCACCTTACTCAAACTCATTCAGTCTTATTAACTCACTTTTACACAATCATATTTCCTACTTAGCTCACTCAGACTACCTCATTTCTTGTTCTTACACGATCACTCACCCAGCCTCACTACCTTTCACACTCTCCCACTGTCACCTGCCATCCCTTGCACACACTGATTTTTCTAACTCCTCTTTACTGTTTTTCCTTATGCCTCATACTTACTCTAACAATATTCTTACTCAATGCCACAGTTATATTCATTCACACTTCCACACTCACCTTCTTGCCCTCACTCATTATTTCATTATCGCCATCAATAAATCTCACTCCCTTACTATCTTTCATTCTCCCTTACTGTACCTCATATAATTTCTTGCTTAGCATCTGTTTGTCTCTCTGTCTGCCTTTCTATCTCCACACACACACGCACACACACACATATTCTTTATCTCACTCGCTTTTCCTCATTCGCTCAGTCTAATCCCTTTCATACTATTAATCATTCGCAAACAATGTTAGTTACTCTTGCATTCCCACTCACTCTCCTGCACTCACATTCCTTACCTCGCTCACCCACACAAATGATCTCAGTTTCACTCTCACTTGCATTTTATCTCTCATAGTGAGTCAGTCATTCCCGTAACTGACCGTATTTTCACTCGAGCTGTCATACACACTCGCATTCTAAATCTCGCTTTTATGATTTGTCACTTTCACGGCTTGTTTGACACAGACACAGACAGACAGACAGAAAGACACACACACACACACACACACACACACACACACACACACACACACACACACACACACACACACAGTGTTGTAAGATACTAGAAAAGCTGATAAGAAAAGTTTGGGAAAAGCATCTAGAAGAACACAGTATAAAAACAGAAAGGCAGTTCGGTTTAAGACAGAGAAAATCATGTGTTACCAATATATTAAGCTACTATGACAGAGTTATAGAAACATTACAGAAAAGAGAAGGATGGGTGGACAGTACAGTATCTATTTAGATTTCAAGAAAGCTTTTGGCAGAGTACCGGACCAAAGACTTGTATGGAAACTGTACCATCAAGTAGAAATCCAAGGCAACCTGTACTGTTGGATGCAGGATTTTCTCAGAAAAAGGGAAATGAGAACAGCACTAAGGGGAAATTACTCATCATGGAAAGAAGTGATTAGCGAAGTTCCACAGGGCTCAGTGCTGGCACGAATTATGTTTTTAATATATATAAATGACATAGACAGTAACACTGGAAATGGAAGCTATCTAAATACGTTTACTGATGATGCAAAAATACAAAAGAAAATTTCTAACAGATTCTTGCAGAGAGTTAGAAAAATAGTTTAATAAGTTTCATGAAAGGAGCAATAAATGGAAAATGGAATTTAATGTGGACATCTGTCATGCAATTAAGTTTGGTAAAAGTGAAAACAGACCAGATTAGGAGTATAAGTTAGGAAGTTCGACCCTACACATACCAGAGAGAAGGACAGAGGAGTGATTATCAATAACAGACTATCTCCGGCTGACCACATCAGTGAGAAGGTACGTAACATGTATACTCGTACACTGCTTGCAAAAATGAGAATAGCATTCATCATCATAATCATCATCATCCGGACCTCCTTTCCCACCCTAAGGCAGGGTGAGGAGTAGCGATGTCCAGACAACCCTAATTTGCTCAATCCAATGGGCCACACTTCCATTCACTTATCATTCAAGCCCCTGGAATCCTGGCTCTATCGGATACGCCAGAAACATTCACTGCGTTTTGTACCTTCACATAAACGTATCCGATAGAGTCAATCCGGCCACTCCCACGTTAAAAAGGGGTGCCAAATCTCTGATCATGCACTTCTCCTCACAGCATTCATCCAGCCAGCTCGATCTCTTGTCAATTCCCTAGCCTCACCGACTTCCAAGCCTCTCTTCCTCACACACTCATCCACCATATTTCTTCACCTTCACATGGCCAACCTCGCCTCCTCCCTCCTTCAAATTCCCTCAGATATACCTTTTTCACCACTCTATTGTTATCCATTCTCTTCACATGGCCATACCATCTCAGTACACTCTCTTCGATTCTGGTGTCCACCGACTTTCTCACTCCACATCTTTCACGAATCACATTATTTCGTATCTTATCCACCCTCCGTACTCCACATACATTCCTCAGCAGTCCCATCTCCACGGCTCTTACACTTGACTTTTCATTTTCATGCCACACCATAGTCTCACATCCATATGTTAAAGTTGGCACGAACACTCCTTCATGTAAGGCTCGTGTAGCTGAAACACTCAAGCCTCTGTTTATTATCAAGGGCTTCACTGTACCAGCTACCAGTCTTCCTTGTGTCACACTACTTTCAACTTCTTTTGCACATTTTCCTCTCTTTTCTCTCACTGTACTCAGGTATTTGAACTGTCTCACCAGTTCCAGTCTCTCTCCATTCCCTGTAACATTGCACTGGGAGTCACCTTCACTCTCAGTAGCCATCACTTTACTCTTTTCTACATTTACTCTCAAGGAACGACGCTCGCAGACATCAGCAAAACCCTGCACTAGCCTTCCAAGGTCTTGTCCGGTACCTACAAGCAGTACTGCATCATCAACATACAACAAATTTGAGATATTCCATCCATCACCATTCATTACGAGCGCCATCCGTCTCTCCATTACTCGTGTTTTTACTTCTCTCATCACCTCATCCATATATATATTGAACAACCATGGGGACATCACACAACCTTGTCGCACGCCCATACCGATCGCGAATCATTCACTTAGATGCCCATTAACCATTACACACGCTTCACTACCATCATAAAAACTCTTGACGGCCTACCATCTACACCGTACATGCGCAAAACTTTCCACAATCCTTCTCTGTCCACTTTCTCGTATGCTTTTTCCAGAGCCATGAATGCTATAAACATCTTATATTCCTTCTCACAAACCTTCTCTGCTATCTGTCTCACTGCAAAATATTTGATCCACACAGCCCCTGCCACTCCTAAAGCCACCCTGTTCATCACTCACTAGGATTTCTGATATCTCTCTTACTTTCTCTATAATAATTCTTCCATATATCTTCCATACCACACTCAATAAACGAATGCCACGATAATTCTTGCACTCATTTTGCTCACCTTTATTTTTGTACAGGGGTACAATCACAGCCTTTTTCCACTCTTATGGCACAGTTTCACTCATCCATGCCTTCTTACATATCTCCAACAAGCCCTTCATTCCACTCTCTCCACTACACTTAGTCATCTCTGCATACACCTCATCAACCCCAGCTGCTTTCCCATTTTTCAGCCGCTTCACAGCACTCTTCACCTGTGCGAGTGTCATGTCTCCTGGCACTGCATTCCTTCTCTGCACACACCCCAAACCATTCATGTTTATAGCCGCTCTGCTCTCTATTTCCATTCATCAGGCTATCAAAATATTCTTTCCATCTGGTCCTTACTTCATCCCCATGGGTTAATAATCTACAATCTACATCCTTCACACCATCACATTATTTTCTGCTTTCACTTCTACATTTCCACACCTTTTTCCAGAATATCTTCCTATTTTCAGAGTAGTTTGCATTCATTTTTCATCCTAGATCATCATTTACCTCCTTCTTTTTCCTCTCCACTAGTCTCTTTGCGTGTTTCTTGCTCTCAGTATATTCAATTCTTATTTCAACTGAACCCCTGTACTGTAACCACTTTAGCCACTTCTTCCTCTTTTCGTCACTGACATAAATAAATGAAGACATGCTGAGAAAGATAATAGCATCATTCATCAGACCAACCCTGGAGTATTCATCAGTAGTCTGGAATCCTCATCTCAAAAGACACATAGATAAGACTGAAAAGTACAAAGGGCAGCTACAAGATGGGTACCAAGTTTAAGGGATCTAAGCTACGAAGAAAGAGTAGAAAAATTGAAACTACCAACATTACAGGAGAGAAGGAAAAGAGGAGACATAATTCTGCTATATAAATGCATCTCAGAGAAAGAGGAAATAGACATAAATGAATATATAACCTATGAGGATGCATCGGCAAGAGGACACTGCAAAAAAAAACTACATGAAAAGGGAGGTGATAAAGAGGTAAGGAAATTCAGTTTCCCAAATAAGGTAATTGATCAGTGGAATGCACTACCGAATGAAATGGTGTGTGTCAAAACTATTCATAAATTCAGCGATATGAATGATAAAAATGGTTTAATACATGGGACAGTACAAGCTTGACTCATTCCTGTAGATATACAATTAGGTAAGAACAATTAGGTAAGGTAAGAACACACACACACACACACACACACACACACACACACACACACATTTCAAGAGGATGTATAAACAAGGGTGTCACCAGACTGAGACCAGAAAAAACTGACTGAAAATAAACAAGAAGAGCACAGAGAGTGCAACATCTTCGTCTATCAGCTGATCTAAGGGTCGAATAATTGACTATGTCCTTTGACCCTGACCTTCGACAGATTATTCTCTCGAATTACTTTATTTTTATAACTGAACCATTCCAGATCAGAATTGTATGAGTTGATTTTGTACTATGAGCATGGACTTTGAAGTTTTCGTGTAGCTTTGACTTTTGATTGTTTTCAGAATCATTAATGTTTTTTACTTGTGTTCACCTGAATCCATCCATAAAGTTGATTCTCCGTCAGACGAAAACTGGTTAAATTGATCTTGACGTGGGGCTTGCACCTTTGAAATGTTTCTCTACAGAACAATAGGTCACGCTCTTGGGTGATCTTCAGCTCATTCACTTTATTTGATCCGAATCGATTGAACAGTCATTTTTTTTTTTTTTTTTTTTTTTTTTTTTTTACCCACAGACATATGGTCGACCTTACGTTGACCGCTGACTGACTTCTCAAAATTGAATCGCTTCGTTCTTCCCTCACCCGTAACTCTCCGTCAATGTTTGGTGTAAATGTGTTAGAAAAAAAATAGATGACCTTGTCCATTAGCCATGACCTTCAGCCTATTATTCTACTCCTTGGCTGACTTTCAATTCTTTCATCAAGTTTGTTTTAAACTGGATGGAAACTGCTTGAGTTATTTTGCTAACAATCACTTCCTTGGATCCATATTTGACATTGTCCTTTGCCCTTGACCTTTGGCTGATTGTTCTCAGAACTGAACATTTTCTGTTTCAACTTACCTCAGTCACTTCCCAAAATTGGTCGATACTGAATAAAACCTAAATGTGATTTTGTTAGGTCAACGTTTGGCCTTACCCTGTGACCTTGTCCGGTGACCTATTAATTATTTTGAAAAATAGGTTTTTATATTGGTGGTCCTTCCGCCTTTGAGCCTAGTTTGGTTCAGTTGAATGAAAACTGTTTAATTTATTAAACACACACACACACACACACACACACACACACACACACACACACACACACACACACACACCGCTCGCTGACGCAGTGGTAGCGTTCTCGCTTGCTATGTGGTAGACGGGAGTTCGCGCCTCGCTCAGGTTGCGAAAAGTTTCACTGACGAAGTGGGTGGTTACTGTCCCCCTGTCCCCCTTGAGCAAGGGGACGGGTGTGTGCGTGCGTGAAGGTCACAGCCTTGCCCTTAGATCGGACTATATGAGCTCTCAGCTCCCTTCCGGGAGGGTAAAAGCTGACGATCACGACCATCAAGTGATCCTGACCGACCCGGTGAATGACACACACACACACACACACACACACACACACACACACACACACCTGTGTAAGGAAAGTTGGACATCGTTCCAGTATTCGTCAAGATGTTTGAACATTTTACTTTCATTTAGTTTAAAATTATATTTCAACACTAATTTATGGTGCCACGCATATTTCATAATGACTACCGTGAACCGAGTTACCAGTGAGCGGCGAAGTTGTATCTACGTTGATTTTACTTCTTCTACGGAAATAAATATGAAAAAAAAAAAATGTTATTTCCATATCTCATCCAGTTTTAAGGACTATATAGATTCAAGGTATAATGAAAGACTTGAGACGACTTTCTACCAAATACCACAAACTTAAACTCCGAAATACATGACCAGCTTCTCATATATTGTAAGGTTGTGTGTGTGTGTGTGTGTGTGTGTGTGTGTGTGTGTGTGTGTAATTTATACACTCACATGTTTACCGCCTCTCCCCTCTAATAATTCTCCCCAGCTCTTCTCAATTTATGTTTTTTTTCGCCACTTTTTCCCTTTCCCTGTTTCCAAATTTTCTCTTCTAGTCTTTTTGTTACTTGTTTCTATACTTTTCTGGCAGCATTCTTTCCCCCATCTTTCTCTGTATTGTTCTATTCCTATCTCGCCTTCACCCATCATTCATTCTCACTCATTCAAATTCAAAATCTTCCCATTATACCACCATTATGTAGACCCGTAAACCATCATTTTATCCAAGTCACAAAGACACAGATTACTCGTCTATTCCTATTACTCTCTTGTCAAATGCTCCTCCTCTCTTCTCTCTCCTTTCCTTTCCCATCACCACTCCTCACTCCCCGTGTCTCTCAGCATTACTTTTTCCTCTGTTCCTACACTCCCCCTCCGTCCCTCTCTCCTCCTTACGTCTTTTTCTTTCTTACTGTTTCTACTTCTTCGTGATCAGTTTCAGTCGCCATTACTAGGAAGACAAATTAATAGAATATTCAATTTCCTGCAGTGGATACTCAAACGGCTGATGATGATGATGATGATGATGATGATGATGATATACATATATATATATATATATATATATATATATATTGTTACATAGCCTATGATTTCATCATCCTTTGTGTAATTCTAACGTACAGTATGCTGCATGTTTGATCACGAGCGTGTTCTACCTCACTCCCCCCCTCCTCCCTTATCGTAGAGTAAGTTGTTTTTTCTGTTGTTCAGAGCAGGATTGTCAACTCTTTGTCCCCTATGGCTTCATTTGCGCGTCCTTCTTACAAGCTGTATCAAGCTCTGCCGGCCCCTGTATAATGAGCTCAGTCTCTGCGTTGGTTGCCACTTAGATCTACTCATTTTGCTCACATCTCTGTCCTCCCCTGTACAGTTGTTATTATTGTGAGTGCTCAGGAAGTCTCCAACCATCTAGCAGCTGTGTAATTTGAGTATGAGTGTTATTACATTTTGTTCTTGTACTGTATAGCATAAGGTGTTAATTTGTAGGCCTAGTGAGGTTTTTGTGATTAATGTAAAGTTTGGATGTCAGTCATTGTTAATGATATTTTGTATCTGTAATAATATATCTTGCATTCACTGTGTATTATCTAGTATTCTCATTTTATCAGGGCTGACTTAGATAAATTTTCTCATGCTAATTTCGTGTTAATAGAGGCTATTGCAGTTAACCATATATTTAACCTGTTTTTTGCCATTACATTATCCTTATGAGTCCTGAATGTTTTGTTGTTAGTTTGAGCATTAAACTTTAACTTGTAATTTTACCTAACTCTTTTGTTATGAACCTGGAACTTTACGGGACAGTAGTGATTTTTAGTATTCTCACTTGGAGTGTACATTATCTTTCTCTGTTCCGTAACATAAATTTGGCGACCTCTTATCAGGATATTCAGGATATTAGCATAAGGATATTGGTTGATAGTTTGTGACTGTGATTTATTCATGATGTCTACTATTACTACACTTGATGAAGCCAAAGCTTTTTTTGTCAAATGTGCAAACAGTGTGTGATGTAGAAAACAGAACAAAGAATGAACTTAAGCTTGTTGCTCAACATTTGGGAATTGCTGTTCGCTCTCATCATTCTAAAGATCAAATTGTTGACATGATTAATGAAAGCTTGTTTAATGTAACTCCTCGAAATGAGCAAACGCAGATTGAATTAGCTAAGTTACAGCTAGCCCTGCAGGAGGCCCGTGCTAAGGAGGCTGAATTTCAGGCAAATGCTAAGGAGGCTGAGTTTCAGGCTCGTGCTAAGAAGGCTGAGTTTAAGGCACAAGTTGAACTTGCTAGGATTCAGGCAGACCATAAGTATCGCATGAAACAAGGTGGAACTGGATCATCTAGCTCTGATGATTTTGATGTGGCTAAAAATGTTAAACTTGTCCCTCCTTTTAATGAATCTGATTTAACAAAGTATTTTCAGTTGTTTGAGAGGGTAGCTACAGGTTTTAATTGGCCCAAAGAGTATTGGCCAGTACTCCTTCAAACTGTTCTCACCGGTAAAGCTCAAGTAACTTATGCATCTTTGCCTCAGGATCAATCTGATAATTATGATGTCGTTAAGAGCTTGATTCTCAAGGCCTATGAGCTTGTTCCTGAAGCCTATAGAGTAAAATTTAGGACAACTTATAAGCAAGATAAGCAATCCCATGTTGAGTATGCAAAAATCAAAGAAGATCTGTTAGAGCAGTGGTTAAATTCTAAGAATGTGGATTCTGATTTTGACAAATTTAAGCAGATGATTTTGCTGGAGGACTTCAAAAGGTGTGTTAATAAAGATGTAAGCCTATATCTTGAGAGAAGAATAAATAATTTGTCTGATGCTGCAGTTTTAGCTGATGAATATGTTCTCACTCACAAGAGATATTCTAGAGAAAAGAGGAAAGCTGAGAGTAAGTACGTTGCGTCTACTCAGAGTACAGGTAACAGGAAAGAGAATAAAGATGATGTTTCTCAGGAAGTAAATACCAGCTCCACCTCTAGATTTCAGAAAAGTAAATGTACTTATTGTAGTAAGCTTGGTCATACTACGGAGAAATGTTTCAGGAGACAGCATGATGTGAACAAAAAGGAGTCTTTAAATATTCAGTCAATTGGTCTAGTGTCCACCCTTGAGAGTTCCCAGAATTCTTTAACTGAGTTAACTGAACCTGCTTTGAGGGGTAAATTAAATTCTCATGATGGAGCTCCTCTTTTGAGCAGTAACGTGGGTGACACTCTCAAGAGTTCATGTGCTAATTTCCTGTCTGATGGTTTTGTCAGTCCTCTGGACAGTAATGACAGGAAATCAGTTAAAATATATCGTGATACAGGTGCTTGCCAATCCCTTATGCTGACCAGTGTTCTAGGCTCTAATGTTAATTCCTCTGATGAAACTGTAATCTTACAAGGTGTAGGGAATAATTACTTCTCTGTCCCTCTGTGCAGAGTGAATTTAGAGTCTGGTTTTGTTAATGGTTCCGTTATGGTTGGGTTGGTTGAGACACTCCCAATGTCAGGGGTAACTTTCTTGCTTGGAAATGATATTGGTGGAAGTCAAGTGTGTCCAGCTCCTCAGTTGTCTAGTGAGCCAGTGGCTGCGGCCCAGGATTGTGGTGTCCCTGATGTGTTCCCTGCATGTGCTGTCACTAGGGCTAAGTCTAAAGTTACTGGTGACTTAGAGGATAATGATGATGATGATGTTATCCTAGCTGACACTTTTCTTGCTAATTTGTACCACTCATTAGATGAGGCAGTACCCCGTAGTGTTGATAATTTGTCTCGTCAAGAGTTGGTTGAGTTGCAGGTTGCTGACCCTGAGTTGAAAGGTCTAGCTAACTCTGCTTGCAGTGAGGAAGAGTCAGCTGGTGCTTCTACTTGTTATTATATAAAGTCAGGAGTACTTATGAGGAAGTGGAGACCCCCAACAACATCAGCCGACTGTGAATGGGAGGTTGTACATCAAGTTGTCATCCCTCGTGTTTGTAGGCAGGATATCATTAGAGTGGCTCATGATTCCAGTTTGGCAGGACACCTTAGAGTGAGGAAGACTGTGGCACGCATTTTGAAACACTTCTACTGGCCAGGTATCTTCAGGGATGTTTCTTGGTACTGTAAGTCTTGTCACACCTGTCAAGTTGTGGGGAAGTGTAATCAGACTGAAAAGGTTGCACCTCTAGTTCCCATTCCTCCTTTTGAGGCGCCATTCACCCGTGTGTTGGTGGATATTGTGGGCCCTCTTCCTAAGACTTCTTCAGGATTTTCTTATGTGTTGACCCTGATTGATATGGCTACTCGTTATCCTGAAGCCATTCCACTTCGAAATATCTCAGCAAAGAACGTGGTTAAGGAAATGCTAGGGTTCTTCACAAAGTTTGGTCTGCCCAAGGAGGTACAGTCAGACCGGGGAAGTAATTTCATGTCAAATGTTTTCAAGCAGTCTCTGAAAGTGTTGGGCATCACCTAGATCACGTCTTCAGCTTACCATCCCCAGACTCAAGGAGCGTTGGAGAGATATCATCAAACACTCAAATCGATGCTCAAGAAATACTGTTTGGAACATCAGAAAGACTGGGATAAAGGTCTTCCATTCGTTGTGTTTGCCGCAAGAGAATCTCCAAATGAATAACTTGCCTTCTCACCCTTTGAACTACTGTTTGGCCGTGAAGTAAGAGGACCCCTTAAGTTACTCAAGGAATGCTGGCTGTCGGAGGAAGATGACGTCAACCTGCTGGAGTATGTGATGAAGTTCAAGGAACGGCTGTCCACTGCTTTACAGCTGGCGAGAGAGAATTTAGGAGCTGCTCAGGAGAAGATGAAGACTTGGTATGATAAGAAGTCCAGGTTACGCCACTTTCAGCCAGGAGATCAGGTTTTGATTCTGCTACCGGTGCATGGGCAACCTCTTCAAGCCAAGTTTAGTGGTCCTTATTTCGTGGAGAAGAAACTCAGTGATGTCAACTATGTCATCGCCACACCAGATCGTAGAAAGAACAAGCAACTTTGTCACATCAACATGCTAAAGTTATATCACAGGCGGGACGAAAATAACCCAGTCTGCACTGTAGCTGTTCCACCCAAGTCTGCAAGTGAAGTTCTCCCATGCAGCATGAGCCTGAGTGATAGTTTGGGGAAGAATCCTGATATCATGAATGATCTCCAGACTAAGCTTTCTCATCTACCTCCCGAGGAAAGGCAGGAGTTTTCGGCATTACTGCAGGAGTACCCGCAAGTGTTCCGTGCCACTTCACGAAGAACCACTGTGTTGATGCATGATGTCGATGTTGGAGACGCAAAGCCAATTAAACTGCCTCCTTACCGTGTGAACCCAGTGAAAGTTCCTCTCATCCAGAAGGAGCTTGGCTACCTGTTGGACCACAAGATGATTGAGCCCTGTCAGAGCGAGTGGAGTTCTCCTGTCACTCTAGTCCCTAAGCCAGGTGGGTCACAGCGGCTTTGCATTGATTACAGACGTGTTTATCAGATAACCAAAACAGACACTTACCCTCTCCCTCGCGTGGAAGATTGCATAGACAAGATCGGAAAGGCTAGGTACATAAGTAAGTTTGATTTGTTAAAGGGATATTGGCAAGTACCTATGACTGAACGTGCTAGGGAGATCTCATGTTTTGTAACACTAGGAAAGACTTTTGCATGTTCTGTAATGCCATATGGTATGAAGAATGCACCAGCCACATTTCAGAAACTCATGAATGTTGTAACAGAGGGTTTGGCAGGGTGTGTTGTTTATATTGATTTATTAATCTTCAGTGACAACTGGACAGATTACCTATGCCATGTCAGTAAATTTCTTGAGCGTTTGGTTCAGGCTAATCTTGTAGCTAATTTATCAAAGTGTGAGTTTGGTCAAGCTAAAGTTCAGTACCTTGGGTACGTAATTGGTAATGGACATGTTGCACCACCAGGAGCTAAGGTTCAGGTTATAAGTGATCTTCCCAGACCTAAAAGTAGGAAAGAGCTACAAAGATTTTTGGGAATGGTAGGTTATTACAGGAGATTTGTTCTTAACTTTTCAATTCTTGTATCACCACTTACAGACCTACTGAAAAAGGGAGTTAAATTTGTCTGGACCGATAACTGTGAATCCTCTTTCAGCAAACTTAAAGCTATCCTATTAAGTCAGCCAGTGCTCGCTACTTCAAATTTTGCTAAGCCTTTTAAGATGGCTGTTGATGCAAGTGATACAGGAGCTGGGGCTGTTTTGCTACAAGAGGATGATTAGGGTATTGAACACCCTGTATCTTATTACAGTAAGAAGTTCACTCCACCTCAAAAGAACTACTCAACTATTGAGAAAGAGCTTTTGGCCTTGATTTTGGGTTTACATTTTTAATTTTATTTGTGTTCTGGTTTTGACCCCATAGTCATTTATACCGATCATAACCCACTGAAATTCGTTAGTAAGTTTAAAGATAAAAATCAGAGATTGACAAGATGGAGTCTACTTCTTCAGGAGTATTCATTAGACATACAACATGTCAAGGGAAAAGAAAATGTTATTGCAGATTGCTTATCTAGACTTTAGACAGATTGTTTTAGAGTAATAAGAAATTTCCTTTGTAAATTTCTTTTTCTTTGTGGGGAGGTGTTACACAGCCTATGATTTCATCATCCTTTGTGTAATTCTAACGTACAGTATGCTGCATGTTTGATCACGAGCGTGTTCTACCTCACTCCCCCTCTCCTCGCTTATCGTAGAGTAAGTTGTTTTTTCTGTTGTTCAGAGCAGGATTGTCAACTCTTTGTCCCCTATGGCTTCATTTGCGCGTCCTTCTTACAAGTTGTATTAAGCTCTGCCGGCCCCTATATAATGAGCTCAGTCTCTGCGTTGGTTGCCACTTAGATCTACTCCTCATTTTGCTCACATCTCTGTCCTCCCCAGTACAGTTGTTATTATTGTGAGTGCTCAGGAAGTCTCCAACCATCTAGCAGCTGTGTAATTTGAGTATGAGTGTTATTACATTTTGTTCTTGTACTGTATGGCATAAGGTGTTAATTTGTAGGCCTAGTGAGGTTTTTGTGATTAATGTAAAGTTTGGATGTCAGTCATTGTTAATATTATTTTGTATCTGTAATAATATATCTTGCATTCACTGAGTATTATCTAGTATTCTCATTTTATCAGGGCTGACTTAGATAAATTTACTCATGCTAATTTCGTGTTAATAGAGGCTATTGCAGTTAACCATATATTTAACCTGTTTTTTGCCATTACATTATCCTTATGAGTCCTGAATGTTTTGTTGTTAGTTTGAGTATTAAACTTTAACTTGTAATTTTACCTAACTCTTTTGTTTTGAACCTGGAACTTTACGGGACAGTGGTGATTTTTAGTATTCTCACTTGGAGTGTACATTATCTTTCTCTGATCCGTAACAATATATATATATATATATATATATATATATATATATATATATATATATATATATATATATATATAAAGTGGTGACGTTACGAAACTGAGATATTTTTATTTTAGTAGAAACGAGTAGTAAAATCAATACCCTCTTAATAAAAGCAGAGAAACAATAGAGACGCTACTATTGCAAGGTATTACAAACGCTACTTGCCACCCTCAGTGTTAGCCGTGTTAGTTTGAGTATTAAACTTTAACTTGTAATTTTACCTAACTCTTTTGTTTTGAACCTGGAACTTTACGGGACAGTGGTGATTTTTAGTATTCTCACTTGGAGTGTACATTATCTTTCTCTGATCCGTAACAATATATATATATATATATATATATATATATATATATATATATATATATATATATATATATATATATATATATATATATAAAGTGGTGACGTTACGAAACTGAGATATTGTTTTTATTTTAGTAGAAACGAGTAGTAAAATCAACACCCTCTTAATAAAAGCAGAGAAACAATAGAGACGCTACTATTGAGAGGTATTACAAACGCTACTTGCCACCCTCAGTGTTAGCCGCGAGTCGTACAAGTCTTGGGTGTGGTGTGCGCCAGGCGTCAGTGGATTGCTGTATGGTTGCCATCTGGTAATATTCATAATCAGCTGTGGTAACCATGGTTATGAAAAATCTATTATGCAGTGAAACAACATGATTAGGTATTTACCTTAAATTTGCTGATGAATATGTACATGTTTGTACTGTTCATAATCTTCCTTCACTAGAGGAAATTTTCCAGTGGATATTATTATCGACTGCAGTAAATGATAACTTTTCCCCTGATTATTATTGAATATTTAACTCGGTAAACTTTGATTTGGTAATGAAGAAACCAATTTGGTAATAAACTTTCAGGGAACCATTAATTCCTGTGAGTGAAACTAACAGAGTATGCAATAAATATATCTGAGTTTCAGCAAAAGAAATCCATAACCTGTATCTGGGATTTACTTTACTGATATAAGCATCAGCAAGACGCAAAGGCAAATAGTTACTGGGAAAATATTATCTACAATGAAAGTAGCGGTAACGGCTATAATATCGATAATGTACTACTTTCCAAAAAATAAAAATAAAAATAAACTAAAATAAAACAAGGTAGCTTTAGTGGCAGTGGCACTGCATTATGATTTAAGTAGTTGTAGTGGTTGTTCCACTAATTTCAACACAGAGTACGCCCACACACACTGTCTATCTGTCTGCAGCCAGACGCCTCAACCCGGTAAGAGATGGCCACCAACAAATCGCCTTCATGTCTCCCTGTCCCAAGCCATTTCGCTGTCCCAGCTCACACACCTCGTATCACATAGGGTAGAGTGGGGTAAAAGGCCCATGTGAGGTAAAAGGCCCCCCCCTTGTTCCTCCTCTATTATCTACTTATTCATCCTAGTCAGCTGATCAAGGGATCAACACCATCTGGTGGCATTTCCCTACACTAACAAATCAGTAGCAGATGACCGGGGAAGGAAGCAGCACATGTTTTTCTCCTTTGACCACATTTCATGTAAGTATAGGGATATGTTTGTGATATCTTGTGCATATGCTTTGCATGCAATATTAACATTGTGGGTATAGATAGAGAGGTTAAGAACGTAAGATTGCTTTGCAGTGCAATTCACAATTGAATATAGTGCTGTTTAGTTGTGGTGTTTCGTTTACACCAATATGGCGTTTGGGGTAAAAGGCCTACTGTGTTGTGGGTCAAGAAGCCCACTAGGGGGCTTTTTACCCCACGTGGGGGCTTTTTAACCCTCATTAATATTGGGTGTTTATAATTACTTGCTTTATTGGTTTTACTATACTATGTTCCGTATTACAGATTATTGTATGATAACTTATATGCTTGTTGTCTATTTTCTTCAGCTTAATTAAATAAACTATAGTTTTTTTTTTTTTTTTTTTTTTTTGTGCTTCAGGTAAGAGATGCCACTTGCATACCAAAGGAAGACAAACCGTGCTTCGTATGGGACCAGAGTTCTACAGGATGCGTTGCAAGCAATTCGGGATGGAACACCACTAAAAACTGTTTCCAAAGATTATGGCATCCCTTGCAAAACTCTTAGACGACATCGGGATGGGAAAGTCAAGAATCCTGGGGCAGCACTGCTAGGTCGTTTCAGACCAGACTTTGATGAAAATCTTGAGGCTATGTTAGTTTCTCATATCCTTGCAATGGAAAAGGCTCTGTTTGGCCTCTCACACCTATTGATGTACGGCGGCTTGCTTTTGATTTTGCTGAAAAAATGAATATCGACCATCGATTTTGTAAGACTTCAAAGATGGCAGGAAAAGATTGGCTAGCAGGATTTCTCCAAAGAAATCCAACACTATCAATCAGGAAACCAGAGGCTACTAGTATGGCACGAGCGGTAGGATTTAATCGTCCTCAGGTTCACCAATTCTTCAAAGTTTATCGTGATGAATTATCGAAGGGTAACTACAGTCCAAGACAGGTGTGGAATATGGATGAGATAGGTATAAAGAATGTGCAGAATCCATGTAACATTGTGGCAACAAAAGGAGCAAAATCAATTGGACGTATAACTAGTGCTGAACGTGGACAGACAACATCCGTTCTTTGTGCAGTTAATGCAGCTGGAGCATATATTCCCCCAATGTTTGTATTTGCCCGTAAAAGGATGACACCACTTTTAATGACTGGTTGCCCACCTGGATCTATTTCAAGATGCACTGCTAATGGATGGTCTGATGATGATTGTTTCTTACAATGGCTGCAACATTTTGTTACCCATGCAAAACCAACTCAAGATGACAGGCACATTATAATTCTAGATGGGCACCACAGTCACAAAACTCTAGCTGCCATTGACTTTGCAAGAGAAAATGGCATAGGTTTGATAACTCTGCCGCCTCACTGTACTCACAAGATGCAGCCTCTTGATGTATCATATTTCAAGTCATTAAAGGCTGCCTACAACAGAGCAGCAGACAACTGGATGCTTGCAAATGCTGGCAAGCGCATTTCCCAATTTAATGTGGCAGAAATATTTGGCACTGCATACATGAAGACAGCCACTATTGACAAGGCCATTAATGGTTTTAGAGCAACAGGCATCTGGCCATTTAATGATGATGTGTTTACAGATGAGGACTTCGTAGCAGCACAGTTAACAGAAGAACCACCACCCACTGCTGCTAGCAAAGACAAGAATAACAACAATGATCCTCCAAATGAGAATCAAGATGTGGAAGACATTCCTACTAGCAGTAACATTGGTGATGTATCACTTAATGATCCCTGCGATTCCAACACACAAGAGCCTGAAGCTGGAACGTCCAGAGACGGTGAAGGCAGGAGGTTACTTACAAGTCTTTGTAGCCCCCCCAAACCAAGTGAGAAGCGAGCTAGGAAAAGGAAAACAGAATTCTGAGGTCATAACATCATCACCTTACAAAAAACAACTGCTTGATAAGAATGCAACTTCTAAAAGCTCAGCTAAAGGAAAAGCACCAAAGAAAAGGAAGAAAATTCCAAGCCCAGTTTCTTCTGATGATGAAGAATGGCCTTGCTTAGTATGTGGAGCACCTTATGGTAGCAGCAGACCCTCTGAAAAGTGGGTGCGGTGTAATTCATGCAAGAAGTGGTCACATGAAGACTGCACACCTGGCTTTGATTGGTATGTTTGTCACAACTGTGAATCTGACGAAGATTGATAATGTTAAGTTATTATGTTGATTTTGTAAAGTCCTAGCAGAGATTTAGAAATACAATTTTCCTTAATTACATGGTTTTTATAAAACGGAAACTACAATTCAGTTTGCTCATTTATTTGGTATCAGTAAGTAATTGAAAAATATTTTAAGAGAAGGCCATTTATTTGTTATTAAGTAGGCTCAGTATTTGAAAAATATTTGTAGAGAGTAAGGATCAGTTCGGATGCAACAAAGAATGTTTCTCCAAGGCTCATACAAAATCATTTTCTTTCACATAGAGAAGGTTTTGCTTTCATACTGTTTAGAAGAAACTAAGAGCTTTAATTTTATTTCAAAATGAATGATTTTCTAATTGTTTGGGCACTAAATATTATCTTCTACGTCTCACAACAAAATAGATATAGAAATTCAGTATATAAAGTATTGTTTTATTGATACCTAATATAATTCCTAGTGTAGGGTAAAAAGCCCACCCCCTGGGCCTTTTACCCCTGGCCTGGGGTAAAAGGCCCTTTTCTTTTTTCCATTGTAATACACAATTTCACCCCTACAAAATAGAAATAGATGAATAAAAATCTCAGCAATGGTAGTCCGTTAACTAAGGTTTCTAGCAAAACCGGTGTCAGATGAATAGCTCAAATAGCTTAAATGCAGCAGGCCTTTTGCCTTAAGGGGGGCTTTATACCCCACCCTACCCTATACCTCTCCATTCCATCCCTACATAACATCCTCGGTCTCCCACTCCCTTTCCTCCACATACACTTTCCTTGTTAGTCTCTTGCTCTCCATCCTTTCCACATGGCCAAACTACCTCAGGGTATTAATTTTCTCCTAACTCTATTTATCACATCCACATTCACACGGCAACCCTCCTTCATTTCCTCTTTTGTCAGTCTGCCTCTCTATGTAACTCCACATACTCCTCTCAAATAACTAATTACCACTGCTCCCATTCTTGCCTTTTGTCCTTTCAGCAAGGTCCAACCTTCGCTTCGATACTTTAGAGTTAGAATCATAATTCTGTCATGCACAGTCTTTTTTACTTCCATGCTCACTTCCCTATTCCTTTCAAAGAATCAGCAACCTTTCTTCCCTCATGTACCAGTTCAAGGACTTCGTCCTCTAAACTTGCATCCTTACCCATCACACTACCCAGGTACTTAAATGTACTCACATATTCCATTTCCCCAGCATCCAACCTTACTGTGCATTCAGTGACTTCATTTCTGTCGAAGACCACAACTTTACTTCTCCCTACATTCACCATTAGATTCCTTTCATTAAACATTCTCGCAAATACACACACACACACACACACACACACACACACAGTAGATATTTTTATATATATATATATATATATATATATATATATATATATATATATATATATATATATATATATATATACATATATATATATATATATATATATATATATATATATATATATATATATATATATATATATATGTGTGTGTGTGTGTGTGTGTGTGTGTGTGTATTGCCAGATGCCTTAATCCCGTAAGGCAGCGTTTCATAACCTGGGGTGCTAGCACCCCTAGGGTTGCTGAAATCAATTTCTGGGGGTGCTGGAAAATGCTGCATTATTGTTTTTTTTTTTTCTTACTGGTTTTGCTTAGTATTGGCATCTATCATGATTTTTTTTGAGAATCTATAAAATAAAATGATAGGCAGTACTTCATTTCACTTTACCTTAACCCTTCAGTAGTGCAGGAACTGTAGTCCCAGTACCTAGATGTAAAGGGGTGCTACCTGGACTGAGATCTTATTACAAAGGGTGCTGAGGTCGGAAATGGTTAAGAAACGCTGCCGTAAGAGGTGGCCTCAAATAAATCAGCTTAATGTCGCCCTGTCCCCCGCCATTACACTGCCTAGCTCCCAGCTCACATCCCCCTCTCTCCTATACCTCTCCACTCCATCCCTCCATCTCATCCTTGGCCTCCTCCTCCCTCTCCCTCCTTCCATCTCACTCACATACACTCTCCTCGTTAGTCTCTCATTCTCCATCCTCTCTATATGGCCAAACCACCTCAGTGTGCTTCTCCAAACGCTTCCTATAACATCCACACCCACAACACAACGCTCTTTCACATCCTCATTTGTCAGTCTGTCTCTCCATTTGACTCCACATGCTCCTCTCAAATAACTCATTTCCACTGCTCTCACTCTTGACTTCTGTCCCTCCAACAAGGTCCAAGCTTCACTTCCATACGTTAGAGTTGGTATCACAATACTGTCATGTAGTAACTTTTTCACTTCCATGCTCACTTCCCCTTTTTCTAATCACTGCTTTCAGGGAGCCAGCAACCTTTCTTCCTTGTTGTATCCTTGCAAGCACTTCACCCTCCAAACTTCCATCCTTACTCATCACACTACACAAGTACTTAAAGGCACTCACATTTTCCATTTCCCCCTCATCCAAACTCACTGTCCGTTCACTGACTTCACTTCTTTCGAAGACCATAACATTACTCTTCCCTACATTTACCATTAGATTCCGTTTCTTACATACTCTCCCAAACTCATCCACCAGACCTTGCAGTTCCCCTTCGTCTTCACTTAAAAACACAGTATCATCTGCAAACAACAGTACAAGGAGTCCCCCACACACTGCCCTATCTCATTAGGGCCATCCAACATGCACTGCCCTACCTTGTATCTCTTATAACCTCGTCCATATACAGATTGAACAACCATGGAGACATGACACATCCCTGTTTCAATCCAACCTTCAAACAGAAATAATCACTCAGTTCACTATCCACACCTACTGCAGCCTTAGCACCCTCATACATACTCTTCACGGCATTCAACAGTTTCCCATCTACTCCATATATTCTTAATACTTTCCACAATCCTTGTCCATCCACCCTGTCATATGCTTTCCCCAAATCCATGAACGCTGCATACAACTTTCCCTACTCTAAGAACTTTTCCACTAAAGATCTACGAAAAAATATCTGTTTCACACAACCTTTTCCCTTCTTAAAACCTCCCTGTTCTTCTCCAACTAATTCCTCTGTCATTTCCCTAACCCTGTCAATAAGTATCCTACTATATACTTTTCCTATTACAGTAAGAAGACAAATGCCCCTATGATTACCACATACTTGTTTTTCTCCATTTCGTTTGTACGGGAGAATAATTATACCTGACTTCTAATCCTCCGGAACTCTACCTTCCTACAAGGCCAATGTGCGCATCTTCCACATCCATTCTACTACTATCTCTCCCCCATGCTTCAGCATTTCTCCTTACATTCCATCAATGCCTAGGGCTTTCCCCATTTTAACTTCATTGCTTCCACGACTTCCATCCTTTTGATTTCTTCCTTTCTTCTCACATCCCTCCGTCTCTCAGCCATTCCCCAGCCACTTACGCTCGCATTAGTTTCAATCTCTACGTTCAACAGTTCGTTAAAGTGTTCTCTCAATCCATTCACTTTTTTCCTTTCTTCACAAGTAATCTACCATTTTTATCTTTCACTCCCCAGCTAACTTCTTAGGCACCCTGTCTAGCTCTCTTTACCTCTTTTCAGAATATTTTCTTACATTCCCTCCACTTTACACTCAAATTCCTTCCAAATTCCTCATCCACTCTCTTCTTACTCTCTCTTACTAATCTTTTCACCTCTCACTTCCTCTTTACATATAACTCTCTCTTTCGTCTCTCAACTTCTTCCACCCCCCTGTTTCTCATCCTCTCTCTCTCTCTCTCTCTCTCTCTCTCTCTCTTTACACACACACACACACACACACACACACACACACACACACACACACAAATATATATATATATATATATATATATATATATATATATATATATATATATATATATATATATATATGTATAAAATCATCATCATCATCATCGGGCATTGCAGGTCCACTTCTTCCCAATCCTTTTCCACGAATTCCTTGATTGAGCCAATCTCTTAAACATTTTGCCTACAAACTCCTCTATTTCATCTATGCACCTCCTATCTCTCCTTTTTCTGTTACACTTAAAGTCTCTTGAAGTACAGTCAGTCAACCTCTTGCTCCACTGATTATCCCTTATATTTCCTATATGACCTGCCCACCTTCATTTCTAATCTTGTATACCTTGTATAATGCCATTGACTTTAGTCTGTTCTCTCACCCAAATTGATCTTTTCCTGTCTCTTAAAGATATTCTCAACTTTTGACGTTTCCATTGCTCTTTGAGAACAGATTAATAGATTTTCCATCTATTTTTTTTTTTTTTAGTTTTCAGGTCTCACAACCGAACATCATACTCGGGATTATACATTCTCTCTCTCTCTCTCTCTCTCTCTCTCTCTCTCCAGATATACAGTATATATATATATATATATATATATATATATATATATATATATATATATATATATATATATATATGTATATATATATATATCAATAGTAATGGCAAGCTACTTTTCATGATGTCTCTACGTTTACTGAAAGCTTTCTATCCAGTTGTAATGCGTATTTTTATTTGGCTATCATGGTCTCTAGTTAGTTTTAGTATTTGTCCCGAGTAATTGTACCCCTTGACTTCTTCAAAAATTTCTTCACTTATTCTGATGAGACTCTTTGGTGTATTTGGATTAAACATTATAGTTTTGCTCTGGCACATCTTTAACCCTACTTTGAGACCTTCTCTATTTAGGTCATGTATTACTTCTTGCAATGTCTGTGCTGTTTCTGAGATTAAGTCAATGTCATCTGCAAATTTTGATAGGTTTAGGTTCACCCAATCTATGTTGACTGCTTTCCTTTGTCTAGCTTTCTGAAAATACTTTCTAGGCATGCTGTAATTTTTTTTTTTTTGGAAACTGTATCTCCTTGACAGATGTACCTCTCATTTTTTTTTTTTTCCGAGTCTTTATGTTATTAAACTGTAGCACTTCCCTCCTTATATTTGCTTTTAAGTAGTTTTACAATGTTCTCAACTACTCCTTGTTTCCACAATTAATTTATAATTGCTATGTGCTTCACTGAGTCGAAAGCCTTTCTGGAATCAGCAATACCTAATCACAGTGATTTATTATACTGTGTAGTTTTCTCAGTTTGCTGATTTATTGTGTGTTGATGATCAGTAGTCGAATACCTGTTTCGGAATCCTGCCTGTTCACGAGACAGGTGTAGAGATGTTAAAATATCATAACACTACATAATAGTTAGAGACATTAATATGCTGTTAATATGTAATGTAAAGGTAAGAAAGTCGTACCTAAATTCGAGAGAGCTGGAGGAAGCAACGATGGAATTTAAAGCTAGGGAATATCGCACTCAGCACATCATGACGTCATGGAAAGTCACACAAAACAACTGATGGAAATCACGACTTGACCCAACCAGTCATATACGGGTGAAATTGGGGAGACTGGTCTGAAGGGGTTGGGATGCGATAGGAGAGAGAAGAGGCACAGTGAAGAAAGCAGGAGTAGCAGGCACAGCGTTAGCTAGCATAAACCGCCCTCACCTTAGTACTGCTCTTGTCAAGATATCTCCCTTTTGAAAATTTACTGCAACTAAACCCCAGACTCATCTTTATCTTTCTCCTGCCATCCACGACAAGACCAATCTGAAAATTCTCTCCTCTTACAGCCCTATAATCAAACATTTTTGGAAACGACTCGGGTACATCTGCGAGATTTTTTCATCCCACGGCTGCCACAAAAATGCCCTAGCTGTTGCCGAGTCGTTTCCAAAAATGTTAGGGTATAGGTTGTAAGGGGAGAGCATTTTCAGGTTGGTCATGTCGTGGATGGCAGAAGAAAGATAAAGATGAGTCTGGGGGTTTGGTTGCAGTTTGTTCTCAAAAGGGAGTTATCTTGACAAGAGCAATACTAAGATGAGGGTGGTTTATGCTAGCTAACTCCGTGCCCTCTCCTCCTGCCTTCTCCACCATGTCTCTTCTCTATCCTGTCTCATCCCTACCCCTTCTGACCAGTCCCCCCCAGATCCCCCGTATATGACTGGTTGGGTCATGTGTGTGGGCACGTGTATGAGTCTGTGGTTCCATCAGGTGTGTTGTGTGGCTTTCCATGACGTCATGATGTGCTGGGTGCGACATTTCCTGGCTAGAATTTCCACCGCTGTTTCCTCCAGCCATCTCGAATTTAGGCACGACTTTCCTCAAACCTCTATATTACATATTAATCGCATATTAATGTCTCTGTTATGTAGTGTATTATGATATTTTAGCACCTCTACACTGGTTTTCTCCCAGATTTGCTCTTATTTTCAAACAGATTATTGTTACGAGTTTGCAAATAGCTGGTAATAAGCTAATGGGTCGATAGTTACTAGGATCTTTTGAGAAAATAAAAAAAATAACTGTTGCGTTACACCATGTTTTGTGAATTTGCTTCTGCTTCATACATTGAGAAAATAAGTGGGCGAGCCTGTTTTGTACATTAATTCCTGCATCGGACAGTGAATCTGCTACTAGTCATCTTCTCCTGCGGCCTTCTCTCTTTTCATGCTTTTAAGAGAAATGTTTACTTAGTCTGGTGTTACCCTTTTCTGTATCCTCCTACATTCTCTATACTCATTTCAAAGCCAAAGGTGGCTGTTGTGTATATATACGCAACGACTTATCTTGCTCGCGTGTTCCTGAACTCGATTCTTCTGAATTCTTTACACTCTGGCTTCGGCTTTCCTGTCATTCTCTAACTAAATATATCAGTGCTGTTTACTTATCCCCTAATTCTACTGACTATCAAAAATTCTCTGACTATCTTACTTCTACGATGGAACACATTCTATCCATTTCTCCTTTCTCTGAAATCTCCATTCTAGGAGATTTCGATGTTCACCACCACCTTTGGCTCTTCTCTCCTTTCACTGATCCATCTGGTGAACAAGCCTATATCTTTTCTATCTTTAATGACCTAGAGCAGCTTGTTCAGCACCCTACCCGTATCCCAGACCGCCTTGGAGAAAGCTCCAACATACTTGACCTCTGCCTTACAACTAATCCTTCTCCTTACACTGCTAATCTTTTCTCTCCGTTGGGCTCCTCTGATCACAACCTTATCACCTTAACCTGTCCTATCACTCTGGTACGGCCTGTGGACCCTCCAGGGAAACGTCGTCTGTGGCATTTTGGAGCCGCAGACTGGGAGGCCCTCAGGCAGTACTTCTTTGATTTTCCCTGGAATGATTATTGACTCCATGGCCGTGAGCCATCTGAGTGTGCCTTGCGCATTACGGAGGTTATTCTCTCGGGCATGGAAGCATACATTCCTTTCTCATATCCTTTGACTAAAGCAAAAAAGCCTTGGTTTAATCACGCTTGTTCTAATGCTGTCCGCAACAAGGTGAGGGCCTACAAAAGGTACCGGAGCCAACCCACCCCTGAATCACATCATCTTTACGTTTCTGCCCGGAATCGTGCTAAGTCTGTTCTTCGCTCTGCTAAAAATAATTTCATCCGTACTAAATGATCTCAACTCTCCAACTCGAATTCTTTCTGGCACCTTGCCAAAAACCTTTCTAACAACTTTACCTCATCATCCTTCCCTCCTCTTTTCTACTCTGATGGTTCTGTAGCTATTTCTTCCACTGATAAAGCAGATCTCTTCGCACAGACTTTCTCCTCCAATTCCACCTTAGACGATCCCGGTGCTGTTCCTCCATCACTTCCCCCCTCTGACTTCCTCATGGCTGATATTAAAATTTCTTCAGCTGATGTATGTTCTGCCATCACTGGCCTCAGTACTAACAAGGCATATGGGCCTGATGGGGTCCCTCCTGTTGTTCTCAAGAACTGTGCTTCTGTGCTTACACCCTGCCTAGGCAAACTCTTTCGCCTTTGTCTGTCAACTTGTACCTTTCCTTCTTGCTGGAAGTTTGCTCTCATTCAGCCGGTCCCAAAGAAGGGTGACCACTCCCAACCCTCCAACTATCGTCCAATTGCTTTAACGTCCTGTATTTCAAAAGTTTTCGAGTCAATTCTCAATAGAAAAATTTTAAGGCATCCTTCCTATCACAACCTTCTTTCCGATCGTCAGTACAGGTTCCGTCAGGGACGCTCCACTGGCGATCTTCTTACCTACTTTTCAGACTCGTGGTCATGCTCCTTTCGGGACTTTGGCGAAAGCTTTGCCATTCCACTTGACATCTCAAAGGCTTTCGATCGAGTCTGGCATAAATCTTTAATTTCCAAACTGCCCTCCTACGGTTTCTATCCTTCTATCTGTGCCTTCATCGCTAGCTTCCTTTCTGGTCGTTCTATAGCCGCTGTTGTAGACGGCCATCGTTCTTCTCCTAGCTCTATCAACACTGGTGTTCCTCAGGGCTCTGTCCTATCACCAACTCTCTTCCTTTTATTCATCAATGATCTTCTAAGCTGTACATCTAACCCTATCCACTCATACGCTGATGATTCCACCCTTCACCTTTCCATTCGGTTCCCGCAACGCCCATCTCAGCAGGTACTTCAACAAACAAGGGATGAGGCTGTGGCACACCTAATGTCTGACTTGGCTCGTATCTCTGACTGGGGTAAAAATAATCTTGTTGTTTTTAATGCATCTAAGACTCACGGCCATATTACAAGTCAGACCCGATCACCTTCGGGAGGGAAGGTTATGGTGTGGTTGTATTACTAGTCATCGCTTTCCCGATGAATTGTTGGAACCTTCGTGTGCTTATCGTCGGGAGGCCCCCCCCACCCGAAGGTGACTTCCCGATGTAAAAAAGTAGTGTTATTTTTATCTGTTATGTAAACAAGACGAAATTGTTGCAATCACATTTATTAGAAAAAATAATGATTAACCAATGGATCAGCAAATAACCATCGGGAAGAAGTATTTATTATATTTGAGGAATATGTAGATTCCCATGAAAATGTACGACCATAACAACAACTCCTCCACCCGAATGGCGTACATATTTGAATAAGACAACCTTCTAAGCATAATTTGAAGGCATATTGTAACATCTACTGTTTACCTGCATCATTTTTATATGGCAATACTTCATCTGACAGTGCACTTTCAATATTAATACCATCGTGAAGCTCACATCATGGGTAGCCAAGTACAGCTTCCCTGCTCTCGATTTTTTGCCCTAGCATGCAACCAAATATTACTATTACTAGCCAAGTACGAAATCTAAGCAGTGCAGGACCACTTAAAGAATTAACTGTGAGGCTAGAAAATACGCTTGTCTCCAAGAATGAGCTCTCCAACATCTATTTAATTATTGTAGTGGGCACTTACTCTAGTATCAACCAGAGGGGCCAAAATTTGTCACAAGGAAAAAATAAAACTACTTCAAATGCTGTATAGGTGTAGGAAGTTTTTTTTTTTCTCATGAATGTAATGGGTGTCTGTGATGCTAATATGAAATTTACAGTTTAGCAGTGAATTGGGCAGGAAGTGCACATGATTCAAGGATTTTTTTCCAAAAGCAGACTAACTACCACATTGGAGATAGGTAATTACAGAGGGTTTCTTGTAGGTGACAGTAGCTATGCTTGCCTTTCTATTAACTTCATTTTTGGCTCCTGCTACTGATACGGAAAAACGTTACAGTGCCTCCCATGCTCGAACAAGAAACTTAATAAGAGCGTACTTTGTGGATCTCAGGAAGAAGGTTTAACAGCTGGTATTATGGAAGCCAGTCCGTACCAAATGAGGAATCGCACAATATATGTATTAGTTTGCTGTATTATCAAAGCCAGTCCGTACCAAATTAGCAATCGCACAGTATATATATTTTAGCCTGTGCGGTTCTGCATAATAAAGCTATAATGATCTGCCTTCCTGTTGATGAGCCACAGAAATTTGGTGCATTGGCTCTTGAGGATCCTAAATCAGTACAGAAATAAATAACCAGGCAGGTCAGCAACGTAGGGCAGATATTGCTGACCGTTTCTTTTGGAAGATACTGTATGTTGAAACATGGTAATCTCATGTCAGTATGACTGATCATTGAAAGCCGTTTTGCACATGTCAGTTTGACTGCTCAATGCAAACTGCTTTGCACATGGCACTTGTAAATATTGATAATTTCTTTTACTCTAAATCCATGTTTGAGAGTAGTGGTCAAAAAGCTTTAAGTCCACATGCACAAATTCCCATGTAAATGTGTTTCCTCCACTGGTAGACAAAATTTTGAACTACCAACAGTTCTTCTATTGAAAGTGTAGCTACATACAGTAATTAAGCCTAGCAGATTTGTGACAAAACCTGTACTGATGACCTGGACTTGTCATATTGTTTCCTGTCACAAACACACACACACATTTATATACATGTATATATATATATATATATATATATATATATATATATATATATATATATATATATATATATATATATATATATATATATATATATATATATATATATATATATATATATATATATATATAAATAAATATATATATATATATATATATATATATATATATATATATATATATATATATATATATTATATATATATACATAGGCCTAGGCCAATCCTGCAGCGAACACTCAAACGGCTAATGATGATTATATATATATATATATATATATATATATATATATATATATATATATATATATATAGGCCTAGGCCTATACATAATGTGTGTCTGTACTCATATTAATAATAAAAAAAAAAACATTTTTCAGCATTTAGCAAATAGCCATGGGTTAACTCAATCCAGACACCCAATTCTAACAGTTTCATAGGAAGAAAAGGATTGAATGCAAAAAGAACTATGATCCTTATTGAAAGAAAAAAATATATAATAATAATGCTGATACATGAATGTATAACCTAATGTCATTATAAACCATTACTATAATTTTCAACATGTAAAAAAGGACAATGACAGTTGAACCATGAGACAAGAGTATTCAAAAGTAAAGTAAAAAAACTTACATTAAAATACTTTTTTAGAAAAAAAAAATTTGATCGAAACAACGTCATAGGTGCTGGGCCGACCTGGGGTTTTGGTCGGGGGTTAGAAGCGTTGAAGGATGTTGTCACATCCTCCCATGCCTTCCTCTTCCCTTCCACGGCCGTAGCTCTGTCTTGGATCCACTTTTCCTTCTCTTTTACCAACTTCAGGAGCAGCACTTGTTGTGCAGAGGAAAGCGGCGGTGCTCTGTCCTGCTCCATATTGTTTATCTTGGCTACCAGAACTACCAACCTATAATATGTTGTTGTCATCATCGCAACCGCTAATTCGTACGGGAAGGAGTACTGGTACCAGTAACAAATGAATGATCCAAAGACACCTAATGAAATATAATAATCATTAACAAGTTATATAGCCATTACAACCACTTTCAGCCAGAATTTCTTGGCCTATACATCTCTAACGCGCATAGGTTGGTACACATGATCGGGAAGCCTGGCTGGTTGCCTTTACGAAGCGCGTCGGGGTGTCTTGTAATACGACTTCCCCTAACCCGATCCCCTTTCACGATCACCATCACTTTCGGGTCCCGAAGGTGGTCGGGTGCGACTTGTAATACGGCCGTCAGTTCTTATACCCACTAATGTTTAATAATATTCAGCTTAATCCTGCACCATCCTTGAACATGATTGGGGTTTCATTTACTCGGGACTTATCTTGGAAAGATCATATTACATCTCTTGTAAAATCTGCTTCCAAGAGATTGGGTGTGCTAAGCTGACTCCGCTCTTTCTTTACCCCTGCACAATTTTTGACTCTTTACAGGGGTTTTATCCGCCCCTGTGTGGAGTACAACTCTCATGTGTGGGGAGGCTCCCCACATACAGCTCTTCTCAATAGGGCGGAGTCAGAGGCTTTTAGTCTCATTAACTCTCCTCCTCTTACTGACTCCCTTCAACCTCTGTCTCTTCGCTGCACTATTGCATCTTTATCTTCTATCGCTACTTTAATGGTCACTCCTCCTCTGAACTGTCTGCATGCATTCCTCCACCTCTACGACGGGCGCGTAGCACCCGTCTAGCAGCAAACTCTCATCCTTTTTCTGTCCAACTCCCTAATGCAACAGTTAACCGTTACTCCCAGTCCTTCATTTATGCAACAGGTCAGCTCTGGAACTGTCTCCTCTGTCTGTATTTCCTGCTGCCTGTGATCTCCAGTCTTTCAAACGCAGTGTGTCCAGGCATCTCGAAATGAATGGATCTTGGATTTGATTCTCTTGTATTTTGTTTTTCTCTTGGAGGGAACTCTTATTGCTGGCTCATGGTCTTTGGTTCCTTCTTCCTCGCAAAAAAAAAAACAAAAAAAAACACTGGTATTTCACTTGTGTCAAGTGAACACTTAGCTATTGGTATTATTGTCTTTAATGCATACAGATCCTTGTAAAATTCTTCAGCTCTCTTCACCATCTTATCTCTGCATTTAATGACTTCGCTGTTACTGTCTTTCTGTAATATAATTTGTTGCTTTCCCAGTGCCATTTTCCCTAGGACCTGTTTCAGACCTTTTCTTTTTTTGATGGGTTGTTTGATCTGACCCATATTTCTCTTTCTTTTTTTTTCTCTGTTTCTTGTTAGTAATCTTATTTAATGCTGCTCTTTCTGTTTCATTTTATTTAATGCTGCTCTTTCTCTTTCATTTTTCTTTGTTTTTACTTTCATCTTTCTCCTTTTCATCAGCTTGAGGGTTATTTTTTAATACTTGTTGGCTTTGGTTAGATTTGCTTTTCCTATTATCTCTGCTGCATCTCTTACCTTTTTTGTTAACCTAACTTTCAACTCATCAGTATCACACTCAGCATTACTGAGAGCCTGAAATCTGCTCTTTATTTCTAATTGAAATGCTGCTTTGTTTTCGTTTACTTTAATTGGGCATACCTTTTTATTTTTAATCAACTTTCACTTCTATGGTCGCTTCCTGTACAGTATTTACTTTGTTGATAACTGTGGCATTTATGAAAGTGTTAGTGTTATCTGCAGGTCCATATTCTCCTGGTTCTTGTGTGAAAGAATGTGTTAATTATTCTCATAATATATATTTCAGCTAAATTTAATACCATTTCACCTCTGCCATTCCTTTTTCCCACTCCAATTTTTCGCATACATGCTTCTCCATTTTCAATTTGAAACTTTTGCATTGAAGTCTTCCTTGAGTACAGTACATGTGGTCTTTTCTTGTTCCATATTCTGGGAGATGTCGTCAAAGAATGTTTCTATTTCTTCATCTGAGCATTAAGAAGTTTGTGGACATTCAGTACTTGTATTTCTTTGAGAATGCATCTTTTGCCTAATCTACTTACAATCCATGCTACTCTATCGGACACAGTGCTGAATTTAACAAGGTTCTCTGCATGATTTGTTAATTAGAAATGCTACACCACTAACTCTTGCATTTTGTCTTCTTTTATAGTAAAACAGTTGGCTGCTGTCTTGGAGCTGAATTAATTTTTCGTCTTTTCTTTGGATCTCATTCACACCTACGATATCCCAACTAATGTTTTCCAATTCATTCATAAGCCATCAACTTGTAATCTTCGGTGAGGCTTCTTACATTGTACAGTCGTGGTCATAAATAATCACCTATACTCCTCTATCCCGTGCCTCAGGCTGGCTCCTTTATGCGCGGCAAGTTACACTGGAGTAAGAGGGGCTGAGGGGTTGAAGCCAGAGAGGGAAAGGTCGGTGGGGGCAAGAAATATGGTGCTGGGGTGGAGTGAGGGAGGAGAGGGAGGGAAGGTAGGGGAGTGAAAATGAAATGCGAAGTGGTGGTCACATAATCTGTCTATTTTCCTTCATTCACAGCATGATATAAAGGAGTTAATATTCGGTAGATAATGTTGCATTACACCTTGTATGGCGGCGTCAGATAAGAAGCTTTAGATAGGTGGTGATATCAAGGGCTGGCTCGAGTGAGAAATATGCTGACATAACAGTTTAAATATTAGTGCAGAACCTACGAGATTGTGTGGGCCCAGATTAACGCGTGGAAGCCAGTGAACAAGAGGACACGGGCCCGCCTCCTCCAGCACACCACGGAAGAGTGGGAGCTGTTCAGACGAAACCAGAAAACCACCAACATTGTTTCCTCGGTCCCGCGACAATTGCAAGATTTTATTGCGACAGGAGGTCACTGGACTACTTACTAAGGCTTTCCTGGTTGCTTTGGCTTGACCAATTTTGGTAAACATTGGCATAGACATATTTTTAGAGTTTGGGTAGGATTCTGTTTCATTTTCATTTTGTTTATCGTTATTTTATCCACCCAGGCGCACAGACATCAAATTTATTTACCTTTTATGCAGAATTATTTTAAATAGTCTTTTTATATAGAGATGCCGTAAAACAGCTGACATGATGGTGACTGTATAGAGGGAGTGTATACCGAGAGGATGATCATATTTACTGTGGACACAGCCATGTCAAAGGTTGCATATAATATTTTGTTCCAAAAATTAATTACATATAATGGTAGAGGACATCTCATAAACAAACATTACGAAAGTCAAAGCCATCCCGATTCCACGGATGAACTCGAATACCTGACTCCGCACTAATGTTTGATCTGTCATGTCAGTATATTTCTGTCACGAGGCAGCCCTTCATATCAGCACCTTCAAACTTGTTATCTGACGCCGCTGTACAAGATGAAATGCAGCATTATCTGCCACACATTAACTCCTTTATATCATGCCCTGAATAGACTAATTATGTGACCATCACTTCACATCTCATTATCCCTCCCCTACCTACCCTCCCTCCTCTCCCTCACCTCACCCCAGCACCATCATTCGTACCCCCATCCACCTTTCCTTCTCTCTTTGGCCCATCCCTCTCAGTCCCCTTTACTCCAGTGTGACTTGCCGCTCATAAAGGAGCCAGTCTGAGGCACGGGATACAGAAAAAAAATGGGAGAAATGGAGTTCCCCCGAGCTAAGCCCTGTATTGGACTATATAGCCCCGCTAGGGTTACAGGAGCGAGCTACCACTCCCGGCACGGCAGCCCGGGCGGCGAAATTTTTTTTCCTGCCCAGTTCCGTCACTTTGCACATATGGCAACGTTGCCCTGTGTTTAGTTTGGCAACGCCGCGCAGCATGAGCCATAGGTCATATAGTTTTCGCTGCCTTAGCTTAAATAAATATAAAAAGGGGCCACACCACTGTCTTTACTTCGTCACTCGTCTGCTGAGAGAGAGAGAGAGAGAGAGAGAGAGAGAGAGAGAGAGCTTGAAACAGTATAAAATAATAACATGCAGGGTCATCAATAAAAAGTGAGTATGCAAGGAAGATACTCTCTACACTTTGCTAGAATTAGTTATATGTTGATTTAATGAAAATGCGGTACGTCTTAGGGGTGGTACATGAATGTTCGTTGAGAACACTTATCAGTAACATATGTTGTAGGCCTATACTACTTTACCTGTCATTTCTTGTCATTGCTCCTATACGTACGATTCAATCAGCTGTGTTTACAGGAGAGAGAGAGAGAGAGAGAGAGGTTCTATCTATCTATCTATCTATTGCCAGACGCCTCAATCCCGTTTGGGGTGGCCACAAACAAACCGCCTCCAAGTCGCCCTGTCCCCCGCCATCTCACTACCCTGCTCCCAACTCACACCCCCCTCTCTCATATACCTCTCCACCCCATCCCTCCATCTCATCCTCGGTCTCCCCCTCCCTCACCTAAAACGCTTTTCATGATCATTCTTAAGGGTTAACCTTGGTAATTTCTGCTGCAAGCTGGGAAATATTGGTATCAATGATGCCTGAATATCAATGTTTCATTAGACATTTTCTTAGGTATATATGTCAGGTTAGATTTCAGATTATTTTCTTGTTTTTCTTAGGTATATTAGTAAAATCATTTGTCAGGTTAGATTTCAGATTATTTTCTTGTTTTTCTTAGGTATATTAGTAAAATCATATGTCAGGTTACATTTCAGATTATTTTCATGTTCTCATGTCCTTTATTTCATGCTAAGTATGCTTGAAGGGTTTTTGTATTTGATGAAATGCAAAGCTTTATTTGTTACGGTATAATCTTTATTAAATATTACACAGCACCAGGCACCATATGCTATTTCCCATGTGCTGATGACAGGCATTGGGTCAGACATGAGACATTATAGACCATTGTGTGCAAAATAAGTAAATCAAGAGAAACAAGGAATTAAAAAAATAATACATTCTATTTGGTAATAGCATTGGGCTGGGAACACATTTGCTGATCTTCAGTGAGGGACTGAATGTAAAATAATGATTGGAAAATAAGCAATTATTGTTGTCATATTAAGGGTCTACTTTGTTGTTCGTGAATGATCTCAGACAGTCTGTGCAACTGACCCAGTGATGCGCCATTGCCGATTGTAAACACAGCTGATTGAATCGTACGTCTGGGAGCAATGACAAGAAATGACAGGGAAAGTAGTATAGGCCTACAACATATGTTACTGATAAATGTTCTCAACGAGCAGTCATGTACCACCCCTAAGACGTACCGCATTTTCATTAAATCAACATATAACTAATTTTAGCAAAGTGTAGAGAGTATCTTCTCTCTCTCTCTCTCTCAGCAGACGAGTGACGAAGTAAAGACAGTGGTGTGGCCCCTTTTTATATTTATTTAAGCTAAGGCAGCGAAAACTATATGACCTCTATGTCTCTATTATTCTTTCAATCCATGTAAAATATAGATAGTCAGGTATTATATTTATAGTCAAGCAAAAAAAAAAAGTAAATAATTGTGATGAATACTAAACCTGGCATCCGATTTGGCTCACTGCTGCGCGGCGTTGCCAAACTAAACACAGGGCAACGTTGCCATATGTGCAAAGTGACGGAACTGGGCAGGAAAAAAAATTTCGCGAACTGGGCAGGAAAAAAAATTTCGCGCCCGGGCAAGGCTGGAACTCGCAATTCCCTGATTACGAGCCCAGCGCGCTACCACTGTGCTGCCGCGCTCGCCGCATGGGGTAAAGGAGGATAGGTGATTATTTATGACCACGACTGTACGTGTAGATCTTCATTAATATCAGTTTGGTTAATGTCCTGGTCTCTGATCAGCCAAGACAGCGCCTATTTACTTTCAGTGGCACACTGCCCGTGAGCACATGAGGCAGTGCGGCTGGACCTTTAGTAGACAATGATCCAACAGGAATGCCCATGAAATGATTAGCAGTAGAATTGGTTGAGGGATTTTAACAAATAATCTCACCCAGGGTTGGAGCAATTACACTTCATAAATTTAATTACAGTCACAATTACAATTACTTTCATTTTTTTTAAATTACAGTTACAATTACAAATACATTTCGAAAGAGCAATGACATTACAATTACAAATACTGCAAAACGAAATCAATTAAAATTACAATTATAATTACAAATTCCCGAATTTGGAAAAAAAAAAATCATCCTGCTTAAGGAACACTCTATTTTTGCATTATAAGGTTGTCCTTTATATACAACAGTGGCACAAACTAATTTGAACACAAAATTTAAGATTTAATTTTTGAAGTAGTTGCAGATAGTAACTAAAAAGCTGGTAGTTTTTCAAACAGTTCACTGTTGCACTTAATAACACTGAACGTAAAGAAGTGACACCAAGCTGAGCTTTGTTCGCAGTGAAATAATTTCCGGCAATGTTGAAAACTCCCTCTGATGGAGCAGATGTAGCAGTACACCCAATTACCTCTTTCGCAAAGTTCTTCATAGGATGCAAGGCTGGGCCTCGTCATTTCCGATTGAAAGGGGACAAGGAGCTGGGTGAGGTCCCACGAAAGAACAGGTGTCCAGGACAAAGGCAGGAGAACTGTCAAAATGCGGCTTAGGTGGGTTAATCCTGGGGCATATTAATCCCATAACGGCAGCTTTGTATGGAGTTAACTTACCAGTACCACTTTCCTCCCGTATCACAATTACACTTAAATTCCAATTAATTTGTCACTTAATGAATTACAGTTACAGTTAATTACTTCAATTTTACTTTCAATTACAATTATAATTACAATTACAATATTCAGGTAATTAATTACAATTCAATTAAACTGCACTTACAACTACTCCAACCTTGCTCACCTCCCTGTCTTATAGTTTCTGGTGGCATGTAGTTTTTTGTGCCGCTTTATCCAGTATATTCCGTGGAGCCCTATATATCTGTAGGGCTGCAAGGTCTTCCTCTATCCATCATGCCGGGCCGCTCCAGGTCGCAGTGGGGTCCTGCCCCTGGATGATGTAAATACGACTATACTGTATAGAGAGAGAGAGAGAGAGAGAGAGAGAAACCCTGGATGTTGTAAATATATATATATATATATATATATATATATATATATATATATATATATATATATACTCATATTTACAACATCCAGGGTTTCTATATATATATATACATATATATATATATATATATATATATATATATATATATATATATATATATATATATATATATATATATGATGTGGTGTGTGGGAGGAAGAGAAGACGGAGGGGGGTGCAAGGAACAGCTTGGTGGAATGAAGAGGTGAGACAGGCTGTGGCACAAAAGAAGAAAGCATACAATGAATGGATGAGAAATAGGGGCGTGGAAGATGTTGAGAGGCGGAAGAGAGAGTTTTATGTAGAAAGAAAAAGAGAGTTGAAAAGATTAGTAAGAGAGAGTAAGAAGAGAGTGGATGAGGAATTTGGAAGGAATTTGAGTGTAAAGTGGAGGGACTGTAAGAAAGTGTTCTGGAAAGAGGTGAAGAGAGTAAGACAGGGTGGAAGTGAGGTTAGCAGGTGAGTGAAAGATAAAAATGGTAGATTACTAGTGGAGAAGGGAGAAAAAGTGAGCAGATGGATAGAACACTTTAAGGAACTGTTGAACATACAGGATGGAAGTAATGCGAGTATAAGTGGCTGGGGAATGGCTGGGAGAAGGAGGGAGGTGAGAAGACAGGAAGAAATCAGTAGGATAAAAGTTGTGGAAGCAATGAAGAATGTTAAACTGGGGAAAGCCCCAGGAATTGATGGAGTGTGTGGTGAAATGCTGAAGCATGGGGGAGAGATTGTAGTAGAATCGATGTGGAAGATGTGTAGATTGGCCTGGGAGGAAGGTAGATTCCCGGAGGATTGGAAGTCAGGTATAATTATTCCCTTGTACAAAGGGAAAGGGGAAAAAGAAGTGTGTGGTAATCATAGGGGCATTTGTCTTCTTATATAATAGGAAAAGTGTATGGTAGGATACTTATTGACAGAGTTAGAGAAAGAAAAGAGGAATTAGTTGGAGAAGAACAGGGAGGCTTTAGGAAGGGAAGAGGTTGTGTAGATCAGATATTCATTCTTAGATCTTTAGTGGAAAAGTTTCTAGAGAAGGGAAAGAAGTTGTATGAGGCTTTCATGGATTTGGAGAAAGCATATGACAGGGTGGATAGATAAGGATTGTGGCAAGTATTAAGAGTATATGGAGTAGATGGGAAGTTGTTGAATGCTGTGAAGAGTATATATGATGGTGCTAAGACTGCAGTGTGTGTGGATGGTGAACTAAGTGAATTTTTCTCTTTGAAGGTTGGGTTGAAACAGAGATGTGTCATGTCTCCATGGTTGTTCAATCTGTACATGGATGGGGTAATAAAAGAGGTACAAGGTAGGCTAGTGGATGTTGGAGTGACCCTGGTGAGAGAGGATAGTGTTTGGAAACTCCCTGTACTGTTGTTTGCAGATGATACTGTGTTGTTGAGTGAAGACGAAGGGGAGCTGCAAGGCTTGGTGGATGAGTTTGGGAGAGTGTGTAAGAAACGGAATCTAAAGGTGAATGTAGGGAAGAGTAAAGTGATGGTCTTTGAGAGAGCTGAAGTCAGTGAATGTACAGCGAGGTTGGATTGTGAGGAAATGGAATATGTGAGTACGTTTAAGTACTTGGGTAGTGTGATGAGTAAGGATGGAGGTTTGGAAGGTGAAATGCTTGAAAGGGTACAGCAGGGAAGAAAGGTTGCTGGTTCTTTGAAAGCAGTGATAAGAAACAGGGAAGTGAGCATGGAAGTGAAAAAGTTACTACATAACAGTATTGTGATACCAAATCTAATGTACGGAAGTGAAGCTTGGACGTTGTTGGAAGGACACAAGTCAATAGTGAGAGCAGTGGAAATGAGTTATTTAAGGGGAGCCTGTGGAGTCACATGGAGAGACAGGCTGACGAATGAGGATATAAAGGAGCGTTGTGGTGTGAATGTGAATGTGATAGGAAGCGTTATGAGGAACACACTGAGGTGATTTGGCCATGTGGAGAGGATGGAGGGTGAAAGACTGACGAAGAAATTGTATGTGAGTGAGATGGAGGGGGGAAGAGGGAGGGGGAGGCCGAGGATGAGATGGAAGGATGGGGTGGAGAGGTATATGAGAGAGGGGGGTGTGAGTTGGGAGCAGGGCAGTGAAATGGCGGGGGACAGGGCAACGTGGAGGCGTTTTGTTTGTGGCCACCCCAAACGGGATTGAGGCGTCTGGCAATATATATATATATATATATATATATATATATATATATATATATATATATATATATATATATATATTCACCATCCAATCCTACATTGCCCCATGAGGAGCGTAGGAGCCTGGGGCTAGGCAGTTGGTCCTTACATTTAACATGAGGGTGACCAGCCTCACTCATCCATGATTGTCATTACATGAGCAATCAACCCCAACCATCCCTTGGATATAAACCTTCACTGGCTCAATCCGATTGGAGCGCAATAATTACCCACTAAACCACCAGGCTCCAAAATTTTGTTATATGGTTACCACCCAGGGTGATAAATGGTTTCCTCGTGTACAGGAAACCCTTTGACTTGTCACCCAGTGTAGAGTCACCCACAGGCAGAAGGAAGAGGAAAGAATGAAGGAAAGAAAGACAGAAGAGGGAGTGTAAAGTCACCCTAGGCAGAAGGACGAGGAAAGAATGAAGGAAAGAAAGACAGAAGAGGATGGAAGGAAAGAAAGATGGAGGAGAGGAGAGAGCAGACACCCGAGAGCAGCACCACATCGAGTGAGTGGATGGTGAGCGTCCCCACCCATATACTCTATGTTAGTGTGTGTATATATATATATATATATATATATATATATATATATATATATATATATATATATATATATATAGTGTTACATAGCTTATGATTTCATCATCCTTTGTATAATTCTAACTTACAGTATGCTGCATATTTGATCACGATTCGCCTCGTGGCTTCCATAGTGACCAGGCTTGCGTGTTCCACCTCACTCCCCCCTTCTCCCCCTTATAGTAGAGTAAGTCGTTCTTTCTGTTGTTCAGAGCAGGAGTGTCAGCTCTTCGTCATCTGTGCCCTCATTTGCGCGTCCTTCTTGCAAGTTGAATCAAGCTCTGCCTGCCCCTATATAATGAGCTCAGTCTCTGCATTATTGCCACTTAGATCTACTCCTCATTTTGTTCACATCTCTGTCCTCCCCTGTATAGTGTATTATTATTTTTGTGAGTGCTCAGGAAGTCTCCAACCATCTAGCTGCTGTATAATTTGAGTATAAGTGTTGTTACCATTTTTCTTGTACTGTATGGCCTAAGGTGTTAATTCGTAGGCCTGGTAAGGTTTTTGTGATTCATGTGGAGTTTTTGATGTCAGCCATTATTAATAATATTTTGTATCTGTAATAATATATCTTGCATTAACTGAGCATTATCCGGTTTTCTCATTTTATCAGGGCTGACTTAGATAAATTTACTCTTGCTAATTTCGTGTTGATAGAGGCTATTGCAGTTAACCATATATTTAACCTGTTTTTGCCATTACATTATCTTTATGAGTCCTGAATGTTTAGTTGTTAGTTTGAGCATTAAACTTTAACTTGTAATTTTACCTAACTCTTTTGTTTTGAACCTGGAACTTTGCGGGACAGTAGTCATTTTAGTATTCTCACTTGAAGTGTTCATTATCTCTCTCTGTTCCGTAACAATATATATATATATATATATATATATATATATATATATATATATATATATATATATATATATATATAATGTATGCATGTATGTATACATGTACAGACACACACACACACACACACACACACGGTAGAAGAACATTTGGGGGATTCTTTTTCTCTCTCTCTCTCTTTCAGGGAAAGTTCGAATATCTGCTCCTGGAGAGCATTCAGCGAGATTCTTATGAAAGGCAAAGTTGCCCAGCTTGACATTTTGAGTTGATGAAGCAAGTCAGCTGTTGCGTCAGCTGAAGCATCAGCAGACTCTTAGGCGATTTTCTATTTTTGTTATAACGAGACATTTTAGCAACATTCTTATGGATAAAAGGTGGTCCAGCTTGAATTTTTGAGCTGATCTGACATGTCAGCCGTTGCATCGGATGGTGCATCAATAGTTCCGCCGCAGGTCTATGCAGACAGTCTTGTTTCCTACTTTTGCGCTCTTTTGTGCTCCCCTACCACTGTCTCCTCATCATCATCATTTTCTATTGTTCCCTCTTCCTTTTCTTCTTCCCTCTTGTTCCTTTATTTAGTATTCTTCTTCAATATCTTTTCTTTCTCTTCACATTTATTCTCTCTATTCCTCATCTCCTCTCTTGTTCCTAGTTTCTGTTTCTCTTATGAAGTGTTCTAAGCTCCATTTGTTTTACCTTTATTTCTTCCGTTTCCTTCCTCCTCTTCCCCCGTCATCTCATCCCCCTCCTACCTATCTCCAGTTGCTTCCATATCTCTCCCTCCTCTCTCCCACGTCATCCACTCTCCCCAGTAGACTATTATTACTTACTTTTTCACTGGTCCTTCCCATTACTTTCCAATCTATTTGCTCCCTTCTCCTTCTCCTCCCTCGTCTTTCCATCTCCATCCTCCTTCCCTTTCCTCATTCCACTTACCCATATCATCATTTGTCCATAAAAGCTTATTTCATTCTCCTTCCTTTCCTTTCTTTCCCCGTATCACCTTCCTTTCCATCCTCCTCCATCCTCCTCTGTCCTCAGTCAACAATCCTCTCTTTCTCTTGCTTCTGTTCCTCTTACTGCTGTTATTCCCTTGACTTCTTTCACCCTACTACCCTCGCTACCCTAACTGATCTTCCATACATTCCTCTCTTCCTCTCCGCTAATATTCTCTTCCTTACCCTTCTCTCCCTTTCCTTGTTGCTTTTATATCTTTACACTTTCACATCATTTCTCCAACACTTTTGTCGCCCACATCAGTACCATTACTTTAAGTTTTCTTCCGTCATTAACCCACCCAACCCTCGAGCTTGTTGTTCTGTTACTATCAGATTCCCTCTGCCACTTACCGTCAAACGCAAGCAGATTCTATTAGACGTTTTATTACTCGTATATTTTTCAGATGCTGTCATCTCTAAAGTAATGTTCTGTTATCTTGCCACCTAAAGGCAGGTGCTACCAAAAATCCATAATCAATGCAAGTGTTCCCACGTTGCTTACAAATGCCCCTACTACCATCCGAATGGGAAAGTTATTTGCTGGTTGATGTTATGCTTTTTCCTTTTTATTTATTTATTTTTTTGCTCTTTCGTCCCTGCGTGTGTGTGTGTGTGTGTGTGTGTGTGTGTGTGTGTGCGTGTGTGCGTGTGTGTGTGTGTGTGTGTGTGTGTGTGTGTTCGTTAATTTTTATAGCTGGACAGCTATGAAAATTAAAGAACCAATTAAGGCATACCGAAGGCTGAGCAGAGGAGTCGAGGCAAACAGGCGACGAGCTGTGTTAATTACCTTGGCGAGTAAGGAGTGCAGAGATAAAGTCCTCACGCAATCGAAGCTGCTGAAAGGAGTCGGTGTAGAATTCAGCAAAGTATACACGTGCACCCCAGTGATTGAAACGAATGGAAGAGGCTCCGGGATGCCGAGAGAAGGGAGAAGGATCGTCCCAGCTGAGAACATGGGGTGTGTTGTACGACTGGATGTCCGAGAAAGGAAGCTTTATCGTGATGAAACAGTGATCGACTTGTGGAGTTTACAGGGTTTTTAGGGCGACCACAGCAGATTCGTCATGTTAGTGTGTTATCATGGAATGTGAATGCAGTCAAAACAAAGTTGGAAAAAGCAGTTGTGACAGATCTTTTATATAATTATGACATAATAAGTTTGAATGAGGGTCAGGACCCCGTTATCGTACAGAAGTAGAACAACAGGGTCTTCACGCCGGGGTGGCGTTGTGTTATTGATTAAAAATTACCTCAACTGGTTAGTAATGAATATTGATTTCGGTATAGAGGATCAGATTTGGTTCCAGGTGCGATGTGTTCCTACTGTACTGTTCGGGTATAGTTATATTCCCCCCAGCTGACTCCCATAACCATTCACACGAATCTTTTGGTGTTATTCAGGAAAAGTTGAAAACTAGCCTTGTCAGCAGAGATTATGTGATAATAGGTGACATGAATACCAGATCTGGCAAGTCTGTTCGGGAATTGTCTAGATCGCTATAACTTTCTGATGTTATGTATTCGTACCCGGCGTTGGCAGATGACACTAACCACCCAAATGATAATGCGTATATATTATCAAGTATATGTAAGGATTCTGGATTACTGGTATTAAACAATTTGAAGACTCCCTGTAAACACTTTGTAAGCAAGAAGACTTATAGGCAAGGAGCAGAGTGGATATCGGAATTAGATACATGTGTTGTGAGCCGTTCGTTGGTGGTAGTGTGAACAGTTTTTTAGTGCATACTAATGCAAATTTGCCCTCAGATCTTGCCCCCATTTCTGTGTCTATTTCAGTCTCCATCGTTGACCTGGTGGGCTTATGTGATAGTGCTAATTATCTTGATGATCATCCCGTTCTTTACAGTTCGCAGTCACGGAGTTTGTGTGTTAAATAGATTCAAATGAAAGAACCTGATGGTAGACTCTTAAGTAATAAGTTGCAAAATGCATGCGCTCCTGTAGTGTCAAGTGATATTAATAACATAGTCAATGATTTAACTACAGTGTTCTACCAGTGTGCTAGTGCAAGTAGAAGGGTTTGGCAGGCTCAAACTGAATGAATCAGTTGGTAGCCTAGATGGGAGAGGGAGGATATTAGAGAATAAAGATCACTTGAGTGTATGGCGAGTTATAAACTGGAAAGGCGAGTATGGTAAATCTTATGACAAAAGTATTACTCCTTCTGAAGATGAGTTCAAGAATTATTATGAAACAACTTTTAATCCACCAAATGTTCCACGTCTAAATAGAGAGGAATTTTAAACTAATGTTTATGTACCTATATTGGATGACCCAGTTTCTCCTAATGAGGTTCATGAACAGGTAAAAGTACTGAAGTCCGAGAAAGCAAGTGGACCCGACGGGGTACCACCAGGTGTTATGAAAATTTTGCCAGTGCAATGGATGTTGTATGTTACAAGTATCTTTAATTCTGTATCTGTGTCTGGAATTTACCCTCAAAGTTGGATCAGAGCAAAATTATGTACGATACATAAAAAGGGTAGCAAAGCAGGTGCAATGGACTATAGGGGGATAAATATTATAAAACAGTATGGCTAAGTTATATGACATGTTGTTGTGTTCGAGACTTGCTTGTTGGTTTAAGCCATGTAGAGCGCAGGCTGGAGCGAAAAGGGGCAGAGGATGTCTCGAGCAAATTGTTTGTCTGCTCTTGTTATGTGATTTGGCTAGGAAAAAGGAGTTTATTCTTTTTGTAACATTTATTGATTTCAAGTAAGCCTACGACAGGGTTCCGAGACATGTTATGTATCTTGTGCTTCGGCGATTAGGGTGTGAATCAGTGTCGTTATCGGCTCTGGTTGCGATGTATTGTGTAACAGAAAGTTGGATAGGAACCGCCTTGGTGGGTACTGCACTGGGGGTCAGACAGGGTTCTTCTACGTCATGTATGTTATTTGTTATTTTTGTTGCCGTACTAATACGTATGATTAAGAGAAACAGGTGTTATGATGGGTTCTTGAAGTGGTTACATATTCTGGTTTTGATGGATGATACAGTACTGTTGTCTATGTCACGTAAAAACATGTTGAATAAATTATCACAATTACAGTTATACTCTCAAGAACATGGCATGATAATTAATCAGTCCAAAACGATTTATTTATTTATTTATTTATTTTTTTTAATAAATGGCAGCAGAGATGACGTTCGTCAGTTAGTGGTGGATGAATTAGTCGTTGAGGCATTCAAATTCTGTGTGTACCTGGGATCGACATTCACCTGCGATGGATCGGCTTCCTCTGCTGTCAAGTTATATGCCAAGTTAAAAATGTCACATGTATTAAAGTTTGTTTCATCTATCAAGAAGAATAATGATGTACCTTTTTTTGTAAAAAAACAAAAAACGCATTTTTGATGTTGCATTAATTTCGTCACTCTGGTATGGTGCTGAGTCATGGATTGGAGCCAATTTGAAACCGATGACTAAATTTTGTAACTGGTGTTTAAAGCAGTTACTGGGTGTGAGACGAGCACCTTACAATGATGTATGTTACGTAGAGTCAGGTTACCCTCCTTTGTCAACCATGGTTCGTTCTAGACAGCATAGGATTTTCCGCAAGATGAGGCAGGAGAGAACAATTTATGATGACGACCCATTATTATTTGCTATGAATTTAGTTAGGGATATGGGCATTGATACTGGTAAGATAATGACAGAGTTTTTGGATGAGGATATATCTAATAATCAATCAATCAATCATTTCCTGTGGCACCCTCGGGGATGCATAGGGCCTCGATGAACTCACACCACCACATCCTATCTTGTGCTAACTCCTCAAGATCTCCCCAACACTCATCTCCAGCTTCCCGTCTCATTGTCCTCACCCACGTCTCTTTTGGCCTTCCTCTACCTCTCCTACCAAGTGCCACCCACCCTGGTGTACCTCGTACTATTCCCTGTCTCCTATGCACATGTCCTAGCCACTTCCATCGTGAGAACCTAACATATTCATCGACCGGCTGCACTCCCGTTATTTCTCTAATTCTACTATTTGGTATCCTTTCCCACCACTTAACTCCTAATATTCTTCTAAGTGCTTTATTTTCAAACACCAAGAATTTATTTTCCATAGTCACTGTGCTGTACCAAGACTCATGTCCATAAATTAAGATACTCCTAACCATTACCTTATAAAGTTTGATTTTTGTATGCACAGAGAAATTGTTATTATTCCAAATATTTTTAAGCATTCCCATTGCCTGATTAGCCTTCTTTAACCTTTCCTCGAATTCAAAGTTCAAAGAACCATCCTTGGCTAAATAAGTACCTAAATATTTAAACCTATCAACTTGCTTTACAACCATACCTCCAATTACACATTCCTGCGCATTTTCCATATTCATATTGATTATTTCAGTTTTTCCACAATTAATAACCAAACCCACCTTGCGACCTTCACTCACCAAACAGTCCAACACTCTCTGCATCTCTTCTGGCCCATCACAAATCAAAACTATATCATCTGCATAATCTAAATCCAAAAGTTTCCTGTTCTCTCCCCAAAGTATACCTGCACCGGTTTCTGTTCCAACACGTTTCATAATGTAATCAATGACCAATATAAATAATAAAGGCGATAGAACACCACCTTGAATTACTCCGGACTTGACTTCAAACGAATCACTCAGACAACCATCAACCATCACTTTACAAAATGTGTCCTCATGCATGTTCATAATGACCCTCACAAACTCCTCTGGTATTCCATAATGTCTCATGATCTTCCCCATAGTCTCTCTCGAAACACTATCAAAAGCCTTTTCAAAATCAACAAAACAAAGACTTAACGGTACTCTCATTTCATTAACTTGCTGCATCAAATGCCTAACTATAAAGATATGATCATTGCAACCACATCCCTTTCTAAAACCAGCCTGTTCATCCCTCAGAATACCCTCAACCACTGGCTCCAACCTATTTAACAACACTCTACTGAAAACTTTCAAAGCTATCGGTGACAAAGAGATTCCCCTCCAATTACCACATTCACTCAGGTCTCCCTTCTTCGGAACTTTAACAATTACACCATTCTTCCAAACTGATGGTAGTAACCCCGTCACCCATATCTTATTGAATAGTTTGGTCAAGATCATTATTAATCTATCCCCCTCCACTTTAAACATTTCCGGAAATAAACCATCCTCCCCTGGTGCCTTATTATTCTTTAACTGTTTTACTGCTTTCTCCACTTCTGCAAGCCTCAACTCTCCTGTTTCTATATTTAAATCTTCCTGAGCAGACGGTATATCCTCTTCTGGTGGTATTGGTCTATTAAGAACTGTCTCAAAATGCTCTTTCCATCTATTTTTAATATCTCCATCTTTGGTCAATAAATTTCCTTCCCTGTCTCTAACTGGTATTTCCTTGCGTTTACCTGCATTACCACTCAGTTCTCTAATCGATTCATATGCTATTCTTTGACTCTGTCCATCATTTTTGTTTATTAAGATTTCAGTCTCTGCAACCTTTTCATCCACACATCTTCTTTTATCTCTCCTAGCTAACCTTCTTACTTCTGAATTCAAACTCCAGTACGCAGCTCTTGCTAATTCAATCTCTCGTTCATCAACGCATTGCATCTCACTCCTCAATTTAGCCTCACCTCTCCTTTTTATCATATCCCAAGTTTCCTCTGATATCCATTTCTTTCTCCTGAATCTATGTCTCCTTCCAATCGTACATTCAGCAGTCTCATGCAAAACTTTGTTCACATCCTCCCACATCTCATCTACACTTCTCTCCCCTCTTCCAACGTTTCCAACACCAAAAACCTATTTCTGCATTCTAATCTGAATTCCTCCTTTTCTTCTCCTTCCCTTCTAAGCTTAACAATATCGTATCTACCAACACCAGATTTTTCCTTCTTCTGATTTTTAAGTTTAAACCTTATTTTTGCAATGCTGAGTTGATGGTCACTACCAATATCCGCTCCCCGTTTAACATGAACATCTAGCAGAGAACTTCTATGCCTCCTACTGATAGCGATGTGATCAATCTGATTTTTATATTTTCCACACGGCGACACCCAAGTTGTCTTGTGTATATTGCAATGCTGAAAGAGTGTGCCCCCGATGACTAAGTCATTTGCTAGACAGAAGCTTCCAAACCTCACTCCGTTTTCACTCATCCTACTACCAACTCCCATCTTACCCATACATGCCTCAAATCCCTCATTTGAGCAGCCCATTACTGCATTAAAATCTCCAACGCAGATCAAAACATCATGTCTAGGTACCCTTCCTACTCCTTCTTGCAACTTTTCATAAAATGTGTCTTTCCTTTCATCGAGTGCATCATTAGTAGGTGCATAACACACAAACAGACTGATGTTGCCATGATTTGATTTAAACCGTGCGTATAACAATCGCTCATCTATAGGATCCCACTCACACAATGCCTTATTTGCCTTACAACCCAGTAACAATCCTACTCCCTGATGATGCATTCCGTCCTGTCGGCCAGATATCAATAAACGTATACCATCCTCCAAATCCAACTTATCAACTCCAGTTAATCTAGTTTCTGTCAGAGCACAAATATCAAGTCCATAATTTTGAAAAACCTTCACTAACTCATCAATTTTACCGTCATGATTTAGCGTTCTCACATTCCAGTTACCAATTTTAATTGTATTTTTTGCATTAACAAATGAATTAGATTGTAATTGAGGAAACCGTGAGATTCTTAGCACCCCCTGCCCATTTAATAATAATAATGATTATATATCAGAAGATAACATCTAGAATCACGGATGGGACGTCATCAAGAAGAACATATTTTAGTTTGAATGCGAGGACAGCTGTTCACAGTATTTATAATGAGAGACATTCTACTGATGAAAAACATCAGTTGTCATTTATCCAATTTAGAACAGGTAGTCATCGGTTAGTGTGTGAGGCAGGGAGGTGGAATAGGAGAGGTCGAGGCCGTTTGCCTCCTGAAGAGCGGATGTGTTTGTGTGGTGAGATACAGACAGAGAAGCACCTAGTGGAAGAGTGTACGTTGACCCAGAATATTAGAGAAACGTATCAGTTCAATACCATGGATCATCTGTTCTCTAATCAGTTTGTACCAGAATTGACCTGTAAAATAATACACAATATCTTGAATGTTTACTGCTGAATACCACTATAAATTATCGTTGTTTGCTGGACTAGTCTAAATGTATTGCTCATGTGATATTTTTATTTATATTATGTATTGTTGTGGTCAATAAATTATCTTTCTGTCTATCTATCAGTGTGTGTAATTCACCGGGTCGGTCAGGATCACTTGATGGTCGTGATGGTCAGCTTTTACCCTCCCGGAAGGGAGCTGAGAGCTCATATAGTCCGATCTAAGGGCAAGGCTGTGACCTTCACACACGCACACACCCGTCCCCTTGCTCAAGGGGGACAGTAACCACCCACTTCGTCAGTGAAACTTTTCGCAACCTGAGCGAGGCGCGAACTCCCGTCCACCAGTTGGCAAGCGGGAACGTTACCACTGCACCAGCGAGTGAGTGTGTGTGTGTGTGTGTGTGTGTGTGTGTGTGTGTGTGTAGCGACTGGGGTGGAGTGAGCTGGGAGGGGTAGGCTTGAGCCAGCCATCAAAGCTCACCTCTGTCAACCAGTCATTCTTGAGCAAGTCTTGGGTATGATACGAAACAATTTTATTTCAATGTCTTGTAGATACTGCACACACACACACACACACACACACACACACACACACACACACCGGTATTAGTTACGATGGGTGCAGAATTTCCTGTCTTTGTTTTTGTCCTGGATCACCGACATGTGTTTGCAGGGGGAACTGGAGGGGGAAGGGCTGAGGGAGAGGGGGTTACTGATGAAGGGAGAGGGAGAGAGGGAGATGGGAAAAGGGAAAGGGTGAGGGAGAATAGTGAGAAATATAAGACAGTAGTTAGCCTACAATACAATTTTGGTTGAATCCGACTGCAAGGTTTGCATTTCCACTTTCTCAAACCTTCCCTCTTCTCACCATTTCCCTCACCCAGACTACCAAATGGTAGTATACCGAGCCAATCTGGTCCGCTAGATCTTCGGCTGGGATCTCTCACTTTATATATGCAAATGGTTAGCTTTAGGCAGCGGGCAGACAGGGAAAGGGTCAGATAAGGAAGGACAGAGTTTAGGAGGGATAGATAAGTGGAGTAAGGGAGCAAGCTAGACAGGAAGCCAAGGATTAGGGTAGGGAAACCGTGAGAAAGAGGGTCACGGAGGGAGGAAGTGAGGCAGGAAGACAAAGAGGAAGAGGGAAAGGGAGGGCAAAGGAACGCAAACAACAAAAAACCTAATGTTTTTTCGGGGTTGTTTGTTAATGAGATGGCATTAATATGCCATGTTGCTCTACGAGCTGAAGTTAATGACAACAAAGCTGGAAAGCTTCCTCCTTCGGCCCACCAAACCCTCCAGCCGAAGTCGACAAAAAAAAAAAAAAGTAAAAAAGAAAAGGACGACGACACTGCACAGAAAAATTGCCCTGGAAGTTTCATGGGAAAGACCGAGAACAAAAAAGTATATTCTACACCGACTTAATCCGTAAGGAAAAAATACCATTATCTGTTAACATTGTACTGCAGCTGAATTCTTCATGACCTGAAAGAAAGGAAAAGAACAGTTAGACAGATTCTTGCATAAGGTAAAAACGCGATTAACTGGAGTATCGAAGCCAGAGATGTTATTACTCTATTAGAGTACCATGTTCCTTGACAATTTCTTTCCATATTTTGACAATTCTGTTGAAGAAAAAGTGTTTTCCTTGATCAGGTTGAAACTATTTGCAGATAAGTTTATAACCATTACTTTTTTTTTTTTTTTTTTTTTTTTTTTTAGTGTAATGCAGCCGGTCTACTGTGAAGTACTTATCAATTACCAAATTTCCACGATCTTAAGTTTGTATACTCGAATCAGATCCCCTCGTAGCCTGCACCTTGAGAAGACAAATAGCATTAGCCTTTCTAAATACTCCCTCAGAGGGGACAGCAGATCGAGCTACCATGAACGATACATCTGCTAATGCTTGCGACCTGTTGAGGGGGCAAAGAGCAGACCTCAGTCTCCGGCGGCATATGAAGATCAAAGGAACCGTGGTTTGGTGCAACGTCAGGGCGGGAAACAGTTTCATCAAGCATCAGGATACTGGCGCTGATATTTTCGTGCACCGCCAGACTGTTGTTGCACCAAACCCTCAGCATTTCCAGCTCTCCCTTGGGGACAGTGAGCCGGTGGAGTTTTGTCTCTTTGGGACTGCCAAGGGTTCTGAGGCTCGGGATGTTACTGGACCGGGAGGCGTGGCCGTGCAGGGTTCTACCTATGCACGGCGGTGTCTCGTGGCCTGGGGACACCAGGACAGGGATCCTGGGAGTCCTGGGGAGATGCGCACCGTCATGGAGATGTGCATCGCGATGGCGAAGGCTTTTTGTGAGGGTGACAAGGGGGCTTTGCGCGTACTTCTCCCAAAGATCTTTGAGGAGAACGGGCTGCCTCAACTTGTCATCCCTGAGTGCATCGGCCGTGATGTACACTCTGTTCCCTGCCATCAGGAGCATCGGGCCCCGTAGCCACGACCTACTGCCCCCATTCAACACCGCAGAAGAGGCTGAGGCTGGATGCCCCACACAATAGGACGACTGCCAAACAATTCACCGACCAGGTTCCGGACATGACCACGATCCAGGCTGCTGTTGACGTCCATCAACCGCCATCAGCAACTGAGGAGGGGCGGGACTATTCTGCTTCCGCATCCATGGCCGAGGATGGGTCAACCGGCTCCACAGCCAGGGAGGAGGTCGATGAGCCCTCTCCTCCATAGGTGGAGGAGGGCAGCCCATCTCGCCCTCTAATTGTGGACTTTAAGGATCGGACAGATGTGTCCTACTATCACCTGCTGAAAATCAACACCCACACCTGGTCGTATCGGCTCGGAGCCATGGCCTACGCCAACCCTTTTGACCTCCTCCGGGCGGCCGACCTGGGTGAGGGAATTCCACCCAGTCTGATTGTCAGGGGGGAGGAGGTACACGTCTATCCGATCTGAGAGCGTTTTCTCTCATGCTCGCACCCCACTTGGTACTCAAGATTGGCTGTCGTGTGCACTGCAGGTGCTCTGATGGCTTATTGTGGCAATAGTAATCTTATTTGGCCTAATGCCCCTCGTAGTGAGTGATAGCCATAATGCCATAATTTGAACCCTGGATAGGTAACCATTATTTTTGTTACTATAAGGTAAAGTGGGGTATGACGTACCCCACGGAAAAAAAATAAAACAAAAATACTTCCGTTTGAGATATTTCAAAATGCTTCAATACACAAATAATTCAACCCATTATCTTTAAATAGGGCAGAAATAAAGTTTAACTGAAAAAAAAAAATAAAGTTTATACAAAAATGATAAAATTTTAGGTATACAAATTTTACAACTAAATCTTGCAAAACTGAAAAGTAATATAATGAATCCTTGGGTGGCCTGCAGTAGACCGATGTTGGGACCTTCTGTATACAAAAGGAGAACGACAGCAAATTAAAACAAAAGAATCCCATGAGGGCTCAACTGAGGTTACATTATAGGTAACCTTACCCCAATGGCTCTACAGAGCAAAATCAGAGCCAGGTACAGCTATGACCCCATCATCCCAATGAAGAGCATCACTAGGCAGGAAGGTAATGAGATGGACAGATCTTTAGACCTTCTGCTCATATGTTTAAAATTTTAATTTCGGGGACTGGAGTTTCCGATACCTCACGTTACCTATCTAGGGTTAAAAAAATGCTCCTTATATAGTTTGTTCCATAAAATCATTTTTGTTTCTCCTCGTTGGCCCCTCTCTAATTTCTTCGTATCGTTATTTTAATATGATAACCAAGACTGTGCACAGTACTCCAGACGTGGGTGTACTACAAACTGTACAACGTGGGAAAGATATTAGTCCAGTCAAATTACGGCATATTGGGGCCGAACCCAAACACAATTGCAACAAAAATTATTCCCTTTCTTTCATGTCCAGAGGGGTCCCTGGTATTCCAGAAAAAAAGTATACTAAAATCTGTGTGGTAGAACATGGTCTAATTTGCATATTCATGCCAATTAGGTAATACTCACATGGCAGATCCTTTTTTTGCTTATAATTTCCCTGTAAATTGCTCAATATGGAAAAATGAGGGGTCTAAACCTATGTTTTCAGGCCCAGGAAATATGATAGAAACATTTAAAATATGAGTGGTTATTTCCTTATATGGAAATTATGCTAATTAGCCTGCATTATTCACTGTTATGCACCGTAATTGCTTACACGAGCTTTTATTTTTGTCTGTCAATTGCTCGTAATTGAAAAATAATGACTACAGACCATGTTTTCAGGGTTAGGAAATGTGATAGAAACATTTAATGTGTGATTTATATTATCCTTATATATAGAAATTACGGTAATTAGCCTCACTTTTGCAGGTCTAGTTGATGTCAACGAAATGGAAGCTGAAACGTGTGTCATCTGCAAGAAGCCATTAGCTGATGGTAGACCTGTCAGTACCCTGCATTCCAAGGGAAGTGACCGGATTAACAAGGCCAGTAAAGAGCGGAGCAATGATTTGCAAGCAGCTCCTGGTCAACGCTTTCATCAAGAGTGTCGGCGTGTGTACATTAACACCCGTTCCATCGCTTATGATCTCAGACGGATTGATGACCAAGACTCACAACCGAAGATTTGTGCACTTCGATCAGATTCCCCGAAGTTTGAGTTCAGTAAGCACTGTATATTCTGTGGACAACCTGCAAAGTATGCTGGCCAGAAGAGGGAATTCGATGTTATTCAGGTCAGAACTAAAGTTTTCATGGAAACTGTCTCCAAACTGTGTAAGGAACGTAAGGATGAATGGTCTGAAATAGTTGCTGGTAGACTTTCCTATGCACAGGACTTGTAAGCAGCCGATGCTGTATACCACCAATCATGTAGCGTCAACTTCAGGATGAAGAAACAGATTCCTCAGCAGTACAGCACTGGTGGACAACTGGGGAGCAAGAAACCCAAACCCAGCACACCGGGCAGACCAGAGGATTCCCTTCAAGGTGAGGCCTTTAGCAAAGTTGCAGATTTTATTGTAAAAAACGATGATGAACAACTAACATTAGGTGATCTTGTGGACAAAATGAGGGAATACATTCATGGATCTAATGTGGAACCATACAGTGCCAAGCAGACTAAGAGGAAACTCATGGACACCTTTGATGATGCCCTCATCATAACTGTACTAAATGGTAGATCATATGTAGTGACATTTCGCAAAACTGCAGAATCGATTCTGCATGGTTTCTACAAAAATCCAAAAAGCGACAGTTCTGACAATGACAAGCAGCTGATTGTGGAAACAGCAGCAAAGTTTATTCGAAGTGAGATTAGAGCTCAAGAGGTGAGTTCTGATTTCTACCCAAGTCCTGATCAGATTCAATCATCAGAGGACAGAGTCGATTTCCTTCCCGACTTACTTGAACTCTTTCTCAGTGAATTATTTGTTGGAAATGACACTGAAACAAAACTGGCATCTATTGGACAAGCAATCATGCAGACTACCAGACCAAGGGTGCTACTTGCACCATTACAACTCGGACTCGGTGTGCAGATGCATCATGCTTTTGCTTCCCGTTTCCTTATTGACTTTCTTCATGAACATAGGTTCTCCTGTTCATATGCTGAAGTTCAGAAGTTTGAACGCAGTGCAGCGGCTAACCAGGGAACTGAGCTGCCTCCTCTTAATCAGGGTCAACTTCTGCAACATGTAGCTGACAATGCAGATCACAACATTCGAACCCTAGATGGCCATGGCACCTCTCATGGCATGGGGATAATTGCTGCAGTAACCCCAGGAAAAGTCAAATCCAACCGGTTCCAAGAGTCCATGTAACAGTAGACGAAATAAAACGAATTGGAAGAATCAACATCGCATATTTCAAGACCCAACCATCAAGTAAGAAGCCTCTGACATATGGTGAACTCACCGACAAAACTACAGTGGACCAGGCAGTCATGGCAAATGTTCTGTGGAAGACATCCTTCCTCCTATGCTCTCGGAGACCTGCCTGGTCTGGGATGATGCAGGGTCTTCATGATGCTGAATATCCAGGAAGATCAGCCGTGATGTTCATGCCCATGATCAATATGGATCCAAGTGACCTGTCTTGTATATACACAACCTTGCATTTCGTTGGCAACAGGCCAACAACTTAGAGCCATTCCTATTGTGACCTTTGATCAACCCCTTTGGTGAAAGGCCATAACAATTATCCATCAGGAACCTGTTGATAGTGCCTTCAAGTCAATGATTGTCCAATTAAGTGGTCTGCACATGGAAATGAGTTTCCTTGGATGCACTGGGCATCTGATGGCTGGTTCTGGACTGGAAGAATTCCTTGGAAGAGTGTATGCCGAGAATGCCGTCAAACATATGCTCACTGGTAAAGCAGTTGCCAGGGCCATCCGAGGACATATACTTGTGGATGCTGCACTGAATAAGATGTTGATTGCCAATGCATACAATGTCCCACTGCCACACGTGTACCAAATCAGTGAACCCTCCGAAAAAGTTAATTACTTAAATGTGTCATTTCACAAGCAATTCACATGTTTAATTACAATCTAACTTGCATAAAAATCAATAGTCTTGCTAAAGAGTATGCATTTAAAATCACAAACGGCCTCATTATGTTCGGAAGCTTTGTTGAGTGAGGTGATCTGTTGAGCACATCATGATTAAATGCAACAGTTGGAGTAGATGCTTGGAATGTGTACTTAAAATGCACCGTCTAATGTTAATATAAAAGTGCTTTAATATCAAATAAAATCTTTTTATATTTATATAGGTAACATTTAAATCAGCAGATCTTTAGAGAAAGGAGTAAAATCATTTTTAACAATTGGCATACAAAATTTATGACTTGAATGATAGAAGTAGCCATTCTCACATTCTTGAAATCGACGAGTAACATTGACAACAAAAGGCAAATTAGCATAATTCCATATAAGGAAATTAGCAGTATATTTTTAAATATACTTCTATCATAGTTGGTAACCTTGTAAGTAAGGTTTAGAATCATTATTCCTCCTTGTTGAAAAATCTGCAAGCAGATATAGGATCTTCCATAAGTGATTACAGTATAAAAGTGAATAATGCTGGCTAATTAGCATAATTTCCATATAAGGAAATAACCACTCATATTTTAAATGATTCTATCATATTCCCTGGCCCTGAAAACATAGGTTTAGACCCCTCATTTGTCCATTTTGAGAAATTTACAGGGAAGTTATAAGCAAAAATAGGATCTGCCATGTGAGTATTCCCTAATTAGCATACAAATGCAAAGCAGATCATGTTCCACCACACAGATTTTAGTATACTTTTTTTCTGGAATACTAGGGACCCCTCTGGACATGATACAAGTGGAATCGTTTTTGTTCCAATTTTGTCCGGGTTGTCCAACAATTTGACTCGACAATATTCTCCGACTTAAAATCAAGTGCTCTATTAATAAATCCGTCAAGTTTACCAACTTTCTTTGCTTTTTCCACTCACTGTTGATTTAGCTTCAAACCATTTATTATTATTATTATTATTATTATTATTATTATTACTACTATCACTACTACTACTACTACTACTACTACTACTACTACTATTAGTACTACTACTACTACTACTACTACTACAACCATTTTATTTTCTTGGTTTGGATTCACGAGTGGAAACAATGAAGAAATTCAAACTGGGGAAATCCCCAGGAATTGATGGAGTGTGTGGGGAAATGCTGAAGTATGGGCGAAAAATAACAGTAGAATGGATCTGGAAGATGTGCAGATTGACCTGAGAAGAAAGGTAGAGTCCCGGAGTACTGGAAGTCAGGTATAATTATTCTCATGTACAGCTGCCAGCGCTCCCGCGTGTTACAGGGGCACGAGGGTTTGAAGAGATGTGGCACCACTGTGATTATTTACTTCGAAACAGTCCACGTGAGTGAAGCGGAGTAACCTCGATATAGTTCCGTTAAGGAGAGATGTTTGTTGTATGTAAGCTTCATGTCGCAAGGTTGACATTTCAACCCCAATTATTGGTATAATAAACATTGTTCTACCTAAGGATAATAATCGCCCTTATAAGACGTATTATGACTGTCCACAGTTTCGAGGTGAACTGACGTGTAAAGGAGGGAGGGAGGGGAGGGAGGATGTTCCTCAACCCTACCTTGGTTAAGAGGGAGGATTCCTCACATGGAGTCGGAAAGATTATGTGTGTGTGTGGTGGGGGGGGGGGCTGTAAGCTTCGCTCTTCACACGGTGAGACGAGACCACATCTGCTTCATTACCCTCAATACTGTAACACAGCAATACTGAACAATCGTAAATGAATGAGCAACTTCATGAACTATGTTTATGTGAGGAATACATCACGATAAAAAGGGAAAACTATATGTTTCAGTTTATGTATTAAGGAAATATGACGCTGTATAATAAAAAAAACTGTGGGTGAAACCATGCCCATGACTTGAGAAGACACTGATCCAGACTGAGGCTTGTGGATGGCAGCCTTCAGAGATCAAGGTCAGCCCACTCTAGTAGTGTTAATCTTATCTTTGTAATGATTGTAACATCATAGGCTAAAAGACTAACTAACATGGTGATCCTAACTTTAACACCTACACTGAGACAAAAATTGATAATGGAGTTAAATTGCATATTAACTAATGAAGGATTTTGATACATCAAATGAATGTGTTTAAGTATATATATATATATATATATATATATATATATATATATATATATATATATATATATATATACATTATATATATATATATATATATATATATATATATGTATGTATGTATATATATATATATATATATATATATATATATATATATATATATATATATATATATATATATATATTGTTACATAGCCTATGATTTCATCATCCTTTGTGTAATTCTAACGTACAGTATGCTGCATGTTTGATCACGAGCGTGTTCTACCTCACTCCCCCCTTCCACCCTTATAGTAGAGTAAGTCGTTCTTTCTGTTGTTCAGAGCAGGATTGTCAACTCTTTGTCCCCTATGGCTTCATTTGCACGTCCTTCTTACAAGTTGTATCAAGCTCTGCCAGCTCCTATATAATGAGCTCAGTCTCTGCATTAATTGCCACTTAGATCTACTCATTTTGCTCACATCTGTGTCCTCCCCTGTACAGTTGTTATTATTGTGAGTGCTCAGGAAGTCTCCAACCATCTAGCAGCTGTGTAATTTGAGTATAAGTGTTATTGCATTTTTTCTTGTACTGTATAGCATGGGGTGTTAATTCGTAGGCCTAGTGAGGTTTTTGTGATTCATGTGTTTTTAGTGTCAGCCAGTAGTAAGAATATTTTGTATCTGTAATAATATATCTTGCATTCACTGAGCATTATCCGGTTTTCTCATTTTATCAGGGCTGACTTAGATAAATTTACACTTGCTAATTTCGTGTTAATAGAGGCTATTGCAGTTAACCATATATTTAACCTGTTTTTTGCCATTACATTATCCTTATGAGTCCTGAATGTTTACTTGTTAGTTTGAGCATTAAACTTTAACTTGTAATTTTACCTAACTCTTTTGTTTTGAACCTGGAACTTTACGGGACAGTAGTGATTTTTAGTATTCTCACTTAAAGTATTCATTATCTCTCTCTGTTCCGTAACAATAAATAAATATACTGTATATATATATATATATATATATATATATATATATATATATATATATATATATATATATATATATAAAATGTGTGTGTGTGTGTACAAAGGAAAAAGGGAAACAGAAGTGTGTGGTAATGATATGGGCTTTTGTCTTCTTAGTGTAATAGGAAATTTATATGGTAGGATACTTACTGATAGAGTTAGGGAAATAACAGAGGAATTAGTTCGAGCAGAACAGGGAGGTTTTAGGATGGGAAGAGGTTGTGCAGATCAGATATTCATCTTCAGGTCTTCGGTGGAAAAGTTTCTAGAGAAGGGAAAGAAGTTGTGTGCAGCCTTCATGGATATGAAGAAAGCATATGACAAAGTGGATAGACAAGGAATGTGGAAAACATTAAGCATATATGAAGTATATGGGAAGATGTTGAACGCCGTGAAGAGTATATATGAGGGTGCTAAGGCTGCAGTGAGTGTGGATGATGAACTAAGAGATTTTTTCTCTCTCAATGTTGGACTGAAACAGAGATGTGTCATGTCTCCGGTGTTGTTCAATCTGTATATAGATGGGTTATAAATGAGATACAAGGTAGGGTAGTGGATGTTGGAGCGGCCCTATTGAGGGAGGGCAGTGTTTGGAAACTTCTTTTTTCTGTTGTTTGCAGATGATACTGTTAAGTGAAAACGAAGGGGAACTGCAAGTCTTCGTGAATGAGTCTGGAAGTGTGTGTAAGAAACAGAATCTAAAGGTGAATGTAGAGAAGAGTAAAGTTATTGTCTTCGAGAGAAATGAAGTCAGTGAATGCAAAGTGAGTTGAATGATGAAGAAATGGAAAATGTGAGTGCATTTAAATACTTGGGTTGTGGTAGGTGGGGGCGCTCACCATCCACTCACTCGATGTAGTGCTGCTCTCGGGAGTCTGCCCTTTCCTCTCCATCCTTCTTTCCTTCCATTCTCTTCTGTCTTTCTTTCCTTCATTCTTTCCTTGTCCTTCTGCCTACGGGTGACTTTACAGTCCCTCTTCTGTTTTCTTTCCTTCATTCTTTTCCCTTCCTTCACCCTGTGGGTAACTCTACACTGAGCGACAAGCCAAATGGTTTCCTGTGCACCAGGAAACAATGTACTACGCTGGGTGGTAACCATATAACTAAATTTGGGGGCCTGGTGGTTTAGTGGGTAATTATTGCGCTCCAATCGGATTCAGCAGGTGAAGGTTTATATCCAAGGGGTGGTTGGGGTTGATTGCTCATGTAATGCCACTCAGGGATGAGTGAGGCTGGTCACTCTCATCTTAAATGTCGGGACCATCTGCCTAGCCCCGGGCTCCTACGCTCCTCATGGGGCAATGTAGGATTGGATTATGGATGGATGGATGGATAGTGTGATAAGTAAGGCTGGAAGTTTGGAGGATCAAGTGCTTGCAAGGGTACAACAGGGAAGAAGGGTTGCTGGTTCTTTAAAAGCAGTGGTAAGAAATAGAGAAATGAACATGGAAGTAGAAAAGTCGCTGTATGATATTACTGTGATAGTGCACCAACTCTAACGTAAGGAAATGAAAGCTTGGACCTCGGAGGGACGCAAGTCAAGAGTGATAGCAGTGAAAATTAGTTATCTGTGAGAAGCATTTGAAGTTACATGGAGAGACAAACTGGCAAATGAGAAGTGAAGATGCTTTGTGGTGTGGATGTGGGTGTGATAGAAAGCGTTAGGAGAAATACATTGGGGTGGTTCGATCCTGTGGAGAGGATGGACGTTGAGAAACAAGCGAGGACAGTGTATGCGAGTGAGGTGGAGGGGGGAGGGGAGAGGGAGAGGGAGGTCGAGGATGAGGTGTGGGGATGGAGTGGAGGGGTATATGAGAGAGCGGGGTGTTGGCTGGGGTGGGGGGGAGGTCATCGAAATGTCGGGGGAGAGGGCGATACGGAAGCGATTTGTTTGTGGCCACCTCTTAAGGAATTAAGGCATCTGGGAACTGACGGATAGATAACATTCACGATTTGAATAATGTTCACAGTATCCTTAACATTTTCATTTTTGCTCCCAGTAATTAGAACCTTGCATTGGCATTGACAAAATTCATTTACTACATTTGAATCCAGAAAACTAATATACCAGTATCTCTTTGGGTCGTCAACCAATGGTCGAGTGTATTCGCTCTGTTATCGATTTTTGAATAATCAGCATATCTGGAGATTTTACAACGCAAACCTCCTTCTACATTGTCAATATCAACTGACAACTGCGTGGGGCCCTCAAATGAACCCTGTGGTACTCTGCTTGTAGCAATCATTCACTCTGATTAAGTCCAATTAACCCCAGTTATCTTTTTTTTCATTCTTTAAGCCAATTCTCACTCACAATTTATACACTGCCTCTGATATCATTCACCTAAAAGTTCTCAAGAAATTGTTTATGGGGAACTTTATCAAATGGTTTCTGGAAGAAGAGGTCGATTTTAACAAGAGGATATAGTTTCCTCGTTGATGTTAATAGTACCACTGAAAAAATATAGAATATTATCAAGACTTGATCAATTGTTCCAGACTCTTTGCTGTGAGGCTTTAATGATATGATTTTGAGCTAAAAACTTGACTATCGTATTTTATCTCCAATTTCGGTTTCCATGAATTTGCATATGAATGATAATTTGACAACAATTTGCACATTGGGATTTTCTTTTTAATATTGGAGTTACATCTACTAGTATCTAATCATGCGATACAGTGACACTTCCTAATGATATATTGGATATTTGAGCTAAAATTTTCAATATTTCATTTTTTCTTCTGTAAAATAATTAGATATATTATTTTCCACCCAGGGTGTTTTGTTGATCATGTGTTAATTGATCGTAAGCAGTACATCTCTCCCACCGATATTTATCACCAATTGTTCTATCTTCATCTGGACATACATAGGAAAAGGAAGGCAACAAAATGAATTTTTGACTGGAAATAGTGCTAAAAACAAAACATTAAGAATTGTAGCTGCATTTGTATCATTTTTATATATACTCATTAGCGGGTCTGTTAAGTGTTAGTGTCATCTTACTTCTGATGTATAAAGATTTTTTTGTGGGTTGATTTATTATTGAAAGCAGTATGCATTTCAAGATATTTCTTGTTTTATTTTATTAACCTTTAAGTATTTCGAAGAAAGCTACATCTCTCTATCTATCTATCTATCTATCTATCTATCTATCTATCTATCTATCTATATATATATATATATATATATATATATATATATATATAAATGGAGAGAGAGAGAGAGAGAGAGAGAGAGAGAGAGAGAGAGAGAGAGAGAGATTGATAAATGGAACTATCCTAATGAGAGAGGGTGGTGTTTGGAAACTCCTTGTGCTGTTGTTTGCAGATGACACTGTATTGTTAAGTGAAGATGAAGGGGAACTGCAAGGCTTGGTGAATGAGTTTAGGAGTGTGTGTAGGAAGTGGAATCTGAAGGTGAATGTAGGGAGGAGTAAAGTTATGGTCTCTGAGAGAAATGAAATTACTGGATGTGTACAGTGAGTCTGGATGAGGAGGAAATGGACAATGTGAGTGCGTTGAAGTACTTGGGTAGTGTGATGAGTAACGATGGAAATTTAGAGGGTGAAGTGCTTGAAAGGGTACACCAGGGAAGAAAGGTTGCTTGTTCTTTGAAAGCAGTGATAAAAGGGAAGAGATCATGTAAGTTAAAAAGTCACTGCATGAGAGTATTGTTATACGTACCCTAACTTATGGACGAGAAGCTTGGACCTTGTTGGAAGGACACAAGAGTGTGTGCAGAGGAAATGAGTTATCTGAGAGGAGCATGTGGAGCTACATGGAGAGACAGACAAATGAGAAAGTGAAGCAGCACTGTGGTGTGGATGTAGGCAGTCATGTAGGAAGGTACTGTAAATAGGATGATAGACCACCAAATAAGCAATTAGGCAGCGAGGTAGGTAGACACAAGGATTGGAGATAATTTGGCAGACAGAACAAGAATCATAGATTTTCAAAGATAGGATGGTATTTCGACTGGCTATGAATAAGGAAGTATGGGACGAAGGCAGTGTGACAGGGAATGAGTAAAGGAAGTAGGTAGACAGGCAGATATGAAGGAAATCTGAGAGGCAGTGAGAGAGGAAGTCAGAACCGCAGGGCAGATGGGAAGAAAGTTTAATAGGCAGGGAGTATGGGGATTCAGGAAGGTAGGTAAAGATGCTGGTATGAGTACAGGAAGCTGGGTAAGTAAGCAGGCAGGGCAGAATGTGAAAAGGAAGCCCAGCAAGCGAAATTGTAGAGAGGCAGTGAGTCTGGTACGAAAGGAATTAATCAGAGAGATGGGCCGATGAACAAGTACGAGAGGTGATGCGACAGGCTAACACGGAAAGATGCGAGACAGAAGGATGAGTAAAAGGGACGCAGGGGAAGATGGAGGTTGTTAATGTTGGTGATTCACTGTTGTATCAGTTATTAGCGTGTGTACCTGCGATGATGTAGTATACATAAGTTTATAGTAGCAAGGTGCCATGTCATAGTAGTGGGGTATTCATGATGTCATGCTGTTGGGATATACATGAGGGCACAGTGGTGGGGTAATGATGTCACACGGTTGGCGCATACATGAGGGCAAAGTGGTGGGGCAACATGATGTTACAATGTAGGTGTATACACGAAGACACAGTGGTGGAGTATGCATGATGTCACATTGACGAGAACTACTAGATCAGTGTGAAAGGTTATTCTGTACATGAGGCGTGATCAGAACAGGTGTGGCCAGGGCAGGTGTGGTTAGAACAGGTGACTGGGGAAGATGTGGCCAAAGCGGGTGTGGCCAGAGCATATGTGGTCAGGGAAGGGATGACCAGGATGAAGGAGGGGAGGGGAGTAAAAAGAAGAGGGGAACTAACGTGTTGAAATACGGCGAAAATGATCTTTTCTGTGGGGAAGTGCGTCTTGTGACATGGGCTTCTGATAAACTTGTGGGACAAAAGCATACCTTGGTATTTGACTCTGATTGTAGACCCTCCCCTCCCCCCCCACACACACACATACATTGCACTGTTCGTCAGTCGAAGATTGCATTATGATTGTCCGGGGGGAGTGGGCGTTATTATTTTCATTTACAACTAAGCTCACACACCTATGAATACAGTACAATATGAAAGCGACTGAGGACACCCTCAGCTGAACTGATGTAGCTGATGGTGACCAGAAGATAACTGTGTCAGGTGGTTAATTGTATTGTATTTGTGCTTAGGAAACTGAGAAGCTGATAAGTTGATTTGTGATGCATTGTAGCGTCAGCATACTGTGCCATCTGGTTTGGCTTTGTTATAACGCCGCTAAAGCCAAAACGACACCAATCTACTGCAGCTTTGGATAATGGAATATGCTTCATTCAGTAAATTGTTTGCCTCATTCGAGTACGGTATCCAAATCTTTCATAATGATAACAGAAATACTACTTACAGTATTCATAAATTCTAATAATCTTCCTTCTATTTCCTTGTTTCTGGCTGCTTTTCTCGTTCTCATTCTTTCCCACTCACCCTTAAATGATTTTTTCTTTCATCTTTCCAACACATCCTTCGTCTTTTGAGTCCAAAATGAAGAAGTCAAGGAGGAAGAAAACTGAGAGAGAGAGAGAGAGAGAGAGAGAGAGAGAGAGAGAGAGAGAGAGAGAGAGAGAGAGAGAGAGAGAGAGAGAGATTAGAATGAAGATGCCAAGGAATATGGAGAAATGAAGAGGAAAAGGAAGACGCAAAGGATAGAGAAAGAGGTGGCAGAGGAAGAAATGAAGCGAAGGGAAGGGAAGAAATGGAAAGAAAAGCGACAAAGAGGAAGAGGGAGAGGAGAGAACTGGAGATAATTAAAATTCTTGTACACCTAGTTGATTGAAATCGTTTTATTTTCTTCTTTTCTATTATCTCTCCTGCCCTCTCACCTGAATAGTCCTGTAACCCACTTGCTTTCACTCACATTGTACAGTTCAACAAGGTTTCTCGTTCATGGACGTTCAGTCGGTCACTCAGTTTTGACAGCCACGCGTACAGTCGATGCCATTCATTTATGCAAACATTAATTCACTGTCACTCATTCACATGTTTACGACAGCCCTCATTTACTCAGTCATTCACTGTCCCTCATTCACTTCTTCACGACAGCCCTCATTCACTGACTCACTCACCCAATCTAGCTCTCACCCTCACTCATTTACTCACTTATTATTGCCCACCTTTACAAGGAGGAGCTATAATGTTTTTGCCCACCTCTTTGTGTCTGTCGGTTTGTGTGTGTGCGTGTGTGTGTGTGTGTGTGTGTGTGTGTGTGTGTGTGTGTGTGTGTGTGTGTGTGTGTGTGTGTGTGTGTGTGTTCCCATTATATCTCATGAACGGCTTGAGCTATCAAGATATGAGCAAAATCTTGGACGAGTTAGAAAATGGGTACTCGCGGTCAACGTCAAGGTCACCAAAATGGCTGCCAAAGGTCAACTAGTTATCGCCTGCCTTTAGCACCACTATATCTCATGAACGGTTTGATTTATCAGCATGGAACCTACAGGGTATCAAGATATTGCCAAAATCTTAGACTCGGCCAACAGCATATTCTGGTGGGCGATTGGTATTTGGCTCCCGAATGCTTTTCTTTCATTCATTTTGCATCATTCTCCGATTTTCTGAGAGCAGGATTATCCGACGACTTATGGTTTTTCAATAACAAAGACAGTGGGAGAAAAGTGAGAGAGTGGAGGTTAAGAGTGTAAGACTGGATTAGTGTGAGAAAGAAGATGGGATTAAATAGTTACAGTACAATTACAGATAGACAAATATAAGGAGAGAAAGAGAGAGAGAGAGAGAGAGAGAGAGAGAGAGAGAGAGAGAGAGAGAGAGATAATGGAGTCAGGGATGAAAAGAATAAGATGAGAATTATGAGTAACAAAGATAGGGCAAAGGAAACAAAGCTTAAGACAATATTATCATAACAGCTCTCTCTCTCTCTCTCTCTCTCTCTCTCTCTCTCATTAAGTCAGGATGGAAAAACAGAATCAACAAATATTTTTAGAGACTGTAGAGAAATATGGAAATTAACAATTTGTGATATCTCGCAATGTGTGGTGGTGATGCAGCCTTGTGGTGAAATGATGGTGGTGGTGCTGTGGTGTGGTGGTAGAATGTGCTGTAACTGTATGATGTTATGTAGTGATGCCGGTAATGGTTCGATGCAAGTGTCGTGAGGGTTGTGTAGCAATGGCGTGATGTGTGATAGTGGTAGTGGTTTGGTAGTGAGTTGCCATACTGATTGTTTACTGCTATGTGGAGGTGGTGGTGGTATTGGTGGGGCGATAAAGTGGCTCTATGTTGTGATAATGTGGTATGAGGTGGTGGGCTGTTGTGGTGTTTGTATGGTATTAGGGTTTGTGTTTTTATTCTATAGTTTGTGGTGGTGGCGACGCCTTTATCAGACTCTGTTGAGGTTATGGTGAAGTATTGCATAATTTGTTGGTGGTAGGAAATGATGATGTGGTGCGAGGCGTACTGTGGTGGTGATCTGTTCTTTCTTCAGGTAATTGAAAACTGCGCTGGTCAGGTCCATGAGTAAGTTCATTATTGTCGTTTGGAGAGCACTGACGAAGGCAAACACCACTGTAGCATGGAAAAAATAAAAAAGAGAAGATAATTTCTTTGCTAATAACCGTATGTACAGTACATGCCAGAGACTGTCCTCAGATGAAAGGAATAACTAGAAAGCGCTTAGAAAGCGCATACCTTCCCCAATGCCATTGCCATTAAAAAGGATCCGGATCCGAAGGCGTGGATATAGGATCCGTATCCGGATCCGGATCCGCCCCAAAATTTAATCAATTCATTCTTGGTCCATGGAGCACCTCTCCACAAAATTTCATTGAAAATGACGGCAGAAGAGTCACATTATCGTGACCATGAAATAGGATACAAAAACCCAAACTGACAGACGAAAAAAGACGTATTCCAATGAGTTTCGGCAACAGCTGTCGCCCTCTTCAGTGGATCTACAGACCAAGAGTTAGTTCTTCTATGTTCCCTAGAGCACTCAGAATTAGTAGCCCCCAACATCCAGATACGGAAAACGCTAAGATATGGAAAATATTTTTAGATCTAAAATATCCCAGTTGGTTTATAAGGCAAGAGTATTTTAAAGCCAGAAAAGCCTTTTTTGTACCAAGACCAACATCACAAAGTCAGCAAAATAAGCCATACATCACAGTTCCGTATGTGTCAAATCTTAGCTTGGTAAAGTCTGTGAGTCATGATTTGGATGTTAACATTGCATCTGGATATACTTCCACCTTAAGATCAGTGCTAGTAACGAATAAACCCATTAGTAACGAAACTGCGGGGGTATACAAAATTCCGTGTAGAGACTGTGATCTGGTTTATACTGGTTAAACTGGAAGGGATTTGGACACTCGCATTAAGGAACACAAGTATACTGGTAAGATAGGCAACATAAATAACGCAGTGTCCGTTCACTCTTCACAAAGCGACCATAGAATCGACTGGAATTCTAGCCAAATATTGTACAAATGTAGTAACTATAAGAAAAGTAGGACAGTGAAAGCTGTATGTATAGAGAGATATAATAATTTTAACCATAGTGAAGGAATATATAAATCTGATCCAGTGATGAGACGATTATTTGCAAGGTCCTCGCCGCCCCTTGTAATCCCTTACTCAGGTCGTGGACAGAGTAGAGGGAGAGTCTGGTGAAGTCACTTCAGGTGTGATTGGGAAAAGGTGTCCTCACCCTGCATATAAGCAGCTTCTCAGCATTTGTATGTACTACTCTTGGTCTGTAGATCCAATGAAGAGGGCGACAGCTGTCGCCGAAACTGTTTGGAATACATCTTTTTTCGTCTGCCAGTGTGGGTTGTTGTATTCATTGATATTCATTGAGAACTTTTGGAGATACTGTGAGGGATACTCCGGATCCGGATCCTTACCAAAATTTTATCATTTCTTCCCAAGCCCATGGCCCAGCCATCCATACAATTTTTGTCAAAATCCGTTCATAACTTTTTGAGTAACCCCGGATCTGGATCCGTGGATATATGATCCGGATCCGGAACCGGATCCGCCCCCAAATTTAATCAATTCTTTCTTGTTCCATGGAGCACCTTTCCACATAATTTCACTGATATTCATTGGGAAATTTTGGAGATATTATGCGAGATACTCCGGATCCGTATCCGGACCCGGCCCAAAATTTTACCATTTGTTCTTCGGTTCATTGCCTACCATCTCACAAAATTTCATCAAAATCCGTTCATAACTTTTCAGCAATCCTGCTGACAGAAAAACAAACAAACGAGGGGTAAAACACATATCCCCTTGGAGGAGGTAAAAAAATATGTAACCTTTGTACTGTCTGTGAGTGTTGAGTACAATATGTTACATTGTACTACCAAAGCACAACATAAACGCAAGTAAATGCACCTGGTGGACGTCAATTACAAATCACGTTATTAAATCAAGGAGAAAAAAATGTAACCACGAAACATGAATTCAAGGCAGAATATCCCTGTTTGTCTGGGATATGTAAAAATCTCCGGGACGTACTAGTTCTTAACACAATAACCACACACACACACACACACACACACACACACACACACACACACACACAGTTCTATCTGTGGATTCCATACCTAGTGTACCTACGAGCTGCCTGAACCCGAAAGAAATATCGTCACTCCCCATTAAACCTTGGATATTCTGCAGTCTGGCCCAGTTACCAGCAGTAAAGCGGTCTCAAATTGCGCCACGACAGTTAAAAAAAGATCGAATTACCTGCTGCAACCAAGTTCTGTCCGAATTCTCTCTCTCTCTCTCTCAACAGCTAAAAAGCCGCATGTTTGACTTACCCTGGCGACGTGGAGAACAAATGGCTCGTTACTAACTCCCTTCTTTCCTTTATTCATTCAGTTGTGCCGATAGTATTATCACTTTTGCCCATACTCTATATCACACTCCATAATATGTGTAAAGTGTACCTCACGTCATTTTATTTTTACGTCCCCCATTCACAACTGTTAATTTCTCATTCTGGCTTGTTCTTCAGTTCCTTAGTTCAGTGTTCACTTATTATTTCTTTGTTACTTCTTTGGCCGTTTAAAATCTGTTTCTCATATTAATCTTTTTCATTCCTCATTTGCGCTTAGCTGAACTTAATTTACTTATTTCTCCATAAAATTTATATTACAGTTTTCACTTCTTTATTTTTCGTGTGGGGCATGCGGAAGAGGTGTGTGGTGTGAGACGTGTGGGTGGTGGTGTAAGAAAAGGAAGTGAATGGTGGTGCGAGGAAGTAAGTATGGCTGTGGCTGAGAAGAGACGTGCATATGAAGTGTGGCTGCAGAGGAAGGATGAGATGTCATATGAAAGGTATAAGGAAAAGAGGAATAGAGCGAGAAGGGCTGTGCGTGATGCTAAAGTGGCAGCAGATGAGAGGTGGGGTAGGCGGCTGACAGAGAATTTTCAACAGAATAAGAAAATGTTTTGGAAGGAGGTGAAAAGGGTGCGAAAGGGAGAGTCTGGGAAGGAAGAACGAGTAAAAGCAGAGGATGGAAGGATGTTAATTGAGATGGATGCAGTAAGGAAGAGATGGGCAGAGTATTTTGAAAGATTGTTAAATGTAGAGGAGGAAAGGGTGGCTGAGATTGTGGCAGATAGAAGGGTGCAAGGAATAAATGTGTTGGGAGAGTTGAATGATTCTTTGATCACGAAGGAGGAAGTGGAGAAGGCAGTAAAGGAGATGAAAACAGGGAAAGCTGCAGGTATGTATGGGTGTGCTGTGGAATGCCTGAAGGGTGGTGGAGTGACTATTGTTGACTGGTTAGTAAGATTATTGAATGTGTGCTTTGAGGAAGGTATGGTGCCAATTGACTGGGCAAGTGCTTGTGTGGTCCCGTTGTATAAAGGCAAGGGTGATAAGTATGAATGTACTAGCTTTAGGGGTATAAGTCTGTTGAGTGTTGTAGGTAAAGTGTATGGTAGAGTGTTAATTATGAGAGTTAGAGAGGGTACAGAGGGAGTGATTAGTGATGAGCAGTGTGGCTTTAGGAGAGTGGGAGGGGATGCGTTGATCAGGTGTTTGCTGTGAGACAAGTGTGTGAAAAGTATTTAGCGAAAGGCAAGGATGTGTTTTGGGCATTTATGGATTTAGAGAAAGCGTATGATAGAATTGATAGGGAGGCTTTGTGGACTGTTTTAAGATTGTATGGACTTGATGGTAGGTTACTAAAAGGGGTGAAAAGTTTTTTATGTAAATAGTAGAGCGTGTGTAAGAGTGGGAAATGCTGTGAGTGATTGGTTTCCCGTGAGAGTGGGGCTGCGACAGGGATGTGTGATGTCGCCTTGGTTGTTTAATATTTACATGGATGGTGTTGTAAGGGAGGTGAATGCAAGAGTTTTAGGTGGTCTGAGTCTGGTAAATGTTGATGGAGGAGAGTGGAATCTGAAGCAACTGCTGTTTGCAGATGATACTGCACTGGTGACTGATTCAGAGGAGAAATTGAGACAGTTGGTAGAGGAGTTTGGAAGGGTGTGTGAAAGGAGGAAATTGAAAGTAAATGAGAATAAGAGTAAAGTGATGAAGTGTACGAGGTTGATAGATGGTAGGGGGATGAATATAGTTTTGAAAGGTGAGTTGCTTGAGGAGGTAGATTGTTTTAAATATCTAGGGTCACATGTTGCTGTGGATGGAAGAATAAATGCAGAAGTGAAGTTTAGAATAAATGAAGTAGGAAAGGTGCTGGGAGGAATGAAAAAGTGTTTAAATGTCGTTCGCTTAGAATGGATGTAAAGAGAAGGCTGTATGAGGGTGTTGTGGTACCGACTGCGTTATATGGGGCTGAAACATGGAATATGGGTGTAGCAGAGAGGAAAAGTTTGAATGTAATGAAGATGAGATGTCTGAGGAGTATGTGTGGAGTGACGCGTATGGATCGAGTGCGAAATGATGAAGTGCGAAGGAGAACTGGAGTTGTTCGGGAGATGGCTGGTAGAGTTGAGCAGAGGGTGTTGCAATGGTTTGGGCATATGGAGAGAATGGATAATGAGCGAATGGTGAAAAAGATAACTAGATCTGATGTGAGAGGTGTAAGACTGAGAGGAAGACCACGAATAGGATGGATGGACAGTGTGAAGAGAGCGCTGGATGCGAGAGGGATGTCTGTTGAGCAAGGAAGAGTGGCTGTGCGTGACAGAAATAAATGGAGAGAAATTGTGAATGAATAAGTGATGACGCAGCCCTGAGGGGATATTCTCCCGCATTTGGTCTGATCAGCTAGTCAGGTCAGGTGCGGGTAAGGGGATGGGTCTGTTATGATGTGGCAGGGGTAAACCAGTTCTGCTGTCGGGCCCTGCTGTGGATGTCACTGCTTGCATTGCGCAGTTGACCCTTGTGCGGTGTGATGCGGTGAGGATCTGTCCGTTCTCCCCTTTGGGGCTAAGATGCGAATGAATGTGTTTGAATGGATGAGTAAATGGAGAGTGAGTCGTCCTGTCTCGGCTACCTCCCTTTCCTTGGGGGAAGCAGCCTAGGTATATAGATAGATAGATAGATAGATAGTGAAGGTCAGTTTACTGGGTTTCAGATATATTTTCCTTTACATTATTCTTTCTTTGTGTTCTTACACTTCTATTCTTCCTCTTTCGTCTTTTTTGTTTTGCTTTCGACTGCTCTATCACTTTCTGTCCATTTTGCTTTCCAATGACCATTTGACTCACCACCTCCTTTCCGTTACTACAGAATGTATCTCAGCGTATTCATCACGTTCACATTAAGGGACATTATTATCATCAACCTTTCATAACCCCATTCCGTCATTCCTCTCCCTACTATGGTAGTTCACAAGTTTCAGCCATACGCCCAGTAACTTAACTGGCTTCGTTGTAATTAGCAACAATTAAATTAATAATTTTCCGGCAACCTTTACAGTTTAAGATTAGTTTCCTTAATTTCCACTCACATTTCACGAGAATAAATGTAATTATTGTACAAATGTAATTCATTCAACGTTTCACTATTTCTCGATTTTCAATAGGCTGCTATAATTTCTGACTAATGCTTTCCATGAGGACGGTGTTTTGGTTTCCAGGTTATTACGCAACTGTCACTGTTGACTCTATTTACAAAATGGTCATCAGGAGAGAGAGAGAGAGAGAGAGAGAGAGAGAGAGAGAGAGAGAGAGAGAGCGTGTGTATCTTCACCAACACCTGGCGCGGTAGTGAGGCAGGGAACAGAGCAGCAGACCCTACACCACCACGACCATCAGGTTTACGCGCCACAACACTACCCGAGGATTAGGTTACATATTCGGATCATCCTCTCGTCAAAGCATCCTGCCTCATCAAACTGCCTCATTTGGTGTCATCTGATTCACAAATTAATTACACTACTTATAATATAATACTCTTTTCAACTGCAACCATCAGGCAACGTAAATTAGTTTATTTATTTGACTTACTGTCACTCTGTTGGCGTTGTAAAGAAAATTATACTGATTTGTGGCCCCAGACTGCAGCCTCATTTATCTCTTACCTCTCTCCACTCGTGCACTCAACCCCTTGTCTATTGGACCCTCAGCCATTTAACTCTCAACCTGTATTCCTCATCCTTTCTCTATTTACTGCATTTTAGTGCAGCCTCGCCTGGGACAGTGGCTTGGCATACCTTGACAGCATCATCGTCTTCGGCTAGTCCCTGAAACAGCGTCAATAGTGCCTACAATACGTTCTCGATTGAACGCGCCACACGGTGATAAAACAAGAACTGACCAAAAGTAGTTTAAGAAGACTCCTTGTTCAGTACCTGGGGCCTGCTTTTCATAAGCTGGACTCTGACAAAGTAGTTTCCTTTCAAGACTTTCCGTCTCCCACTGACTCAACCAAAGTTTGCACCTTTCTGGGTTTGGCTTCATATAACCAAAGATTTATCCTTGACTTTGAGAAGACTTTCATGTTTGGTCGGGAAGAGAGCGTACGTGTGTGCTGAGCTCTTCCCTAGTTATAGGGCTGCCCCACTGGCACTGGCATTTTGCTCACCTTTAGGGTGCATTTAATTTAGGCTATCTAGTCTTAATTTTCCTCCTTTCCCTGGTTAGAGATATGCTTATTTTCTATATCTTTTTACTGAGATTACCTTATCTTACTCTCCTCTGGAGTGGACTCCCCATTGATCACTCTCGGGTGTGAATAGGCACCAACGCGGCCTCCCGAGAGTGGTTTGAGAGGGTAACCTTAGACTTGAGTGTTTTGCCCTGGGTGTCTTGATCTTTGCTTATTTTTCTCTTTTCTTCCACTTCCCCCCTGAGAAGGAAGTGGTTACTTTGGCAGACGCCCCAGTCGCCTCCCCTCCCCCCTTTCCGGGGGGAAAGTGGCCCTGACGGGCTGACAGACACAGAAAGACCGCCCCCAGACTAAATGGCCCCAGACTCGCGCAGCGCTTGACATTCCTGTAAATAATGCGTTGTTTGTTACCCTACATGTAGTTGGTTCTACTCCCTTGGCTGGTCTCAGTCGTTTCATGATCAAGTAGGTGATTGATGGCTATGCTGGAGAGGTACAACATCTTAAAAAGCTTGACAATGGAGACCTTCTTGTGAAAACCGTAAACTCCTTCCAAGTTAAGAAGTAAACTCCCCGTACAACCAAGAGTTTACGATAGATGAACTGCTCCTTGCCCTGAAATCCTGTAAAGATACCAGTCATGGTCCAGGTACAGTACTATCACCTACGGTATGATCCAGCATCTTAATCAATACTACCTAAGTTTCACTGTTAGGGTGTTGAGCCAAGGTTGCCGCATTCTTTGCATTCCTGCAAAGGTGTTATCACCTGTAGGGATTTTGTGGTTATGGAGGAGGACGAGATCATACGTGAATTTGCTCAGCAGGATCAAGGCTCGCCTTAAGAGCTGCGGGGCCCAACTGGGAACATTTTTGGTAGGGTCCTACAGGTTCAAGCCAATGTCTGTAGAATCATACAGATATAAATGAAGTCTATTATAGACTTTATATTTCTATAGTAGAATGGAAAGCAATCAAAATGTGGTCTTAAAAATTGCATGTGAGTTAATGGACCAAATAGATCTATTTTAGTATAAAATTGCATACATGTAAGCCTATAAGTAAACAAACAAAATGTTTAGATCGCCTTTAATATAGTTACAAAACCACTTGTTTGGTGACTGAAACGATTTATAAAAAATATAAATTTTATTTCTTTAGAAAAAAAAAAAAACATTCAAAATGTCAGTGAACAGCATTGCTGGAAACAAATTATCTTTCTTGTCTAACTTTCAACCTCTGCTGTTTTTAGATTTAATGTACATGACTGTCAAACTGTTCAAACGTTCTTCCTGAGTTGATGATCTCGAGAAGTTTTGATCAGTTTCAGCTGGGAAAAACTCCTGTCTCCTGATTGCAACAGGCACTGGGATTGTCAAGAATATCTGAAGAGAAATAAATAAATTTGGAAATGCAGTAGTCATGATGTTCCAAGCAAGGAATTGAAGCATTTTCATGGTGCTCTGAGAGAGTTTAACATTCGTTTTTGATAGTAGTATCTTCTACATGCAGCACAGATTCACCATAATAATGCATAATTCGCTGCTTGACATATTCATGGAGGAAGAGCTTACGATATCAGTTCAAATTATAATATAGGAGGTAAAAAAGAAAAAACAAACAAACAAACAAACGTAAAATCTGTCCTCCATCGAAAAGTCTGGCACTTGTAGCTTGGAGGTTCCGTGTGGTCGAAGTAAAAAGAAATCTCGCACTTTCGCGCAAGACCTCGTGGCCGTATGTCCCATTTTTTTTTTTTCCCTCAGGAAATGCACTGTCCAAACCATCTTACTATCCAAACCATCACCACTCTCCTCTACTCTAGCTCCCTAACGTGGGGTCTCCTTGGGAGTGGGGCCCATTTGGGAGCAATTGGTCCAATTGTCTTAAAAACCGGCCCTGAGCAGGATGTAATAAATGCAAGATTTATTACTCGATTCTCGGAAAGCTAGGGGACAAGACTTCAACGATTGCCTTGACATTAATCAAAGTATCTCTTCCTGCTCTGGTCAAAATCGGCTATGAAATTGTTAAAGTAGGACCTTATATTCATAATCCCCTTCGGGTTCCAAATGCCAACTTTACGGTCATAACGATGAGACTTGTTGGGCTTCCCAGTCACTGTGTGGCAGGTGTGCAGCTCATGGTCATGATGCTGAACACTACATCTGAGACTGCATATTGCTTCCACTGCAAGGGTAGTCACTTCGTTTCCTCGAGGGATTGCCCCATGTGGAAGGAGAAGAAAGAGATCTGCACGGTGAAGAGCATCTCCTACTACAAGGCTCTGAAGAAGGTGATGGCGTTGCATGGAACCCCCGTAGAGTCGAGCGCCAAGTTGAAAAAGGGGCGCCAAGTGTTCGTCATCTATTTCTCTCTCTCTCTCTCTCTCTCTCTCTCTCTCTCTCAATATCCACACATCATAAACTGCCATATCTAATTTTCTCACGGTACACATTTATTTACCATAAGCATGAACCTTGAAATTAGGTCTGCCCCACCCTCTCCAAACATCAGCCGCTCTCATAACACTTTCGTTTATTCTGTTCACAATTCTTCACTCCAACTGACCACACCATGTAAGCACACTCTTTTTGATAAATGTATTAAAATATGCCTGCAACTACATCAATTTTCATTTCAAATCAAAATTTATGCAAAATAGAAGTCTGTCAAAGCGAGTTGAGGAGCTGAAGGAGAAAAACACTTCCGCTAACTTTAGCATGGTTACGCACTAAATCCTGATTCTTAAATTAATAGTTAAATGAAACACAAAATTTTGACCGGATTTCCAATAATTAGGTGTGTATTACCCTATGTGGTCATAATAATGAAAATATTTTCCAATTAAATGCGCCTATTCGTTAAATAGTCGCCGATTCGGAATTTCGTAGCACTATACCCTTTCCTTCATACTTCGTTGTCAGCAGAATTTCTTACTCTGCATCTTTTGGATATCAGTTCATTTTTAATCCTATCCCTTACATGCAATCCACTCTCATTCCTCGTTAAATTTATATCTATTGCTTATACACTGCAGTCTTTTAGCTCTTGTCACACAAAAGTTTCAAAAGCATATATTACTGTGGCCACTTACACACTATACCTATTTTCTCAACATTTATCTCAATAGAAAGTGTTTAAAGTTTGCAATAAAAGCTTATCTTTGTCTTAATCCTCAGCAAGAACTATGTGCCCTTGTACTGTCTGATATAATTGTCCTCTGAAAACATGTGCGTGTTACCGCTCACAACCCTTTTCCCTGTCATATTTTCCTTCTCCACCTTCATCTTCTCTTTCCATCCTTATTTCAAAATGTCTCTCATTTAATCTTTTAGTCATCTCTCTCTCTCTCTCTCTCTCTCTCTCTCTCTCTCCTAAGGACCTACTCTGCCTCTTTCCTAATTTTCTTCTACATCCTTCAACAGAATCTTAATATTTCCCCATTCATTTTCGCCTCTTTCCTTCCTCATCGAAACTTTTTCTATTTCATTTTTCATTGTAAGGCAAATGACTACCGCAGTCTCCGGACCTTGGACGGCCTCACGCCAGGGTTATCTGTCTATGGTCGTACCATTCTAAAGTGGCGGTTTGGGTGGGGCACGAACATCTGTACAGTGTTGCCACGTTTTCCATACTCGCGATGCCCCTGTCTCTCTCTCTCTCTCTCTCTCTCTCTCTCTCTCTCCTGAGAGAGATGTGCTTCACCCTCGGGAATTTTGTTTCTTTTATGAGTGACTTATAAACCTGTGCTTTCATTTCTTTATTTTGTTTTTATTATATCTAATTATATTTTAAAATATTGTTGTTTTACATATGGCGCCAGGTGACCTCGCTGTTGTGCCGCCATGATTTGTTTTCATTCAATCACTCTTTCCCTCCTTCGTTCCCTCCCTTCCTTCATCTCTCACTAAGCTGCACTCAACACGCACCCGGTCTGCCTTCCCCCCCCTCTCTCTCTCGTCTGTGGTATTTTAGGATATATTTTGGTTATTTTCTTTTACGTTATAATGTACATATTGTAAATTTGACTTTATTTCCACACCACCCAGGAGGTTAAAGTCTTGGCGCGTTTTTTTTTAAGAGGTGTCCCCAAACAGGCCTATTCCTCTATCCCTCACAGATGACCAGGTCGGACTGGGTGTGTGTGAGTGTTGCCGCTCACGAGGGTTTAAGGTATATATTTTTTTTACTAAGAAACTGGCATATTTTTGCTTATATTCCTGCACATTATCTTATAATCATAGTTGTGCCATTATTACCAACCCCAGAAATACGGTAACAGCCAATAAAAGTGACTACTTTTTTTTAAAGCAATACTGTAAAATAATTATGCCACGTTTCTGTATTGCCGTATAAATATTTTACGCATAATCAGTTTACTGTTCTTTCATATATTATAATACACACGTTACCATTATATTCTTATGTGTTTATCTTATTGTGATGGCTATTACATATATCTGAGCCGTTCACATAGCGGGTATGGAACACGTGGCACCACTGTACAGAGGTTCGTGCCCCACCCAAACCGCCACTTAAGATTGGTACCACCATAGTAAAATAGGTCTGCCGTCCGACCACTGACACACTGGACGTGAAATATTCTCTGTACCGAGACTGAACCCGGAAATTCCTTACGAGATAGTATAACTCGCATATCATGGGGTAATATTATGCTGGACAATGATTTTCCTGTAGGTAACAGGTATAATCATATTAACAGTCTCACCTGAAGCTAGATTTTTTTTTTTTTTTTGGGGGGGGGTTCCCTTTTTACCACTCAGTACAAGCCCCAACACTAGGGAACATTGTCCCTGAAGGCCAAGCAGGGAAGGGTGCATGCGAGGGAAAAAAAAACAAACGGTACCTTAGGGCACTGAAGGTTTGGAAGTAATTCCATTTCAAGCACAAAATGAACAAAGACATACAATGGCACGTATGTGGTACAAAGTTGTTACAGTAATTATCATTCCATGTTTAGAAATGAACAAAGTGGTACACAGATACACATGTATGGACATACAGTACGTGCGAGTATGCAAATAGAGGCATATATATATATATATATATATATATATATATATATATATATATATATGCACACGTAGCCATAGACATACTGCGTGTACAGGACAGGTACGCATGTATAAAGATATGGGTATGTGTACAGGCGTGCATGCGTATACATATGCAACGTGCACATATGATATATTCAAATATACATAAACCGGGAGACATATATACACAGTACATATACACCTTAAACAGATACATATAGCCTACATAGTCACATACACAGGTAGATAGACAAAAACTATATGCAATATAAAATTACCTCTTGATTCAAAATTCCAGCACAAGGACAATACATGCACATGCACCTGATGTGTACGTGTGGACAAAACACACACACACACACACACACACACACACATGGGGGCGAGAGCTGTATCTGAATACGGCAGTTATCCCTAAATTTTATCGTATTCTATAGGGCTTTCAGAGAAAACTTTGTTCTAGGATAAACCTTACCTAGTTAGCGAAATCATCGTTCGTAATTATGTAAATCGCCTCCATCTCCCTGGTATCTAATACCATTCGTATAGTACTGTAAATTTGAATGTGATAGATGCAACGAAGCCTCCTATGCCACAAGAGGATATGAAAATGTAACATTCCTGATAAATCGCTAAGAAAACTATGCTGCAATTTCTTGTGCTGACTATTGTACGACCTCCAATCTAATGGGAGCTCTCCACCGCACCACCATCCAGTTACAATGAAGAGCAAGGTTTAGATAGCCTAAATGCAACTACACGTGTGTCATTAAGGTTGACAGGGGCGCAGCACCATAATGGTCACTTTAACAGTGGAAAATATTTGCCATGGTTCCATCTTAGAATCATCATCATCATCATTATTGGAGGTCAAACACCGTGGGGCGCATAGTCTCACTCACACTTTGACTCTGCCCACATGGATCCCTTCGTTCAATGCTCCAAGCTGCAACTGTTACCCTTCTAAGTATCTCTCGACATGAATGATCAGCCTGCTCCATCCATGAGTTCAGTGGCTTTCCCCTTGGTCTCCTCAACCCCGGCTTAACTCTCTCAGAGATCACCCTGTAGGCAGGATCAACCCTAGGAAAATGGGCCACATGCCCATATAACTAGATTTGACGCTGACGTATTGTATGGGCAGTAGACCTCGACTCGGTCTCACGGAGTAATCACTCGTTATGTACCCTGCCATACCACTGATATTCCATGATCCTGCGAAAGCAATTAGTATCAATGGAGTCATTTCGCCACTTCAAGTCACTGTTTAGTGTCCGTGTCTCACAGCCATTGTGTAAAAAAGATAGCACCAGTGTCTTAAAGATGCGAATTTTCGTCCTTCTACATAAATAACTCCTATGCCAAATACCCAAGTTGGGTGAATTCATACCCCTGTAGGCAAGACCGATGGGACATGAAATATCATCTGACCTACCGTTTTAATTTAATACACTTTCAGGATAAGTGGATCTTTCAAAGCCTTCCACATTCTCACCACATGCTTGGACAGACTGGACTGCTTTATCCAACAAGCCACCAAATGACTCAACCGTGATCTTGGCCAGAGAGACCTTTAATCCCAGTAGCTTTGCATTGTCGTGAAAATCCTTAATGGCTCTCAGTAATATCGCCAACGACTCCACTAGGGTAACTACATCATCAGCAAAGTCAAGGTCAGTAACCCTGAAACTGCCAAGTGTTCTTTCACAGTGACTTCAACTCAGCCCAGCCAAGTACCCAATCTTTGCACGAGTTGAAAAGCTTGGAAGCAAGGACACACTCTTGCAGTCAACTGTAGACTTCTTTGGTGCGAATCCAGTTTGCTCACGCTCTGAAACTTTAGCAAATGGTCCAAGATACGTATCAGGAGAATGTGAGCAAGAATCTTCCCTGGCACACTGAGCACTGTATTACCACGAGAGTTACTACAGCACACTGGTCTCTTTTCCCTTTCCAGATACGGGTGAGCAAACCCCCCGTCCAGTCAGGATGAAAGATAGCAGTCCGCCAAATGGCTTCTATGACTGCATGCAATGCCCTGATCATGGCTCAGCTCCTAGCTTTGATCATTTCCTCCGGGATGCCACAAACACCAGCTGCTCTACCACTTTTTAGCCTATCCACTGCCTTCTTGATTTCCTTTTGAGAAGGTACGGTACATCACTTGGTGGGAGAGCGGTCAATGGTTCTACACCAGCCAACAGAAGTTCTTCATCTGGAGGTTTACCAATATGCATCTACTCAAAGTACACAGTCAAATGAACCCTATACTCACTCACCCCCCAGAGCGAGCCGTTCTTCTGCTGTCTAAATAGATTTAAACTGAAGGACAAGTATGACGTGGAGCATCTTCAGGGCTCGTTAAGCAGGTCGAAAGTCATTCGCCTGAAAACGGCCTCCCACCTCCAGCGAATTCCCCTAATCTCTTTATCCTTTCTCAGTAGAACTCGTCTTGACTACTGAAATAAACCGAAATAAGAATTCAACACTAAAATATGATGTTAGTCATGAGGCAGAGCTATGGAGATGATGTAGAGTCACTGTACTGTTCTCTTTTGCCACGGAGCTAAGGGAATTATGCTGCAGAAGGACGAAAATCTCCGCCTAGGTAAAGTGAATGAACTATGGGTAAGGTAGTACTAGAGGCTTCGTAGCTCATTCCCCTAGGCGAATCGTTCATATTACACTTTAGAAATTTTTTGTATGCTGTTTATATTCTTTTCGAGGACTTTGATAAGCTGTTGTTATGAGGTAGGAATGAGTCTGTTTACTAATCAAATCATTCCTCCAGTCTGACTACATCTGGTTGTCAACTGAGCTGAAAGAGATCTTTGTCAGGCAAAAATAAATCGAATAATCACGCTGACTCACACTTGTATGTTTTTAATATGTTTTTCATGCCGACGTTGTTTGAATCATTAGCAAAAATAAATAAATGAATATGGAGTAGCTTTGAAAATAAATGCTTTTGGGTGAAATCGCCCGATAGCAAATTCACCCCATACAAATCCGTGTCATATAAACTTTCTGCATTACAAATTCGCCTTGATTCGAACTCGCCCTGTTCTAGCTATCTATTGCCAGACGCCTCAATCTCGTAAGGGGTGGCCACAAACAAATCACCTCCATGTCGCCCTGTCCAATGCCACTTCACTGCCTTGCTCCCAGCTCACACACCCTCTCTTTCATATGCCTCTCCACTCCATCCCTCCATCTCATCCTCGGCCTCCCCCTCCCTCTCCCCCCTTCCACCTCACTCGCATACACTCTCCTCGTTAGTCGCTCACTCTCTATCCTCCCCACATGGCCAAACCACCTCAATGTATTTCTCGCCCTCTTGCACCATAAAGATAGAGTAAAATTAATTTTGGTGTAAGAGTGGGTGTTTTTACGTGGGAAGGAATTAGAATTTCAGAACACTGATTGGTGAGATTGAGAGTATGTCCCAACTGACTGGACACCTTTTTGGTTAATTTCTCTTCTGTCATTTTTTCTTCATACTTTCTTCTGCACAGCTCCACTCCATCCTTACAGTTATTGCAAAGAAAAAAAATAATAATGAGTTGGTATGATAAACATCGCTGGCCTGTTCATTTCACTAACCAGTACATGTAAGTTGTCATCAGTCCTGTGAAGCTGGATGGTATCATTTTCTCCAGCCCGCCCTATACCTTTGCGCGAGATTCAGTATGTGTTTCTGTGGGTGTTTCTGTATGTATGCATGGTTTAACTCATCCTTGGCTATAAGATAAATTTGAATGAAACTTTCCAGGTGAGCTCGGCTGGTTACTCCGAAGGTCTTCCACTATATATAGTTTTCCAACCATGATTTTTATGGGGGGGGGGGTCAGACCGCTCATCAAATAAATCTCAGAAACAGAGAAAGGAGGGCAGATATGGCTCTGATATTTTAGTACATGTTGTACAATGGTCTCTCAACTGTTATGCGATATCTATGGAGTGTGACTCTCCAATGATTCTTGGGTTTCAGTGCCCTCTCAAAGAATAAAAGTAATCAGAAATAGGGGAAAACGAGCAAAAGAATGTCAAAGAAACTTCTCAGGTCAGTTCGTCTGTTTACTTGATAATGTCTTTCATTGTACAAAATTTTCCACCATTTTTAGGGGAGCCAGTCACCTCCAAAACTTTAAGAGGACTCAAAATAGGGTTTGGAGGGAAGACATCACTCTGATATCTTAGTATATGTTGTAAAATTGACTGTCATCCATAATACGATATTTGGAGAGCGTGACCCTTGCAGCGATTCTTCGGGGTGCTCAGTCTCCTTTCCTGAAAATAGAAACGGTCAGAAACATTTATTTCTTGCTTCCCAGGTGAATTCATCTTCTTACTCCAAAGGTCTTCCACAATATACAGTTTTCCAACCATAAATTTTTAAAGGGGTCAGTCCCCATCCCCCAATAAAAACTTTTCAGAAATAGTGTATGGAGGGCAGACATGGTTTTGATATCTTCGTATTTGCTGTACAGTGGACTCTCATCTGTGATACGTTATTTGAGATCGTGGCCCTTCCTGTGGTTCTTGGGGGGATCAGTGCCCCTCCCCAATATAAAAACAATCAGAAATTGGAGAAAGTGAGCACATGGACTTCAGTAAAATCTACACACATATTGGGTATGCAGTTTCCATGTTTTTTCTGAATGAGCTGGAAGAAGCTACACATCTACCCTATTTGTAGCCAGAGAGCACAGAGAAGTATTATAAGCAGTGGCTTATCAAGGATTCAAGGAACAGGAGGGGCAAGGCGAGGCCAAGTCTTTTTGGGGGGCACAGTGCTACACATTGTCCACGCATTAATTAATCTGAAATTTCAAATTAGGGGCCAGTGGGGGTACAAGGATCAGGTGGGGGGTAACCGGGCCCTGCAGGCTCACCTTGCCCTTTGTAATTACGTACTGTTATGAGGGGGTATGACCAACCCCACAATTTTGATAAAGGAAAAAAATATTTTTTACTGTATTTTTTTGTAATATCAGATAGATCTGGCTCAGTCTCTACCCACGGGGGCGATCGTGTGTGTGTGTGTGTGTGTGTGTGTATGTGTGTGTGTGTGTGTGTGTGTGTGTGTGTGTGTGTGTGTGTGTGTGTGTGTGTGTGTTTTACCTAACCAACTTTGGTTCAAAGTAGATCAAAACCATATGAGTCGATCTTGCCCTGTGGCCATAGGCTTGACCTGTCTAGGTAACCATGAACTTTGACTGACTGAGCTCTAAATCACATCCTTTCATTCCTACCGTATCCTCGACGCTTCCACAAGTTTGGTCTAAATCAGATAAAAACAATGCAAGTTGACCTTGACCTGTGTCCTTAACCTTTGACATATCATTTCAAAAAGGAAAAAAAAAAAAACAATGGGTTTAAATCTTTGCTAACCCTCAACCCTTCTCCCAAGTTTGGCTAAAACCATATGAAAATTGTTAGTTTTTTTGTTAACCCGTCACGTCCCGAGGTTTCCCGCACCTCCGACATCCCCCAGTCCTGAGCTATTTTGGAAATTTTTTTTTTTGGCTAAAACTTCCGCTTTGGTTGAAGAACAAAGGAAAATCACCAAGAAAGGGCTTACCGTGGTCCATAAGTGGTCGGAACAGGTGAGGTCCCTTGCGCCAGGTATTGTATTCTATCACTGACGTGTGAGGCGCTCACGTTTTCTATGGTAGGAAATATTGGGAGAAACAACAAACAACACCTCTATATTTATTGAATTTGAACTAATAAACAATAAGAGTAGGAATATAATGGATTTCAGACACATATATATGAAAAATAAGCATTGTACCATCGCGCAAGCATAGCGAGTTAGGTCTGAGTGGTAACATGCTATATGCTAAGTTTCTTGTATCAGTCAACATATCATTTTTTCTACTTGTATACTTCTGTTTCATTGACATTTTACCTATTTTTACTGTTTGTAAATATTTTCAGATGTTTTCATTCATTATGATGACATGCAGCATAAGTTTAGCGCACATAGGCTTACTAAGCGCACTCGCTATGACTCATATTTCAACATACCCAATTGTTTTATCACTTTCCTATTATTTTTTCCTTTACATAGAACCTTTCCTCCACCACTGTAAATATTTTCAATTATTTACATTCATTACGAGGACATTTAGCGAAATGCTAGTGCATATTCACGTAGCAAGCACAATCTCAAACACTCGTGTTTCATCTTCTACTTTATTTTTTCACTTCAATTATACTTTCCCACTTACATTACACACGTTTACACCCCCATACTGCACTACAGTATATAATTATAGTTACTGGCATTATTTATTCAAGTGAGCGTCAGAATATCACATGAAAAAACCCTCGCAATGAATGTTTCGACCAACATAATACTCAAACGCTTACATACAAATTCTTCACATATATTACACACTTTCCCACTTGCTGACTTCTATTTTCATAATTACGGGCCTTATTCATTCAAATGAGCGTCAGGATATCGCATCTCTATACCACGCTAGGAGTATTTTGACTTAGAAAATATATCAGCACTTACAATAATTTGAACTTATATTATACCCGTTTGCATTTCCAATAATAATATTTACATATTTACGGGCCTTTTTTATTGCACTGAGCGACAGAATATCGCATCATAAAACCCTCGCTAGGTATGTTTCCACTTACAGCATATTTATACACTTACATACAATTTTTGCACTTATATTATACCCGTATGCACTTTATACTAATATTTTTAGATCAACATGACTGATAATTTCACTGAGCGTCTCTTTGTCGCATTTACTTCATAGTTTCAGCGTCTTATCGCATTCACACCATATTAGAATTGCATCAAGGTGTGACATTCGCTGAAACATGGGTGAATACAGAGACCCACGTCACACTCGACGCACTCATAGCGGGTGTCCTTCCTCTGTGTGGTGAGTCTCACCCGGGAATTGCTACACACGTGACACTTGCGTTGGGGCCTAGGTCTGTTTGGCTGAGGAGGGATAGGAGTGGGGAAATGGCGGCTGGATATTCTCAGGGGAGTTTGGGCAATGGGGGCAGTGCGGGTGCGATGTTGGGGCCTTTCAACAGCATACCGTGCAAACATCTTTCTTGTGAGCTCCCTTACAAACCCTTCAAAGGTTTCCTGAACTCCTGTTGTCATGGCGTGAAGGTGGTGGCAATTCAGAGCAGTGATGTCTAGCAAGTGAAAGAACAGTTTCTTATACCACTTCATCGTGGTCCTGGCACACTCTACCGTCGGTATCATGGAGTCTGACTGGTCCACTAGGCGCATGTTTATGTTATAGTCCATGACACACTCAGGTTTCCAAATGTGACGCCTGTTCTCGCTCCGGTAATCAATGTAATCAGTACGCTGCATCAAGGGGCGGTGAACCGTTGACAAGAGGCTTACTTCTCTATTATGGTTCCACACAGTTGCAAGGATGTTGTTGGCTTTGAAGAAGACAACCTCATTCCTGTCAAGTTTCCTCCCTACCTAGGCCATGTGACGCCGGTTCACCTTCACGGTTCCACAGATTCCCGTTTCATGCATGTGAAGATAACGAGCGAGGAGAGGGCTAGTGTACCAGTTGTCCAGGTAGAGGACGTGACCACGATGAAAGTAGTCTTCTATGACTGTCTTTACCACTGCTCCCGACAGTCCAATACTCCGATCTTCTATTATGTCTGTCTGTGCACCGGTGTACAAGACTATGTCTTAAATGTATCAAGTCCTACAGTCGCATATAACAAAGATCTTGAACCCAAAACGGTGCCTTTTGCTGGGTATATACTACCTAAATGAAATATTACCTCTCCACAACACGAGACTCTTGTCTATGACGAGGTCTCTATAGGGATAAAATGACGAACGAAAGGTTTGCCTCAGGTAATCAAAGACCAACCTAATTCGCCTCATCTTAACTGTGTTGTTAGCATTTGCAGGATCATGAGCATCATAGAAATGGAGGCGACTCAGAATTTGTTGAAACCGATTACGGCTCATGACTTGCCCAAATATTGGTGTAAACATAACAGGGTCCCTTGTCCAGTAAGCTGGAATTCTGTTTTTTCGTATAATACCCATGAAAAGGACTAGGGCAAAAAATAGGAACATTTCTGAAAGGGAGACAGGGTAATCATATATGATAGAATGCCTACTCCTTGTTCCCAATCTTTCACTCTCAAGGCGCTGGGTGCTTGCAAAAAGGTTGGTTTGATAAACAATCTGCTCCACGAATGCCTCACTAAAAAACAGGTGGAAAAAATCCAACCTGGTAGAATTACGGTGAATTTCGGGAGCAATGCAGCCAGAGCGCCCCTGCTCAGTGAAGGGGTGAATGAGGGGAGAAAAATCACTCCCATCCTCCCAATTCCATCCCACAAATCCCTTGTCCCCATCATCCCCATCACCGCCTTCGCCTGGGTGGGAAGGAGATGCTGGTGGGGGAGGTTGGGGAGAAGGAGTGCGGAGGGCTTCCCCACTCTCACTCCTCTTCCCTCTGGCTTTACCCTTTCCTTTTCCCTTACCCTTACGGCCTTGAGGAACATTAGGGGGCTGTGGGGATGAAGTTGGGGAATATTGGGGAACATAAGACATGCTGGGGAGTGGTTCCTCCCCACCTTCCCCCTCCATGACAACACCACGTGATTTTTCACGCACTCTAACTCGCCTATGTGTTTGGGAATATTGGGGAGCATAAGACGTGCTTGGGAGTGATTCCTCCCCACCTTCCCCCTCCATCACAACCCCACGTGATACAGAACGCACCCACACTCGCCCACGTGATACACCCCGCCGCCTCACACTACCTAGGGAGAGCAATGACTCACTCACGCCACTCTCACTTTCCATACTCCTCCCTGCACTTTCCCTTTCACTCTCCACTCCTTTCCTTCCACAGCACTTCCTACCTCCCCAACCAAAATACTAGGCCCACACCTGCTCGTCTGACGTGGCATGCGCTCGGGGCCACAACGAGTAATTATCTCACGTCCATACCACATGGCAGCACGTCCCACAACCCCGTCCTCGTCCTCGTCCTCATTATCAAATTCGGGTTCCACATCACGTTAGGGCTGGGCATAGGATGTTGCATGTGGTTTCTTGGCCGGCTGCCCCTCTCTAGCAGCATGGTAAGTCACGTACTGCCGCTTCCTGGGGGACGGGACTTCTTCATCACTGCTGTTGGTTTCCTCCTCCTCTGGCTGCACATAATCTTTGTCATCAACCTCGTCATCCAGTGGAGAATCACTGTCGCCTGTAAAGGCGTCCAGGGCGGCTTGAATTTCGACCTCTGAGAGACCTCTCGTAGCCATGTCTGAGCATGACCGTTGCTAACAGGTGAGTGGATGAGCCCCGGGTTAGCGCAGGTCGCGCGGGGTCACCGAGTGTCCTCGCCTGGTGGTAGGTAGGGGAAGGTCAAGTGAGGATACGTACTGAAAATCAAGTGCGAAATTTGAAAATTGTGGAAATTATGGACTTTGCAATTGTATGACGTACCAGTACATCGCCGGGTATGGCAAATGCAAAACATTGCAACGTACCCATACGTCGACGGGACGGGGCGGGTTAACACGCACCACACAACTCCAGCTTTGACCTTGTCCTGTGGCCTTGGTCTTTGGTTGATTGTCTTCAAGATTCATTTACTTCATTTATGTCTTTCCCTTAAACCCTTGCCCAGTTTTACTCTATTTTTAATTGAAACAATTTACACTGATTTTTCCATGTCAGTGTTTTATTTTGCCCAATGACCTTGGCTTTTGGTCTATTGTTCACAGAATTAGTGGGTTTCATCACGGGCTGTCTCACTCCTTCCACTAAATTTGATTAAAGTTGGGAAAAAAACTATTCCTTTTATAGAGCATTCCTCCCATGAGAATCGTTCTGGACATGAAAATTGTTCCAACCATGAGATATCTCAAAAGGTATTTATCGGAGATTAGCCATGCTTGCTGCAAGGGTTGGGCGAGAGCCCATGACGAAACCAATAATTTATTTAGAACAACAGGTCAAAGTTCAAGGTCACAATGCAAGGTCAAAGTTCGACCCAAGTGTGTGTGTGTGTGTGTGTGTGTGTGTGTGTGTAGATAAATATATGCATGGAAAAAATCTGCAGCACTTTTAGGAGTCATTTTTAGAATACCAGTACATAAGTGTTTGTGGAAAGATTTTCGGCAATGCCGTACGTATCATTGACGTTTTTAATAATAATGGTGATGATGATGATCATAATAATAATAATCAATCAATCTATCTATCTATCGCCAGACGCCTTAATACCGTATGGGGTGGCCACAACCAAATCGCTTCCACCTCGGCTTGTCCCCAGCCATTTCACTGCCCTGCTCCCAACTCATACCCCCCTCACTCATATACCTCTCCACTCCATCCCTCCATCCCATCCTCGGCCTCCCTCTCCCTCTCCCCCCCTCCACTTCACTCACATACACACTCCTCTTCAGTCTCTCACTCTCCATCCTCTCCACATGGCCAAACCACCTCAGTGTGTTCCTCCTAACGCTTCCTATCACATCCACATCCACATCCACACCACAACTCTCCTTTATATCCTCATTTGTCAGCCTGTCTCTCCATGTGACTCCACAGGCTCCTCTTAAATAACTCATTTCAACTGCACTCACTGTTGACTTGTGTCCTTCTGCCAACGTCCAAGCTTCACTTCCATATGTTAGAGTTGGTATCACAATACAGTCATGTAGAAATTTTTCACTTCCATGCTCACTTCCCAGTTTCTTATCACTGCTTTCAAGGAATAAGCAATCATTCTTCTTTGTTGTACCCTTTCAAGCACTTCACCCTCCAAACTTCCATCCTTACTCATCACACTCCCCAAGTACTTAAACGTACTCACATTTTCCATTTCCTCACCATCCAACCTCACTGCACATTCACTGGCTTCACCTCTCTCAAAGACCATCACTTTACTCTTCCCTACATTCACATTTAGATTCTGTTTCTTCCACACTCTCCCAAACTCATCCACCAAGCCTTGCAGCTCCCCTTCGTCTTCATTTAACAACACAGTATCATCTGCAAACAACAGTACAGAGAGTTTCCAAAAACTACCCAGTCTCACCAGGGTCACTCCAACGTCCACTGCCCTACCTTGTACCTCTTTTATTACCCCATCCATGTACAGATTGAACAACCATGGAGACATGACACATCCCTGTTTCAACCCAACCTTCAAAGAGAAACATTCACTCAGTTCACCATCCACACGCACTGCAGCCTTAGCACTGTCATACATACTCATCACAGCATTCAACAACTTCCCATCTACTCCATAATATTCTTAATACTTTCCACAATCCTTGTCTATCCACCCTGTCATACGCTTTCTCCAAATCCATGAAGGCCACATACAACTTTCCTTTCTCTAGAAACTTTTCCACTAAAGATCTAAGAATGAATATCTGATCTACACAACCTCTTCCCTTCCTAAAGCTTCCCTGTTCTTCTCCAACTAATTCCTTTGTTATTTCCCTAATTCTTTCAATATGTATCCTACCATACACTTTTCCTATTACACTAAGAAGACAAATGCCCCTATGATTACCACACACTTCCTTTTCCCCTTTTCATTTGTACCAGGGAATAATTATACCTCAATTCTAATCCTCCAGGATTCTACCTTCCTCCTAGGCCAATCTGCACATCTTCCACATCCATTCTACTACTATCTCTCCCCCATGCTTCAGCATTTCACCACACACTCCATCAATAATAATAATAATAATAATAATAATAATAATGACAGTAATATTATTGTCATTATTATTATTATTATTATTGTTATTATTATTTTTATTATTGTTATTATTATTATTATTATTATTATTGTTATTATAATTTTTTTTATTATTCCAAAACACTACCACCAGCAACAAAAAGGATCACTCAGAGGCCCGTATTCTTGTTGGTTAAGGAATCTCCCTAACACCTCCTCCTAAGCGATTTATTTTGCATATTACTCTTTTCTCTTCTATGCCATTAAGAGGACTCAAATAACACCATAATATGCAAAAATTGCATACACATTGATATTAACTAGCCGTTTCCTAAAATAAATCTCTGAGGAAGAGTTACTGATTTTTTTTTTTTTTTACCGACGAGAATACGGACCACAGAGTTTAATACCCGCCTCTGCACGCTGGTCTATGGGCCGAATATCTGATTTTGCTCTGTTCCCTGACCTTCAAAGGAATACTCCAACAATCGTTATTGGTTTACCTTTCACATTTCCACCAACTTTGGTTCAAAACAGATCAAAACCTTTTGAGCTGACCTTGCTCTATTGTCTTGGGTTAGGCCTGTCCCTGTGACCTTGATCTTTGAGTGTTCTCTAAATTGTATCCTTTAATTTTTGCCTTATCCTTTATCCTTCCACAAGGTCATTTCTACAACAACTAAAAATTATGCAAGTTGACCTTGTTCTGTGAACCTGGTTTTGTTCTCATAAACAGTAGTTTACTTCTTGGCTAACCCTCAAATTTTCTACCGAGTTTGGCTAAAATCGTGTGAAATTGTTAGAGTTTTTTTTACTAACACCCACCACGAACGTCCAACTCTGAACATGCACTGTGACCTTGACAATTAGGTGATTGTTCTAGGGCTGAATCACTTCATCAGACCATTTGGTTACCACCTCCACCCGTGACATTCATCCATCAGAGGTATCATTAAACAGAGCTGATCGAGTTAATCTAGCCAGACCTACAGTAGGTCCGGACACACACGACCCTTCTCAGTTACCAGTCGATTTGAATTTTGATGGAAGCATAGATGACACATGCCACGCATGTAAATGAGGCTCACATAAAATATCACACATAATGGAGCACTACACAGCACATGCTACAGCGAGACGCACACACGACATGAATGAAACAGGAAACCCATTAGACGAACCGGAGGGACGATTGCATACCTGTAGTCGACAGGTCTGCTCGGCCAAAAAGAGAAAGGTGGAGGAAAAATAATAACATTTCACAATCACAGCCATCAATCAAAACAATGTTCGTATTTGATTTATACATTTTTGATTTGTCAGATTTCCCTCATGTTTTTAAATACAGGTCAATTTGGATTCTTTCAGTTTATCGAAGGACTGGTAATTAGATTGTCTGGTTTACGTAACTAAGCATAACTCGGTTGAAGAAATAAGTATGTGAATGTGAAAGACAGGAGAAATCGTCACTTGTAGGAGTGTCGTGTGACTGACACTTGGAGTCTTTGACATATTAGATAAAAAGTGAAACTGAGAGGGCAGACTTGTGTACTGACTAGGAACGGAAACCGACTATTTGGTGATCAAAATTTAATAAGAGGAGAGTGGTCAGTCTCGATACATATCTCTTGGCATGTATATTTTTCTGTTGAGACGACTAGACTAAGGAGCGAGAAAGCAGCAAGGTGACCAAGCAAAAGACTGAAGGAAAGACACCAACTCATTACGCAGGCGCAAAGTAACATGAGTTTTGAAGGCTGGGTCAGAAACAGAATATAAGGAATGAATAGAAATCAAACGTTCATCGTCTCTCTCTCTCTCTCTCTCTCTTTTTCTCTCTCTCTCTCTCTCTCACACACACACACACACACACACACACACGCACACACAGTATACACACACACACACACACACACACACACACACACACACACACACACACACACGCACACACAGTATACACACACACACACACACACACACACACACACACACACACACACACACACACACACGCTTGTTCAGGCCATTCTATTTTTTATCTGAATCCTCTCCCGTCCCCCATGGAAATCGCTCAGGCAGGTTAAGAGCCTCTGGGTATTCAGAACCAGTTGGAATGTGTCTCGAGGCCATATTCTTAAAAGCGCTGTTATTTAAATTGCGAATGCAACTGATTATACTCTTCAGTCATAAAATTTACAGTTATTCACAACCAATGAGAGTTATTATTCAAGTGAAAAATGCGACAAAATAAAAGAGCCCTGATAACAATTAGCTACTGGTCATTTGTTGCTAGTATAAATTGGCTTAGGTCCTTTACAAATACAACCCGGGGGACTGAGGTAGTTAAAGCACCTCTGTAGGACGACTGGGGTCGTGGTACTGGACGGGCTCTCAGTTCGCTCCCAGCCTTGGTGGAAGCAGGGTCGAGTCAGTGCTCGTCCTGCCCTCGCCCTCATTAACCTACTGTACATTCGCTTGTCATGTGGTCTGGCCAAGATTGTTTGGTGTGTGCATCCATCACTGGCCTTTACATAAGGCTGTGTAGCACCTTATAACGAAACAGGAGTTCACCAGTGCATAGAGTACATGTGGTTCTTGTCCGTCTCCCCTCCATCTTGGTGATTCTGTGCTTGTGACTTCCCTATAGTTGACGCCGTGTAACATCTCACCGGTGGAATATTACACCGATGCTTAGGTGGTAAAGCACATAAGAAGTCGTTGTGTTGAAGGGGTTAATTCCTTCACTACAGTAACGTCCTTCCATTATATTCATGCTTTTTTCAGTTAATTTTAGTTTCACTGGAGAGAGGATTTTTCGAACAGGATGATTTATATATTGCATTAACTTTTCAATAGAAGTGTTATTTTCTTAAGTTAAATGCAATAGTTTGCGTTTTTTCGGAAGATAAATGTAATCGTTTGAGAGAGTTCGTAAGCTGAATGTAATCGTTTGAGTTTTTTCTTAAGTTTGGTGTCATCTTTTATTTTATTTTTTTGTTAAGTTAATGTAATAGTCTGATAGTTCTACTTATTACTAAGCACAGGGTTAGAGCAGCTGAAGTATCCGAGTCTGAACGGTGGACGGACCCCTGGGCCACGTTTCCTCTTGTCGATCACCTGTTTCGATCAAGTGTGGCCTGTTTTAGAGAAACGGGTTCGTGAAGGCTGTATTTGTCCCCTCCAATCCAAAAAGTCTCTCCTCAGCTGAATGAAAACATCGATAGTAGTGGACAAATAACGGAAGTGATGCGATTTTGTTATGATTGGGTCCAACATAATGCCAGTAAAAAAAAAAAAATGCTAGTGATATAGAGGTAGAAAAAAGTAAACGCGATGTGATATTGTTGACATGTATGGGTCCAGAACGATGCCAGTGGACAAAATGTTGTGGGTGATGGATAAAAGGTAATTACTGAGCTCTGGTAATCATGGAAAAGCATATTCGCCATGAAAGATTTTTCTTTTTCCTTTTACATTTGTTGCTGCCAGACGGATTTATCTCTAGTAAAGTACTAGAAATCAATCTCTGAGTTGAATAAAATTGTCTAGTGATTGGTCTCGGACTAAATAAAATGTCTGGAGGCCGCACAAATATACTGCTGAAACGTTTTATTTTATTAAAGGACTGTGTTGTAAATAACGTACAGTGCATATTTCTTAGTTATGAGTAACCACTAATAGAATGACAAATATCGGTATTTTGCTTTTCTTTAGTGTTTCTCCTATAAGAAGATTTGACGAAGCTTAGGAGAGAGTTTTGGAACAGGAAAGATCGATAAAGCTTTCATTAACCCCCTCACAGCGAAAGGCTTCTATAAGGAGACAGTGACGTCAAGTGGAATCTGTTCCCTCTCTCGGCAATTAACCACTGAGCAGTAATAACATGTTTGAAGGTGACCGTGATGGAAACGAATATAGATTAATATTGTAACAATTAATGTAAAATACTAAGAGGGACATTTTATAAAGGGAATTGTATATAAATAGAGGACTGGTAAAGGATTATGAGGCTTAAAGATGGAGAAAGTGGACTAGCGGAGAATTTGGACGAGAAGCAAGTGATGAATATGAAGTTCAACACAAGCGCTTGAAAACTGGTACCATAAGTGATAAGAGTGAAGTACAGAATTGAAAATGAATTATCTTAAGGATTAGTGAAGGCTGTTGAGGATAACTATGTGCCTACGGGCAAAAATTAAGAAAGTGTCTGGAAACTATGTACATTGAGTGATGTTAGTGATTTTTGTTGACTGGGAAAGTAAAGGTTAAGGAAAAACAAGAAGGATTAGAGAAGGATGCTGAGAGGAAGAATGTGATAACGAACGTATATTTAAAGCAACGGCTGCTGGAGGATTACTTCAGTGTCGTTAGTAAAACAAAAGAACTGGAAATTTATATTTGGGATTAGTAGAGGACATTGCGGACTGGGGAAACTGTGGATAAGTACCACTATGCGACCAACAGCGAATCTATACTTGGCAACAATCTGCCTTGTCTCCGGAAAAGGTGGGTGATTTTGTGTTTTCCTTTATGTGGTACTTCCTACCTGCCGTAGATTTTATTCAGCTTGGGAGAAACTTTTTAAACGTCAAGGTTTTGAGACAGCTATCATTAAATAATTCACTACTAAAGGGCTTTCCTAAATTTAATACATTTGTATTATATGAATTAGAATAAATTACAATAAAGAGTCACCACAGTGAAGGGAAACAGGATTTTGATATGGTATTTATGCACCCCATGACAAATCTTCACTCTCCAATGCTGTGCCTAGGCCTCAGATTAGGGTGAATGGATGGATCTTTCCCTTTCTGTTCTAGCTGTCTCCAGGCGATTGTGCTCTGTTTGAGAGACCTTTCTGGGACTGTCGGCGAATCAAGAAGAAAATAAGTTCACTAACGATGACGTCTGACCAGCTTCTTACTACAGACAGAAGACTTCACACCCGGTAGGATAGACTTTTCGAATTAGAGGCTTTACCAACAGACTTCACCAAACCCTTTACTCGTAGTACGAGAGGGTGTTCAGGTGTGGAAGATGATTGCCTGACAGTGGAGAGAATTAAGCATAAATACTTCCTTTGACCGAAGGGTTTTTAAGGTCACGGTGTTAATGAAACTGGCATTTAACCCCTTTAATTTTTATACACTCCTCTAAAGTAAAAACATCTGGAGTTAGCGAGAGCAAAATTTTATCCATTACGCACGAGGGTGTCTTTTGCATTTTACTCTTGCTGTCCCTAAGCGATTCTATTTAGCCCGGGATCAAATTTCGAACTTTGGAGGTTAGATAGAGCCTTCGTTAATCTTTTCAGAATAGGGAGTATCGTATGTTCAATAACACTGTTAGACGGCAGAAAGAATAAACTGAGGGAGTACGACACCTGTTTAAAAGAGAGAAGCAAGTGGAATGGGCACAAAATATGCAAAATACCGGTATTATAATACACAGTTGTGAAGGTAAAAGTTCATGAGCTGGTGCTAACCTGACCTGTGCATTTATCTTTTTCTGGCGAGCAGCTGCCAAAAGTCGTTTAATGACAGAAAAAGAAGCAAATGCGTGAAAAAATAAAAATGAATCGTTATGATGGGACGGCTGATAGGCTGATAGGAGTGGAACACCTGACAGGTCTGGAAAAAATACTAAGCGAAAATGAAAACACGCTACTATTTCCTTGAAAAAAATACTAGAATTAATGTTGGAATTAGAGTATTTGTTCAATTAAACTTTTAAAAAAATTAAAAGGAAGATAACGATATCGGAATAAAGATAAATGGTGCTGATGTGGCGAGTTGTTGAGTTAACTAAAAAATTTATATAATTACAAAAATGTGTCCATATGTCCTTAATTGAAAGATTCATATATATATATATATATATATATATATATATATATATATATATATGAACCTCGGGAGCAGGGGGGTGGTTGCTTTCTCAGGCAGAGGAACTCCTTGAGAGTGAAATGGCTGGGAAGCATGCCGGCACGTGACTGGCTACAGCATAGCTGGGTCTTTCGAGTGTGGGCAATCAGGCAAGTTAGCTGCCTACTGCGACTGCAACACAATGGCGAGGTGTTCTGGAAGTTAGCCAAAGAAACCTTGATGGACTCTGAAAGAACAATAATGGCCCCCAGTCCCGTGCAGCCCTTAAATGGGCAGGGGGTGCTAAGAATCTCACGGTTGCCTCAATTACAATTTAATTCCTTTGTTAATGCAAAAAATACAATTAAAATTGGTAACTGGAATGTGAGAACGCTAAATCATGACGGTAAAATCGATGAGTTAGTGAAGGTTCTTCAAAATTACGGACTTGATATTTGTGCTCTGACAGAAACTAGATTAACTGGAGTCGATAAGTTGGATTTGGAGGATGGAATACGTTTATTGATATCTGGTCGACAGGACGGAATGCATTATCATGGAGTAGGATTGTTGCTGGGTTGTAAGGCAAATAAGGCTTTATGTGAGTGGGATCCTATTGATGAGCGATTGTTATACGCACGGTTTAAATCAAATCATGGCAACATCAGTCTGTTTGTGTGTTATGCACCTACTAATGATGCACTCGATGAAAGGAAAGACACATTTTATGAAAAGTTGCAAGAAGGAGTAGGAAGGGTACCTAGACATGATGTTTTGATCTGCGTTGGAGACTTTAATGCAGTAATGGGCTGTTCAAATGAGGGATTTGAGGCATGTATGGGTAAGATGGGAGTTGGTAGTAGGATGAGTGAAAACGGAGTGAGGTTTGGAAGCTTCTGTCTAGCAAATGACTTAGTCATCGAGGGCACACTTTTTCAGCATTGCAATATACACAAGACAACTTGGGTGTCGCCGTGTGGAAAATATAAAAATCAGATTGATCACATCGCTATCAGTAGGAGGCATAGAAGTTCTCTGCTAGATGTTCATGTTAAACGGGGAGCGGATATTGGTAGTGACCATCAACTCAGCATTGCAAAAATAAGGTTTAAACTTAAAAATCAGAAGAAGGAAAAATCTGATGTTGGTAGATACGATATTGTTAAGCTTAGAAGGGAAGGAGAAGAAAAGGAGGAATTCAGATTAGAATGCAGAAATAGGTTTTTGGTGTTGGAAACGTTGGAAGAGGGGGAGAGAAGTGTAGATGAGATGTGGGAGGATGTGAACAAAGTTTTGCATGAGACTGCTGAATGTACGATTGGAAGGAGACATAGATTCAGGAGAAAGAAAAGGATATCAGAGGAAACGTGGGATATGATAAAAAAGAGAGGTGAGGCTAAATTGAGGAGTGAGATGCAATGCGTTGATGAACGAGAGATTGAATTAGCAAGAGCTGCGTACTGGAGTTTGAATTCAGAAGTAAGAAGGTTAGCTAGGAGAGATAAAAGAAGATGTGTGGATGAAAAGGTTGCAGAGACTGAAATCTTAATAAACAAAAATGATGGACAGAGTCAAAGAATAGCATATGAATCGATTAGAGAACTGAGTGGTAATGCAGGTAAACGCAAGGAAATACCAGTTAGAGACAGGGAAGGAAATTTATTGACCAAAGATGGAGATATTAAAAATAGATGAAAGAGCATTTTGAGACAGTTCTTAATAGACCAATACCACCAGAAGAGGATATACCGTCTGCTCAGGAAGATTTAAATATAGAAACAGGAGAGTTGAGGCTTGCAGAAGTGGAGAAAGCAGTAAAACAGTTAAAGAATAACAAGGCACCAGGGGAGGATGGTTTATTTCCGGAAATGTTTAAAGTGGAGGGGGATAGATTAATAATGATCTTGATCAAGCTATTCAATAAGATATGGGTGACGGGGTTACTACCATCAGTTTGGAAGAATGGTGTAATTGTTAAAGTTCCGAAGAAGGGAGACCTGAGTAAATGTGGTAATTGGAGGGGAATCTCTTTGTCACCGATAGCTTTGAAAGTTTTCAGTAGAGTGTTGTTAAATAGGTTGGAGACGGTGGTTGAGGGTATTCTGAGGGATGAACAGGCTGGTTTTAGAAAGGGACGTGGTTGCAATGATCAGATCTTTATAGTTAGGCATTTGATGCAGCAAGTTAATGAAATGAGAGTACCGTTAAGTCTTTGTTTTGTTGATTTTGAAAAGGCTTTTGATAGTGTTTCGAGAGAGACTATGGGGAAGATCATGAGACATTATGGAATACCAGAGGAGTTTGTGAGGGTCATTATGAACATGCATGAGGACACATTTTGTAAAGTGATGGTTGATGGTTGTCTGAATGATTCGTTTGAAGTCAAGTCCGGAGTAATTCAAGGTAGTGTTCTATCGCCTTTGCTATTTATATTGGTCATTGATTACATTATGAAACGCGTTGGAACAGAAACCGGTGCAGGTATACTTTGGGGAGAGAACAGGAAATTTTTGGATTTAGATTATGCAGATGATATAGTTTTGATTTGTGATGGGCCAGAAGAGACGCAGAGAGTGTTGGACTGTTTGGTGAGTGAAGGTCGCAAGGTGGGTTTGGTTATTAATTGTGGAAAAACTGAAATAATCAATATGAATATGGAAAATGCGCAGGAATGTGTAATTGGAGGTATGGTTGTAAAGCAAGTTGATAGGTTTAAATATTTAGATACTTATTTAGCCAAGGATGGTTTTTTGAACTTTGAATTCGAGGAAAGGTTAAAGAAGTCTAATCAGGCAATGGGAATGCTTAAAAATATTTGGAATAATAACAATTTTTCTGTGCATACAAAAATCAAACTTTATAAGGTAATGGTTAGGAGTATCTTAATTTATGGACACGAGTCTTGGTACAGCACAGTGACTATGGAAAATAAATTCTTGGTGTTTGAAAAAAAAGCACTTAGAAGAATATTAGGAGTTAAGTGGTGGGAAAGGATACCAAATAGTAGAATTAGAGAAATAACGGGAGTGTAGCCGGTCGATGAATATGTTAGGTTCTCACGATGGAAGTGGCTAGGACATGTGTATAGGAGAGGTGTATAGTACGAGGTACACCAGGGTGGGTGGCACTTGGTAGGAGAGGTAGAGGAAGGCCAAAAGAGACGTGGGTGAGGACAATGAGATGGGAAGCTGGAGATGAGTGTTGGGGAGATCTTGAGGGGTTAGCACAAGATAGGATGTGGTGGTGTGAGTTCATCGAGGCCCTATGCATCCCCGAGGGTGCCACAGGAAATGATTGATTGATATACAGTATATATATATATATATATATATATATATATATATATATATATATATATATATATATATATATATATATATACTGTATATATATATATATATATATATATATATATATATATATATATATATACTGTATATATATATATATATATATATATATATATATATATATATATATATATATATATATATATATATATATATACTATATATATATATATATATATATATATATATATATATATATATATATATATATATACTGTATATATATATATATATATATATATATATATATATATATATATAATATATATATATATATATATATATATATATATATATATATATATATATATATATATATATATATATATATCACATCCACATTCACACCACAACGCTCCTTCACATCCTCAATTGTCAGTCTGTCTCTCCATGTGACTCCACAGGTTCCCCTCAGATTAACTCATTCCACCGCTCTCACTCTTGACTAGTGTCCCTGCAACAACGTCCAAGCTTCACTTCCATACGTCTGAGTTGGTATCACAATATTGTCATATAATAACTTTTTCACTTCCATGCTGACTTCCCTATTTCTTTTCACTGCTTTCAAGAAACCAGCAATCTTTCTTACTTGTACCCTTTCAAGCACTTTACCCTCCAAACTTCCATCCTTACTCATCACACTACCCAAGTACTTAAATGCTCTCACATTTTCCATTTCCTCACCATTCAACCTCACTGTACATTCACTGGCGTCACTTCTCTCGAAGACGATAACTTTAATCTTCCGTACATTCACCTTTAGATTCCGTTTCTTACACACTCTCCCAAACTCATCCACCATGCCTTGCAGCTTCCCTTTGTCTTCATTTAACAACACAGTATTATCTGCATACAACAGTACATGAAGTTTCCCAAACACTGCCCTTTTTCATTAAACCCACTCCAATATCCACTGCCCTACCATGTATCTCTTTTATATCCCCATCCATGTATAGACTGAACAACCATGGAGACATGACACATCCCTGTTTCAACCAAACCTTGAAATAGAAAAAAAAATTACTCAGTTCACTATCCACACGCACTGCAGAATTAGCACCCTCATACATACTCTTCACAGCATTCAACAACTTCCCATCTACTCCATATATTGTTATTAGTTTCCACAACCCTTGTCTATCCACCCTGTCATATGCTTTCTCCAGATCCATGAAGGCCTCATACAACTTCTTTCCCGTCTCTAGAAACTTTTCCAATAAAGATCGAAGAATGAATATCTGATCTACACGATCTCTTCCCTTCCTAAATCCTCCGTGTTCTTCTCCAACTACTTCCTTTCTTATTTCCCTAACTCTGTCGATAAGTATCCTACCATATACTTTTCCTAATACACTAAGAAGACATGTGCCCCTATGATTACCACACACTTCTTTTTCCCCTTTCCTTTGTACAAGAGAATAATTATACGTTACTTCCAGTCCTCCGGACTTTACCTTCCTCCCAGGCCAATCTGCACATCTTCCACATCCATTCAACTACTATCTCTCCCCCATGCTTCAGCATTTCACCACACACTCCATCAATTCCTGGGGCTTTCCCCATTTTGACTTTCTCCACTGCTTTCACAACTTCCATCCTACTGAATTCTTCCTGTCTTCTTACCTCCCTTTTTCTCCCAGGCATTCCCCAGCCACTTATACCCGCATTACTTTCATTCTCTATGTTCAACAATTACTTAAAGTGTTCTCTCCATCTGCTTACTTTTTCTCCCTTCTCCAGTAGTAATCTACAATTTTTATCTTTCACTCCCCTACTAACTTCATTGCCACCCTGTCTAACTCTCTTTACCTCTTTCCAGAACATTTTCTTACATTCCCTCCAGTTTACACTCAAATTCCTTCCAAATTCCTCATCCACTCTCATCTTACTCTCTCTTACTAACCTTTTCTCCTCCCTCTTCCTTTCTACATAACTCTCTCTTCCATCTCTCAACTTCTTCCACGCCCCTATTTCTCATCCATTCATTATATGCTTTCTTGTTTTTTGCCACAGCCTGTCTCACGTCTTCATTCCACCATGCTGTTCCTTGCACCCCCTTCCTTCTTCTCTTCACCCTACACACCACCTCACATGCTGCACACATTTCTTCTGTGAATATCTTGCACACACCTTCCACGTCCCCCTTCCCCAGTTCATATTTACCAAATCGTTCCTCCACTTCTCACTTATATTCTGCCTTTTTCTCATCCCCTTGTAACCATTCCACTCTCATTGCATCTACTCCTATATCTATCTATCTATCTATCTATCTATCTATCTATCTATATATATATATATATATATATATATATATATATATATATATATATATATCTATATCTATATCTATATATATATATATATATATATATATATATATATTTATATATATATATATATATATATATATATATATATATATATATATATACGGTGTATATAGCGCACACCAATTACTCACTTGATGTACTGCTGCTCTTGGGTGCCTGCCCTTTCCTCTCTTCCTTGCTTCTCTTCATCCTTCCTCCTCTGTCTCTCTTTCACTGTTTCCTCTTCCTTCTGTCTACGAGTGACTCGACACTGAGTAACAAGCCAAATGATTTCCAGTGCACCAGGAAACGGTTTACTGTGCTGGGCGTTAACCATATAACCAAATTATGACGCCTGGTGGTTTTGTGGGCATTTAAGGTGCTCCAGTCGGACTGAACTGGTGCAGGTATATATCGAAGGAGTGGTTAAGGTTTATTGCTCACGTAATGCTACGCAGGGATGAGTGAAGACGGTCACTCTCATCTTAAATATCAGTACTAACTTGCCTAACCCCGGGCTCCTACGCTCCTTATGGGGCAACACTGGATTGGATGATGAATCATAAATATAATCAAAAAGTATGTTACAAAAAATTGGGGAGTTTAGCACGCGTTGGAAGTGTGGAATTTAATTATGTGAGTTAACCATTTCACTATGAATCCTGTGTGTTTTATTTATTATTTTTTTTTTTTGCCATCTTGACACGGATCTTAAGTATGACTATAATCTTATGGAGACGTCCAGAAGACAAAAAATTGCAACAGTACATTTTAGTTTTCTTTCAGATCTTACCCCCCCACATGCACACGATTTCACATTCAACATCTACTGCACATAATATCTTCTATCACCACTCCAAGTCCCTCCTCTAGCACCATTCCAAGTCTCCACACTATCACCACTCAAGGTTTCTCGTCTATCACCACTCCAAGCCTCTCCTATATCACCACTCTAAACCCCTTCTCTATCACCATTCCAATCTTCTCTGTCACCATTCCAAGACGATTTATCACTGTTCCAAAACCTCTCTGTCACCATTTCATGCCTCTCCTCTATCAGCACTCAAAACCTCTTGTCACCACTCAAATTCATTCTATCATCACCCCAAGCCCCTGCAGCTAAGCCATTCACCACTCCATGTTTTTTAATCACCTCCCAAGCCTATCACCGCTCCAAGTCTTTCTATCACCAATTAAGTCTTCTCTATCACAACTCTGCCTCTACCACCACTTCACACCTCTCTTTCACCAATCCAAACCCCTGCATTTCTCCCTTCTCTGAAATCTCCATTCTAGGAGATTTCAATGTTCACCACCACCTTTGGCTCTCCTCTCCTTTCACTGACCCACTTGGTGAACAAGCCTACATCTTTTCTATCCTTAATGACCTAGAGCAGCTTGTACAGCACCCTACCCATATCTCAGACTGCATTGGAGTGAGCTCCAACATACCTGACCTCTTCCTTATAACTAATCCTTCTCCTTTCACTGTTAATCTTTCCTCTACATTGGGCTCCTCCTATCACAACATTATTACCTTAACCTGTCCTATTGCTCTGGTATGGTCTGTGGACCATCCAAAGAAACGTCATCTGTGGCACTTTGGAGCTGCAGATTGGGAGGTCGTCAGGCAGTACTTCTTTGATTTTCCATGGAATGATTACTGCTTCCATGGCCGGGAGCCATCTGAGAGTGCCTTGAGCATTACGGAGGTTATTCTCTCGGGCATGGAAGCATACATTCCTTTCTCATATCCTTTGACTAATGCAAGAAAACCTTGGTTTAATCACACTTATTCTAATGCTGTCCGCAGCAAGGAGAGGGCCTATAAAAGGTACCAGAGCCAACCCACCGGTGAGTCACATCTTTTTTATGTTTCTGCCCCGAATCATGGGAAGGCTGTTCTTCGCTCTGCTACAATAACTTCATCCGTACTAAGTGCTCCCAACTCTCCAACTCGAATTCTTCCCTCTCTTTCTGGCATCGTCCCAAAAACCTTTCTAACAACTTTACCTTATCATCCTTCTCTCCTCTTTTCTATTCTGATGGCTCTGTAGCTATTTCTTCTACTGATAAAGCAGATCTCATCACTCAGACTTTCTCCTCCAATTCTACCTTAGATGATTCAGGTCCTGTTCCTCCATCACTTCCCCCCTCAGACATCCTCATGGCTGACATTAAAATTTCTTCAGCTGATGTATTTTCTGCCATCACAGGCCTCAATACTAACAAGGCATATGGGCCTGATGGAGTCCCTGCTGTTGTCCTCAAGAACTGTGCTCAGTGCTTACACCCTGTCTGGGTAAACTCTTTCGCCTTTGTCTGTCAACTTGTACTTTTCCTTCTTGCCGGAAGTTTGCTCTCACTCAGCCAGTCCCAAAGAAGGGTGACCGTTCCCAACCCTCTGACTATCGTCCAATTGCTTTAACATCTTGTTTCTCAAAAGTTTCCGAGTCAATTCTTAACAGAAAAATTTTAAAACATCTTTCCTATCACAATCTTCTTTCTGATCGTCAGTATGGGTTCCGTCGGGAACGCTCCACTGGCGATCTTCTCTCCTACTTTTCAGACTCCTGGTCATCCTCCTTTCGGGACTTTGGCGAAAGCTTTGCCATCGCACTTGACATCTCAAAGGCTTTCTATCGAGGTTGGTGTAAATCTTTAATTTCCAAACTGCCCTCTTAAGGTTTCTATCGTTCTATCTGTGCCTTCATCTCTAGCTTCCTTTCTGGTCGTTCTATAGCTGCTGTTGTAGACGGCCATCGTTCTTCTAGATCTATCAACAGTGGTATTCCTCAGAGCTCTGTCCTATCACCAACTCTCTTCCTTTCATTCATCAATGACCTTCTAAACTGTACATCTAACCTTGTCCAATCGTACACTGATGAGTCCACCCTTCACCTTTCCATCCGGTTCCCGTAACGTCCATCTCAGCAGTTACTTCAACAAACAAGGGATGAGGCTATGGTACACCTAATGTCTGACTTGGCTCGTATCTCTGACTGGGATTAAATAATCTTGTTATTTTTAATGCATCAAAAACACAGTTTTTACACCTATCAACCCGACACAATCTTCCACAGGAGTAGCCTCTAATGTTTAATAATATCCAGCTCAATCCTGCATCTTCCTTGAACATGCCTGGGTTTTCATTCACTCAGGACTTATCTTGGAAAAATCATATTACATCTCTTGTAAAATCTGCTTCCCTGAGATTTGGTGTGCTAAGCCAACTCCGTACCTTCTTTACACCTGCACAGTTGTTGACCTTGTACACGGGTTTTATTCGCCACTGTTTAGAGTACAACTCTCATGTGTGGGGAGGCTCCCCACATACAGCTCATCTCAATAAGGTGGAGACAAAGGCATTTCGTCTCATCAGCTCTCCTCCTCATACTGGCTTCCTTCAACCACTGTCTCTTCACCGCACTATTGCATCTTTATCTCTTTTCTGTCGCTACTTCATTGGACACTGCTCCTCTGAACTGTCTGCCTGCATCCCTCCACCTGTATGACGAGTGCGTAGCACCCGACTAGCAACAAACTCTCATCCCTTTTCTGTCCAGCTTTCTAATGCAAGAGTTAACCGTTACTCCCAGTCCTTCATTTATGCAACAGGTCAGCTCTGGAACTGTCTCCCTCTGTCTGTATTTGCTACTTCCTATGATCTCCAGTCTTTCAAACGCAGTGTGTCCAGGCATCTCGAAGTGAACTGATCTTGACTTTGGCTCTCTTTTGTATTGTTTTTGCTTTGTTCTTGGAATGAACGGTTTGCGGGCTCCTGGCTTTTAGTTTCTTCTTTAATGGAATAAAAAAATCTCCAGGTCTCTCCATTACAATTCCAAGCCTGTCTATCACCATTTCAAGTCTTTCATCACTTCAAACCTCTCTTACAGTACTCACAATCTCTCTATCACCATTCCAAACCTCTTTATCATCACTCCAAGCCTCTCTCTCACCACTCCAAGGTTATCTATCTCCATTCTAAGCTTTTCCTCTATCACTATTCCAAACGTCTCTACCAGCACTCAACGATTCTCCTCTATCACCACCCCAAGCCTCTCTGTCACCACTTCAAGCCTCTTTATCATCACCCCAGGCCTCTCTATCACCACTGCAGGTCTCCCCTTTATCATTACTCCATGTCTTTCCTTTACCTCCATTCCATGCCTCTCATCACTACACCATGATTCTCTGTCATCACTGTCAAGACTCCAAACTTCTCTACCATCACTCCAAACCTCTCTGCCACCATTTCAGTCATCCCTGCCACCTCTACAAGCCTTTCTATAGCCACATCAAGCCTCTCTTTTATCACAGTATCAAGCCTCTCCTCTATCATCACTCCAAACGTCTATATAACCCCTCCAAACGTCTCGTCTATCACCACTCCAAGTCACCATTCTAGACCTCTCTAACACGCACTCCTCGCTCTCTACCACAACTCCACGCCTCTCTGTAGTTACTCCCTCTCACCAACCAAAACCATTTTCCTGCAAAACACCATCGGATTTGACTGGTCTTACGAATATCGATGAGCCCCGTGAATTATGCATGGTGTTTGTGTCTGTTAGTAATCTCTGGCTCTCATATCTCACTCTCAGCAGAAAAAAATGGTGTGTGGGTTTAGTTGGAATGGAATGTTTTAAATGTCTGGATCATGAAGAGTAATAGTGGCAGTATACTGAAGCTTCCATGACTCATTCTGTCCTGATAAAATGAAAGCGGAATAAACTGGAATTAAATACTGTTTTTTTTTTTTTTTTTTTTTTTTTACTATGGGCGGGTAATTTTGGCATTATTGAAACACTGGTTCCTATGGCTTAATTTTTTTTTCATAACATCGAGGGGAGTTGGCTGTAATAAAATACTGGACTTGTTCCGATCATGAAAGCTAACGAGGACTTTCATTAGCACTCATGCTCTGCTGAGTAAAATCGTCTGGTATCAGCTGGAATACAATACCAGTGTAGTAAGAACCATGAAAGAGGTGATTCGACATTGTGTGTGTGTGTGTGTGTGTGTGTGTGTGTGTGTGTGTGTGTGTGTGTGATAAATATGTCAGTTTAGGTGTCATTATTACTACCACAATCAAACCAGTACCACCATCACCACCACTCAAATATCACAGCCACTCTTACTACCACCACCACTACTACGGCACTGATCACCACAGCTGCTTCTACTACGGCCATCACTACCATCACCACTACTACCACAAGAACCATTTCTACCACCACCGCAGCCATACTACTGCTACTACACTCACTAACACCAATATTACCTCTCATATTCACATCAAAGTCACTTTCATCGACAGTAAATTAAGCAACAGATTAAACCGTTACAAACCCGCACCTCTATTAACTCCCAAGAAAGAGAGAGAGAGAGAGAGAGAGAGAGAGAGAGAGAGAGAGAGAGAGAGACTTGCAACAGAAACCTTGATGCACAAATACAGACATAGACTGATGGATTTATAACAAAACAGGGACGGAAAAAGTTCTGACAGAGACCAAGGGACAGAAGCAGACAAAGACAGCCAGGCAAATATCAAGGCAGAAACACAGACAAGCAGAGCGAGAGAAGAGCACGCGGACAGCCAGACACACTTGGAGACAGCCCCAGAAGTTTTGATATCTATATAGACAGGCAGAGACCTAGAGACAGACAGAGACCTAGAAACAAGCAGACAGACAAGCAAGTCACCGAGGCAAACAGAGACACACCAAAGACTGACACTGGATGGCTATCACGAGAAGTAAGCAAGCAAAATAACCAGAAACTAAAAATATTGGTATAATAATATTGTCATGCAAAAATTTCTCATCAGCACCGGCAAGGAAAGCGACTTGCCATGAATGTCAAGGATTGGGTGTTACTCACAAGCTCACATATTCCCCTCCCTTCCATCCGATCTTGCTCCTAAACTACGTTTCAGAAGTTTTCTCCCTTTCTTCCTTGAAGTATTCCCCTTTTCCTAACACTGTGATTTAGTATTAGCATTAGTTCATCGAGCTCAATTCTAAATACTGTTTGTTTGCACAGTATTCATGTATGTATGTACTGTATGTACTCGTATGTATGTATGTATGTATGTACTTTTGCTGACAATCTGTCTCCTGAATGCCTGATCTGTTTTTAGATCCACAGTGGTACATAGGTTACAGAATTCTGTGTGTGGGTCTCAAAAGAAGTTATTCCATTTTGGTGCAGATTAATCGAAGGTCAATGTCATAGATCAAACTAAAAGTTCAAGTCGTGGCGTTAACTCATAAATGCCGGACCCTCTTTGTTTCCAACTTATCTCTTATGCTGTGTGGAGGAATGGCGAGGTTATTTCAATAGTGTAATCGTTGACTGAAGGTCAGAGTCACGGGTCACGTTCGTTGGTCGGTACGCGGCGGCTTTGCAGTACTATTAGGGCACAATTTAATGCTGCCCATTTTTCTTAATGCCCGGATCAGGGATTAAATTTAATACTTTGCCTTCTGAGTCACAAAGGAGTACAAAAGAGTACAAAGGAAAACAAACAGCAACAGACCTAATGGTCCTATCGGGGCTGCTTGTTACTGAGAAGACTATCACTGTGATATCTAATTCTACAAGTTGAAGGTAAGGATAGTAAAGCAAGAAGGCTGTTCCCCACCCACCGAACTTTCCAGTCGAAGGTGACTGGAAAAATGTGAGAAGGACCACCATGCAGCATGGAAAAGCTGACTTGGAATTTTCATAGGAAAGACTGAAAAGTGGTAAACTATATTCTGCCCTACTATATCAAGACATTACATGTGTCAATAACCTACAATTATCATAAATTACATAATAATTCTTTTCCAGCTATAGTTTCATCACGATCTGAAATAGAGAAAAAATAGCTTACGTTATTATTCAATCATGAAGGCATTCTCTGTGGATTTGAAGTAAGATACTTATCCAAGCGATTTTTGAATGTCACCACTGTACCGCAATCAACAACATCCCTGGGCACTTTATTCCAAATGTTAACAACCTTGTTAAAGAAAAAATACTTTGCTTCATTAGACTGGAAATGCTTTCCAATAATCTTATACCCATTACCCCAGCATAGTTCGACTGATCAATTGCAAAGTACCTGTCAACATCCATCTTATCGATTCCTTTAATAATCTTAAATACCGGTACTTGAAACAGATCCCTTCGCCGGTCAGTCTTCTAACATCAGAAACTTCACAAACGGCGTCCCCCAAGGATCTGTTTTGTCCCCTACACTCTTTAACCTATACATGCACGACGTACCCACACCCCACACACCACAGATACACATAGCTTCCTATGCAGATGATATAACACATACATGTACGCACCAAAACGCAAACGCAGATGCACACATCATTGAACCTTACCTCAACACACTACATGAATGGTTCACCACAAACAGGCTCAAAATAGCCCCAGCCAAATCTACAGTGACTCTTCTCACAAACTGGACAGCAGAACACAGTCACATCCCACACCTCACCATAAACAACACTCCCCTACCACATACACACACACCCAAAATCCTTGGTGTAACATACAATACATCAATGCCATTTAAACAACACATCACAAACCTTAAAAATAAAATAACACCAAGACTCAATGCCTTGAGGTCACTTGCCCATACAACATTCGGACACAACAAAGAAACCAACACCACAGTATACAAACAATACATACGTTCAGTGATGAATTATGCAAGCCCTGCCTGGGCTTCTAACCTCACCAAAACACACTACATCAGTCTACAGGCCATACAGAACAAGGCCCTAAAAATAATCACAGGCTGCACAGCTACTACACCCACAAACCACCTACATCAAGAAACCAAAGTCCTTAAAGTCAAGGATCATCTAGACATGAGAGGCACCCAGATTCTTGCTGCAGCCTCCACACACCCACAACATGCGCTACAGTACATGGCAGAACATCCACCCACACCAAGGAACATCAAAACAACACCCAGCACGCGATACCATACACAAATACTGTCATCTCTCCTCCCTCGCCCACATCAGACCAGCTTCCAGAAGCATATCCACACTCAGATCACTCGCTGCTACATTCAGTCACTTAAAGACAACACACAGCCGCATGCACGGCCTCCTGACATCCACCCTTCTGAATCCTATCTTCCTCGTGAGGACAGGGTCCAACTGGCCAGGCTGAGATGTGGGCACCATCCAGCCCTCTTAAGCTACCAGAAGAGGCTGGATAACTCTGTCGCTGATGCCTGTCCAGGATGCAACACAGCATCCCATACTATTAAGCATATTATGGAAGACTGCATTGCACACAATCACCTACGCCAACAACACAACATACACTCTTTGAAAGCTCTGTGGGAAAGCCCGGTCTCGGCCATGGCCTTCCTAAGGGACTCGGGGCTGTTCGGCCAGACTACCTAGGGAACAACTACTACTACAGATCCCTTCGTAGTCTGCGCTTTGATAGGTTAAATAACTCTAGTACATTTAATCGCTCCTTGTATGATTTGTTTCTCAGTCTGGGTATCATTTTTGTTAATCGTCGTTGCCACTCTCTCTAATTTCTCTATGTCTTTCCTTTAATACGGTGACCAGAACTGCACACAGTACTCTAAATGTGGACGCAACAGTCTTCATATGGAGCACAAACATTCGCATATCACTGATAGGGAGTAGGCTGCAGCACCAGCCGATCGGGGCAGTACTCCTGGGAAGGATGAGAATGCTTGATACAGGGAGTGCTGTAGCTCCTGTTTCAGTAGCCATCAGGACATCCTGACTATCCTTCTTTGCTGACTTTTTGGTGTGACAGTAACATGGAGAATAGGCCAGCATATTCTCCCAAACACTTTCCTCCAACTACTGTATCTAATGCACTAATCTACATGCGCTTTATATACCATACAGTGTACCCCTTTGTGTCACAGGGGTTGATGCCAGCAAGAGTACGCAGCCAGAAAACCTTGTTCTCACTACCTAGTGGCCGAGATGAGGGGAGGCGTGGCATGGGCTCTGCTAACGTAGTTTTTGAGACAGGGAAGGGATGTTGCTCAGATCTGTGTCAGAGTATTGCGGTTCCCAGACTGCCACTTCCACTCTGTAAATAGGGGCCCATACCTGGGAGTAGTGTCCCAGGAGGATACCCTTTACGACTGAAGTGTTGTGAGGAAGGTTGCGACTGGAGTGTACTGGTGTTGTGATGAGTAGTGCATTGACATGGCTCGTGTGTGTTGAGAGAATAGAGGATGACAGTTGGGTGCGGAAGGTGAAAAATGTGAACATCGGTGGTAGAGATGCAAGAGGCAGACCACAAAAGACATCAGACGAGGTCAAAGAGTGTGATGTCAGAGATAAGGGACTGAACAGGGAGGCTGCCAGAAACTGAGCAGCGTGTAGAACCGCCATTTGGTGTCCAAGGCCTAAACATGCAAGCATGTTGGAGCCTTCATAAACGATACGAAACGATACGAATGCCCACCATCCATATTGCAAACGTGCTAGAGCTGTCTGGGTCAGAAGTTTTGTGGTGGTATTAGCGGGAATGTGTTTATGACATAGCAATGACTCTCATGGAAGATCAGCGGTCTTTATTAACGAAATTAATATAGTCTGACTGTTCACTGTCCGGACCTGAGATCAAATTTACGCCACATCAGACAACAGTCCGTATATTTCACTAACTTGACAGCCACCACTCCCCTGTTATCTATTAACCGATTGGAAAGGTGTACCGACAAACTGAAAGATAAAAAGAAAAGATAGGCAAGATAACAGCTAATAAAGTAAATCAAAGAAAAACGGGACAAAAGAAGAAAAAGAAGATTATGATGAGAAAGACTCCTACAAAGAAAAAAAAAATAGTGAATGAGAAATTTTTATATGCAAAACAAAAGGTAAAAGTTAATAAAAAGAAATGGAATCGTTTATCGTTGTCAGAGAGCTTTGTATTATTACATTCCACAGATTTTTCAGTCAGGACGTGGAAGCTTTGGATTTATGCAGAGAAAAAACAAAATAAATAAAAAATGGCCAGTTACTTGGTGGATCTGTGTGTATGTGTGTGTGTGTGTGTGTGTGTGTGTGTGTGTGTGTGCGCGAATTTTATGTAAGGTATTTGAAACAGGGAACGGCAATATGTGGTGTGGTATAGGGTGATTCACTGATCCGAGCCCCGTAATAACATTATTATATCTGTTAATCAAAAACGGATTTAAATGAAACTCCAGACTTATGAAAATCGGTCTTTGTCAGTCGTATACTGTTGTTGAGAAACTCCCAGACACTTAAGCTTAACAGATTTATGCACGAAATGAAGTGATTCGCTCCCAACAGTGCGGGTCTTAGTGGACATCAGTTATATCTTTTTACGTTAACTTGGCCCATATTTTTATTTTTTATTTTTGCAAGTTATTTCACGTAGATCAGTGGCAGAGACAGTACTACGGCTCTGCATCCTTCGATAGCACTCCTTCTTGACTACCATCAAATTCTAATAGTAATAACTTGTTACTTGGTGCTGACAATGGAGAGACTGAAGTTTTAGGCCAAGTTAAAGCGAAAAGTGCAGTGTTTCAGTGAACATACAGAATTTATTGACTGACAACGTTTTCTATTTTCCCGATTTCAGTTTCCTTCCTGTGGGGCCACCTTAACTGAAACTGATTTAAAAACAAGCCTCACACACTGAGTTAGTAAAATAGTACATTACAGTACCACTGAGGAAGGTACTATCCCAGTTAACAAGCTGCTCTGCATATTCACTAGTTTGTAACACCGAGTTGTTATGCTTAAATGCTAGAGGAAACCACGTTCAAAACTCTGTGTAACTGCGGATGAACTGTAATGAAATGAGGAAAGTAACTACAAATATCACAAAAATCGATTTCTAATAACGAAAATACTGAAATTATTCTGGGTTCATGGAGTACTGGATCACCGAATAGCATGGTTGTGTGTGTGTGTGTGTGTGTGTGTGTGTGTGTGTGTGTGTGTGTGTGTGTGTGTGTGTGTGTGTGTGTGTGTGTGTGTGTGATGAATGTGTCAGTGTATGTGTCATTATTATTACCACAACGAAATCGATACCACCGTCACCACTCAAACATCAGTCACTAATACCATCACCAGTACTACGGTACCTATCAGCACATCCACCACCGCAGCCACCACTACCACCACCACTGCTATCACCAAAAGACATTTTTACCGCAGTCACAGCCACACTACCAGTATTTCCACCAACACCAATAGTATCACATTAAAGTCACTTTCACCGACATCAAGTTAAGCAAAAAATCATATCCATAATATCCATTGCAAACCCACACCCATAGAGAGAGAGAGAGAGAGAGAGAGAGAGAGAGAGAGAGAGAGAGAGAGAGACAGACAGACAGACAGACAGACAGAGCAAAACAGGGACAGAAAATGGTCAGAGGCCGAGAGACAGAAGCAGACACAGATTGCCGACATGAGTCCAGGCAGACAGACAAGCAGAAACGCAGACAGGCACAGCGAGAGAAAAACGCAGACAGCCAGACTTAGAGAAAGACCCACAAGCTCTGACAACCAAACCTAGTGGCAGACAGGCAAGTAGAGAGACAAAAACCTAGAAGCAAACAAACAGACAATTAACAGTCAAAGAGACAAACATCTAGAGACACATCAAAGCATGACAGTGGTTGGCTATCATCAGAAGCAAGCAATCATGCAAAATACCCCCAAGCTAGATGTAGAGATGTAAAAATATTGGCAAGTAAAATTTCAGGTCAGCACTTCCAAGGAAGTGACGCCATGAATATTAAGGACCGGGTGTTACTGGCAGTCTAAAATATTTCCCCTCCCTACCACCCAATCTTGCTCTTAAAGTACGTTTCCGAAGTTTTTTTTCCTTTTCTTCCTGGTAGTATTCCGGTTTTCCTTAGGTTGTAATTTGGTAGTATTAGCGGTATTAGTTGATCGAGTCCGATTATAAATACTGTTTGTTTGCATTGTATGTATATATGTATGTGTGTAAGTAATGTATGTATGTATGTGCTTCTGTTAACATACTATTTCCTGAATGACTGACATCTTTTCGGTTCACGCTGGTATATAGGCCACAGTATATTGCCTGTGAGTATAGAAAAAAAAAAAAATTCAGGTATTCCATTTTGGTGCAGACAAATCACAAGTAAAATTCACTGGTCAAAATCGAAGGTCAGGGCGTGACGTTATCTCATAAATACGTGTACCTGGCCCTCTTTGGATCAAACTTGCCTTACATATGCTTTGTGGAGGGATACTCGACTGAAGGTCAGAATAACGGGTCAAGTTCGATGATCGGGCGCAGCATCGCAGTACTCTTCTGAGCAAATCTCGTGCTGACCATTTTTATCTTCATAGTGACCAGCTCAGGTCATAGAATTAACACTTCTGTCTCTGAGGTACTGCAATCCTCTTACATGCAACACACCACACATAGCAACTTTGACGCTAATACTCATTGTCCACATTGCATGCTTGGTAGAGGTGTCTTAGTCGGAACTGACGTGGTGGGATTAGCCAGTGTGTTCTTATGACATGTTGGTGGGCCTTATGGAGGATAAACATTCTTTTTATAACGAAATTAAAACAGTAAACAGTCTTTTTATAACGAAATTAAAACAGTTTTACTGCCTAGAGCCCCGGCCTAGGATCGAAGTCACGTCATTTCTGCCAAAATATAACTTCCTTAACCAGCTTGGCCACCATCTCTCCCTTTTTTATATTTATTAACTAGTTGGATATGTGTATAGATCATCTGAAATATGTAGAAAAAGTTTAGTCAAAGAAATAGCCAAAAACCCAATGAAAGAAAAAAGCCGGAAAGAAGAAAAAGTTCTATCTATCTGTCTATTGCCAGACGCGTCAATCCCGTTTGGGGTGGCCACAAACAAATCGCCTCCAAGTCGCCCTGTCCCCCGCCATTTCACTGCCCTGCTCCCAACTCACACCCCCCTCTCTCATATACCTCTCCACCCCATCCCTCCATCTCATCCTCGGCCTCCCCCTCCCTCTTCCCCCCTCCACCTCACTCACATACACTCTCTTCATCAGTCTTTCACCCTCCATCCTCTCCACATGGCCAAACCACCTCAGTGTGTTCCTCATAACGCTTCCTATCACATCCACATCAACACCACAACGCTCCTTTATATCCTCATTCGTCAGCCTGTCTCTCCATGTGACTCCACAGGCTCCTCTTAAATAACTCATTTCCACTGCTCTCACTCTTGACTTGTGTCCTTCCAACAACGTCCAAGCTTCACTTCCGTGCGTCAGAGTTGGTACGGTATCACAATACTGTCATGTAGTAACTATTTCACTTCCATGCTCACTTCCCTGTTTCTTATCACTGCTTTCAAAGAACCAGCAACCTTTCTTCCCTGCTGTACCCTTTCAAGCACTTCACCCTCCAAACCTCCATCCTTACTCATCACACTACCCAAGTACTTAAACGTACTCACATTTTCCAATTCCTCACCATCCAACCTCGCTGTACATTCACTGACTTCACCTATCTCAAAGACCATCACTTTACTCTTCCCTACATTCACCTTTAGATTCCGTTTCTTACACACTCTCCCAAACTCATCCACCAAGCCTTGCAGCTCCCCTTCGTCTTCACTCAACAACACAGTATCATGTGCAAACAACAGTACAGGAAGTTTCCAATCACTACCCTCTCTCACCAGGGCCACTCCAACATCCACTACCCTACCTTGTACCTCTTTTATTACCCCATCTATGTACAGATTGAATAACCATGGAGACATGACACATCCCTGTTTCAACCCAACTTTCAAAGAGAAAAATTCACTTAGTTCACCATCCACACGCACTGCAGCCTTCGCACCATCGTACATACTCTTCACAGCATTCAACAACTTCCCATCTACTCCATATATTCTTAACACTTTCCACAATCCTTGTCTATCCACCCTGTCATATGCTTTCTCCAAATCCATGAAAGCCGCATACAACTTCTTTCCCTTCTCTAGAAACTTTTCCACTAAAGATCTAAGAATGAATATCTGATCTACACAACCTCTTCCCTTCCTAAAGCCTCCCTGTTCTTCTCTAACTAATTTCTCTGTTCTTTCTCTAACTCTGTCAATAAGTATCCTACCATACACTTTTCCTGTTATACTAAGAAGACAAATGCCCCTATGATTACCACACACTTCTTTTTCCCCTTTTCCTTTGTACAAGTGAATAATTATACCTGACTTCCAATCCTCCGGGACTCTACCTTCCTCTCAGGCCAATCTGCACATCTTCCACATCCATTCTACTACTATCTCTCCCCCATGCTTCAGCATTTCACCACACACTCCATCAATTCCTGGGGCTTTCCCCGATTTAACTTTCTTCATTGCTTCCACAACTTCTATCCTACTGATTTCTTCCTGTCTTCTCACCTCCCTCCTTCTCTCAGCCATTTCCCAGCCACTTATACTCGCATTACTTCCATCCTCTACGTTCAACAATTCCTTAAAGTGTTCTCTCCATCTGCTCACTTTTTCTCCCTTTTCCACTTGTAATCTATCATTTTTATCTTTCACTCCCCTTCTAACTTTACTTCCACCCTGTCTTACTCTTTTCACCTCTTTCGCAAAAACATTTTCTTACAGTCCCTCCACTTTACACTCAAATTCCTTCCAAATTCCTCATCCACTCTCTTCTTACTCTCTCTTACTAATCTTTTCACCTCTCTGCAAAAAGTTAACCAATAAAATAATAAAAAAAGAGTAAAAAAGAAATTGCTCACATAAGAAAGTAAAGAAGTTAATTTAAAAGGAAATGTCAAGCGTGTACCGTTGTCATATAGTTTCATGTTACTTCGTTCCCAAAATTTTTCAGTCAAAACATGGAAACTCTGGTTTTATGCTGAGAAGAAACACAAAAGAAGAAAAAATGGCCGGTTAGTTAGTGGACCTCTCTCTCTCTCTCTCTCTCTCTCTCTCTCTCCTGCAAAGAAAGTCTTAAACCTGAGAGAGAGAGAGAGAGAGAGAGAGAGAGAGAGAGAGAGAGAATTCGAGTAAAGTCAATTTAATCCTCGCAGATTTGATCACACTGGGTAGAAAGTCGTGTCGACGCCTGTTGTTTCACAGATAGATAGACAGACAGACAGATAGATAGGTGTATAGACTGATAGACAGATAGATAGAGAGATAGAACAATAGTTAAAGACAGAGATAGCAAAGGAAAGAGAAAGTTAGAACATAAGAAGAAAGGAATACTGCAGTAGGCCAACTGGTTCATGCTAGGCAGCTCCTGCGAGAGCAACTAAACTACTTGGACAAGAGAAGGACAGTAAAGAACAAGGCCTTCCCGCCCACCATATCCTCCACCGGAAAGAGGCCACCCGAAAGAGGCAGGAAAAGTGAGAAGGAACACCACGCAGTAAAGTAAAACTGTCGTGGACATTATATAGGAAGGTGCGAAAGGAGAAAAAAAGATTATTCTAGTGTAACCTGGAAAAAAAAAAAGTACTAGTACTGGTTATTAGGATTTTTTATTTTTTATATTCAACCCTCCCTGATCGGATGTTTATCTAGCTTATGCTTGAAACTCTCAGTGGAAGGGGAAGCAACTATCTCATAGCATAGCTTCTCCCATCCGTCCACAACTCTATTGCCAAACCAGTTTCTACCTATTTCCCTATTAAAACGGAATTTAACCAGTTTGAAATCAATACTTCTAGTTCCATTATATATATTTACTGTAATCCTAAACAGGTAACCTTTTTTTTTTTTTTTTTTTTTTACACCACAGGTAACCCGGAGTCCATTGGACCCCAAAGTTAAAAAATAATAATTAAAAAAAAAACTTTGTTGTATTGAAATATCCTCTGGTATATGTGTAATTTCATCTATAGGGTTTCATTTAACCCTGAAATCAAGAATATTTAAGCAAAAAAAAAAAAAAAAGTGAACAAAAAAAGGAAAACCTTAAATTTTTTTACTAAGCTGGTTTGTTGAAAATTTATTAGGCGAAATCTTCTCTTTACCTCTCCTATCAGAACATAGGTGACACTTTCTGTAAGCAGAAGGGGAAAAAGGGTAAATGAAACAGCTGCAAATGAGAAAGTAAGAAATATCAATCATGTTTTTACATAATTTTTAAAAGAAATGCATATTTACATAATTCTTATACAATTTGAGGGTTCCATATACGTTTATACACAGGACAGGGGTTCAACTGAAATAAGAACTGAATATGTTGAGAGCAAGAAGCACGTAAATAGACTATTGAAGAGGAAAAAGAAGGAGGTAAATAATGATCTAGGAAGAAAAATAAATGCAAATTACTCTGAAAGTAGGAAGTTGTTCTGGAACGAGGTGCTGAATGTAGATGTGACAGCGGAAAAAAAAAAAAGTGAAACTGTGAAGGATGTAAGTGATAGATTATTAGCCATGGGGATGAAGGACCGGATGGAAAGAATATTTTGAAAGCATGATGAATGACAGTAGAGAGAGCAGAGACACTGTAAATATGATTGGTTTGGGGAGTGTGCAGAGAATGAATGCGGTGCCAGGAAACGTGACACTCGCCCAGGTGAAGAACTGTGTGAAGTGGCTGAATAATGACAAAGCAGCTGGGGTTGGTGAGGTGTATGCAGAGATGCTTAAGTGTAGTGGATAGAGTGGAATGAAGTGCTTGTTGGAGATATGTAAGATGGCATGGATGAGTGAAACTGTGCCAGCAGAGTGGAAACAGGCTGTGATTGTATCGCTGTACAAAAATAAAGGTGAGTGAAGTGAGTGAAAGAAGGATCGTGGCATAAGATTATTGAGTGTGGTAAGGAAGGTATATGGAAAGATTACTGTACAATAAGAGAGATATCAAAGGCCAACTGAATGATGAACAGGGTGGCTTTAGGAGTGGCAGACGATGTGTGGATCAAATATTTGAAGTAAGACAGATAGTGAAGAAGGCTTGTGAGAAGGACGATAAGGTGTTAATGGCATTCAAGGATCTGGAAAATGCATACGACAAAGTAGACAGAGAAGGATTGTGGAAAGTTTTGCGCATGTAGACTACGGTGTAGATGGTAAGCTGCTAGGTGCCGTCAAGTTTTTATGATGGTAGTGAGGCATGCGTAAGGGTAAATTGGCATCTAAGTGAATTGTTCACGATCGGTGTGGGCGTGCGACAATGTTGTGTAATGTCCCCATGGTTGTTTAATATATATATATATATATATATATATATATATATATATATATATATATATATATATATATATATATATATATATATATATATATATATATTGTTACGGAACAGAGAAAGATAATGTACACTTTAAGTGAGAATACGAAGAGTCACTACTGTCCCGTAAAGTTCCAGGTTCAAAACAAAAGAGTTAGGTAAAATTACAAGTTAAAGTTTAATGCTTAAATTAACAACAAAACATTCAGGACTCATAAGGATAATGTAATGGCAAAAACAGGTTAAATATATGGTTAACTGCAATAGCCTCTATTAACACGAAATTAGCAAGAGTAAATTTTATCTAAGTCAGCCCTGATAAAATGAGATACCAGATAATACTCAGTGAATGCCAGATAAATAATTACAGATACAAACTATTATCAAAAATGACTGACATAAAGAACCCCACACGAATTACAAAAACTTCACTAGGCCTACAAATTAAACTTATGCTATACAGTACAAGAAAAAATGCAACAACAGTTATACTCAAATTACACACAGCTGCTAGATGGTTGGAGATTTCTTGAGCACTCACAATAATAATATCTGTATAGGGGAGGACAGAGATGTGAACAAAGTGAGGAGCAGATCTAAGTGGCAATGATGCAGAGACTGAGCTCATTATATAGGGGCCAGCAGAGCTTGATACAACTTGTAATAAGGACGCGCAAATGAAGCGATGGGGACAAACGATCGACAATCCCGCACTGAATAACAGAGAGAACGACTTACTCTACTATAACGGTAGAAGGGGGGGGTCTGAGGCAGTACACACGCTCGTGATCAAACATGCAGCAACTGTGCGTTAAAATTACACAAAGGATGATGAAATCATAGGCTATGTAACACCTCCCCACAAAGAAAAGAAATTTACAAAGGAAATTTCTTATTACTCTAAAAACAATCTGTCTAAAGTCTAGATAAGCAATCTGCAATAACATTTTCTTTCCCTGACATGTTGTATGTCTAATGAATACTCCTGAAGAAGTAGACTCCATCTTGTCAATCTCTGATTTTTATCTTTAAACTTACTAAGGAATTTCAGTGGGTTATGATCGGTATAAATGACTATGGGGTCAAAACCAGAACACAAATAAAATGAAAACTGCTGTAAACCCAAAATCAAGGCCAAAAGCTCTTTCTCAATAGTGGAGTAGTTCTTTTGAGGTGGAGTGAACTTCTTACTGTAATAGGATACAGGATGTTCAATACCCTGATCATCCTCTTGCAGCAAAACAGCCCCAGCTCCTGTATCACTTGCATCAACAGCCATCTTAAAAGGCTTAGCAAAATTTGGAGTAGTGAGCACTGGCTGACTTAATAGAATAGCTTTAAGTTTGTTGAAAGAGGATTCACAGTTATCGGTCCAGACAAATTTAACTCCCTTTTTCAGTAGGTCTGTAAGTGGTGATACAAGAATAGAAAAGTTAAGAACAAATCTCCTGTAATAACCTACCATTCCCAAAAATCTTTGTAGCTCTTTCCTACTTTTAGGACTGGGAAGATCACTTATAACCTGAACCTTAGCTCCTGGTGGTGCAACATGTCCATCACCAATTACATACCCAAGGTACTGAACTTTAGCTTGACCAAACTCACACTTTGATAAATTAGCTACAAGATTAGCCTGAACTAAACGGTCAAGAAATTTACTGACATGGCATAGGTGATCTTTCCAGTTGTCACTGAAGATTAATACATCATCAATATAAACAACACACCCTGCCAAACCCTCTGTTACAACATTCATGAGCTTCTGAAATGTGGCTGGTGCATTTTTCATACCATATGGCATTACCGAACATGCAAAAGCCTTTCCTAGTGTTACAAAACATGAGATCTCCCAAGCACGTTCAGTCATAGGTACTTGCCAGTATCCCTTTAACAAATCAAACTTACTTATGTACCTAGCCTTTCCGATCTTGTCTATGCAATCTTCCACACGAGGGAGAGGGTAAGTGTCTGTTTTAGTAATCTGATTAACACGTCTATAGTCAATGCAAAGCCGCTGTGACCCACCTGGCTTAGGGACCAGAGTGACAGGAGAACTCCACTCTCTCTGACAGGGCTCAATCATCTTGTGGTCCAACAGGTAGCCAAGCTCCTTCTGGATGAGAGGAACTTTCACTGGGTTCACACGGTAAGGAGGCAATTTAATTGGCTTTGCGTCTCCAACATCGACATCATGCATCAACACAGTGGTTCTTCCTGGAGTAGCACGGAACACTTGCGGGTACTCCTGCAGTAATGCCGAAAACTCCTGCCTTTCCTTGGGAGGTAGATGAGAAAGCTTAGTCTGGAGATCATTCATGATATCAGGATTCTTCCCCAAACTATCACTCAGGCTCATGCTGCATGGGAGAACTTCACTTGTAGACTCGGGTGGAACAGCTACAGTGCAGACTGGATTATTTTCGTCCCGCCTGTGATATAACTTTAGCATGTTGATGTGACATAGTTGCTTGCTCTTTCTACGATCTGGTGTGGCGATGACATAGTTGACATCACTGAGTTTCTTCTCCACGAAATAAGGACCACTAAACTAGGCTTGAAGAGGTTGCCCATGAACTGGTAGCAGAATCAAAACCTGATCTCCTGGCTGAAAGTGGCGTAACCTGGACTTCTTATCATACCAAGTCTTCATCTTCTCCTGAGCAGCTCCTAAATTCTCTCTCACCAGCTGTAAAGCAGTGGACAGCCGTTCTTTGAAATTCATCACATACTCCAGCAGGTTGACGTCATCTTCCTCCGACAGCCAGCATTCCTTGAGTAACTTAAGGGGTCCTCTTACTTCATGGCCAAACAGTAGTTCAAAAGGTGAGAAGCCCAGTGATTCATTTGGAGATTCTCTTGCGGCAAACACAACGAATGGAAGACCTTTATCCCAGTCTTTCTGATGTTCCAAACAGTATTTCTTGAGCATCGATTTGAGTGTTTGATGGTATCTCTCCAACGCTCCTTGGGTCTGGGGATGGTAAGCTGAAGACGTGATCTGGGAGATGCCCAACTCTTTCAGAGACTGCTTGAAAACATTTGACATGAAATTACTTCCCCGGTCGGACTGTACCTCCTTGGGCAGACCAAACTTTGTGAAGAACCCTAGCATTTCCTTAACCACGTTCTTTGCTGAGATGTTTCTGAGTGGAATGGCTTCAGGATAACGAGTAGCCATATCAATCATGGTCAACACATAAGAAAATCCTGAAGAAGTCTTAGGAAGAGGGCCCACAATATCCACCAACACACGGGTGAAAGGCGCCTCAAAAGGAGGAATGGGAACTAGAGGTGCAACCTTTTCAGTCTGATTACACTTTCCCACAACTTGACAGGTGTGACAAGACTTACAATACCAGGAAACATCCCTGAAGATACCTGGCCAGTAGAAGTGTTTCAAAATGCGTGCCACAGTCTTCCTCACTCCAAGGTGTCCTGCCAAACTGGAATCATGAGCCACTCGAATGATATCCTGCCTACAAACACGAGGGATGACAACTTGATGTACAACCTCCCATTCACAGTCGGCTGATGCTGTTGGGGGTCTCCACTTCCTCATAAGTACTCCTGACTTTACATAATAACAAGTAGAAGCACCGGCTGACTCTTCTTCACTGTAAGCAGAGTTAGCTAGACCTTTCAACTCAGGGTCAGCAACCTGCAACTCAACCAACTCTTGACGAGACAAATTATCAACACTACGGGGTACTGCCTCATCTGGTGAGTGGTCCAAATTAGCAAGAAAAGTGTCAGCTAAGATAACATCATCATCATCATTATCCTCTAAATCACCAGTAACTTTAGACTTAGCCCTAGTGACAGCACATGCAGGGAACACATCAGGGACATCACAATCCCGGGACACAGCCACTGGCTCACTAGACAACTGAGGAGCTGGACACACTTGACTTCCACCAATATCATTTCCAAGTAAGAAAGTTACACCTGACATTGGGAGTGTCTCAACCAACCCAACCATAACAGAACCATTAACAAAACCAGACTCTAAATTCACTCTGCACAGAGGAACAGAGAAGTAATTATTCCCTACACCTTGTAAGATTACAGTTTCATCAGAGGAATTAAAATTAGAGCCTAGAACACTGGTCAGCATAAGGGATTGGCAAGCACCTGTATCACGATATATTTGAACTGATTTCCTGTCATTACTGTCCAGAGGACTGACAAAACCATCAGACAGGAAATTAGCACATGAACTCTTGAGAGTGTCACCCACGTTACTGCTCAAAAGAGGAGCTCCATCATGAGAATTTAAGTTACCCCTCAAAGCAGATTCAGTTAACTCAGTTAAAGAATTCTGGGAACTCTCAAGAGTGGACACTAGACCAATTGACTGAATATTTAAAGACTCCTTTTTGTTCACATCACGCTGTCTCCTGAAACATCTCTCCGTAGTATGACCAAGCTTACTACAATAAGTACATTTACTTTTCTGAAATCTAGAGGTGAAGCTGGTATTTACTTCCTGAGAAACATCATCTTTATTCTCTTTCCTGTTACCTGTACTCTGAGTAGAGGCAACGTACTTACTCAGCTTTCCCTTTTTCTCTAGAATATCTCTTGTGAGTGAGAACATACTCATCAGCTAAAACTGCAGCATCAGACAAATTATCTATTCTTTTCTCATCAAGATATAGGCTTACATCTTTATAAATACACCTTTTGAAGTCCTCCAGCAAAATCATCTGCTTAAATTTGTCAAAATCAGAATCCACATTCTTAGAATTTAACCACTGCTCCAACAAATCTTCTTTGATTTTTGCATACTCAACATGGGATTGCTTATCTTGCTTGTAAGTTGTCCTAAATTTTACTCTATAGGCTTCAGGAACAAGCTCATAGGCCTTAAGAATCAAGCTCTTAACTACATCATAATTATCAGACTGATCCTGAGGCAAAGATGCATAAGTTACTTGAGCTTTACCGGTGAGAACAGTTTGAAGGAGTACTGGCCAATACTCCTTAGGCCAATTAAAACCTGTAGCTACCCTCTCAAACAACTGAAAATACTTTGTTAAATCAGATTCATTAAAAGGAGGGACAAGTTTAACATTTTTAGCCACATCAAAATCATCAGAGCTAGATGATCCAGTTCCACATTGTTTCATGCGATACTCATGGTCTGCCTGAATCCTGGCAAGTTCAATTTGTGCCTGAGCCTGTACCTGTGCCTCTTCAATACGAGCATTTGCTTCCTTAACACGAGACTCCGCCTCCTTAGCCTTAGCCTCCTGCAGAGCTAGCTGTAACTTAGCTAATTCAATCTGCGTTTGCTCATTTGGAGGAGTTACATTAAACAAGCTTTTTATTAATCATGCCAACAATTTGATCTTTAGAATGATGAGAGTGAACTGCAATTCCCAATTGTTGAGCAACAAGCTTAAGTTCATTCTTTGTTCTGTTTTCTATATCACACACTGTTTGCACATTTGACAAAAAATCTTTTTGGCTTCATCAAGTGTAGTAATAGTAGCCATCATGAATATATCACAGTCACAAAATATCAAACAATATCCTTATGATAATATCCTGAATATCCTGATGAGAGGTCGCCAAATTTATGTTACGGAACAGAGAAAGATAATGTACACTTTAAGTGAGAATACGAAGAGTCACTACTGTCCCGTAAAGTTCCAGGTTCAAAACAAAAGAGTTAGGTAAAATTACAAGTTAAAGTTTAATGCTTAAATTAACAACAAAACATTCAGGACTCATAAGGATAATGTAATGGCAAAAACAGGTTAAATATATGGTTAACTGCAATAGCCTCTATTAACACGAAATTAGCAAGAGTAAATTTTATCTAAGTCAGCCCTGATAAAATGAGATACCAGATAATACTCAGTGAATGCCAGATAAATAATTACAGATACAAACTATTGTCAAAAATGAATGACATAAAGAACCCCACACGAATTACAAAAACTTCACTAGGCCTACAAATTAAACTTATGCTATACAGTACAAGAAAAAATGCAACAACAGTTATACTCAAATTACACACAGCTGCTAGATGGTTGGAGATTTCTTGAGCACTCACAATAATAATATCTGTATAGGGGAGGACAGAGATGTGAACAAAGTGAGGAGCAGATCTAAGTGGCAATGATGCAGAGACTGAGCTCATTATATAGGGGCCAGCAGAGTTTGATACAACTTGTAATAAGGACGCGCAAATGAAGCGATGGGGACAAACGATCGACAATCCCGCACTGAATAACAGAGAGAACGACTTACTCTACTATAACGGTAGAAGGGGGGGTCTGAGGCAGTACACGCTCGTGATCAAACATGCAGCAACTGTGCGTTAAAATTACACAAAGGATGATGAAATCATAGGCTATGTAACAATATATATATATATATATATATATATATATATATATATATATATATATATATATATATATATATATTTTGATGGGATGATGAGAGAAGTAAAAACACCAGTGGAGGGAGGGATGGCGTTGGTAATGAATTGTGATGGATGGAGTATCTCAGATTTGTCGTATGCTGGTGATGCAGTGCTACTTGCAAATACAGAACAAGAACTAGGTAGACCAGTGCAGAGTTTACTGTGAGCGTCGTGCCTTGAGAGTCAATGTAGAAAAGAGTAATGTCACTGAGAGAGAAGGTGATTCCTAGTGTAATGTTACAGCGAATGGAGAGAGATTGGAATCGTGAGAGAGTTCATATACCTAGGTCCAGCGATTGAAAAGAGAGGAAAATGTGCAAAGGAAATGGAAAGTAGAGTGACACAAGGAAGAAAGTAGCTGGTGCTATGAAGGCCCTGATAAGAAACAGAGTCTTGAGTTCTGCAACTGCACGAGGCTTACATGGAGGAGTGTTAGTGCCAGCTTTAATATATGGATGTGAGACTATGGTGTGGCATGAAAATGAAAAGCCAAGAGTGATAGCAGTGGAAATGGGATTGCTGAGGCATGCATGTGGAGTACAGAGAGAGGATATGATACTAAATAATGTGCTTCGTGAAAAGATGTGGAGTGAGGAAGTCTGTGGACACCAGAATCTAAGAGGGTGTATAGAGATGGTATGGTCATGTGGAGAGAATGGTTAACAATAGATTGGTGAAAAAGTATATCTGAGCGAATTTGGAGGGAGGAGGCGAAGTAGGCCAAGAAGGTGGAGGGATATGGTGGATGAGTGTGTAAGGAAGAGAGGAACGGAAGTCGGTGAGATTAGGGGACTGACAAGAGATGGTGCTGGCTGGAGATGGTGCGAGAAGTGCATGACCAGGGGTTTGGCACCCCTTTTTAACGTGACAGCGTCTGGATTGACTCTATCGGATACGTTTATGTGAGGCTACAGAATGTGGTGAATGTTTTCGGCGTATCAGATAGAGTCTGGATTCCGGGGGCTTGAATGATGAGTGAATGGAAGCGTTGCCCATTAGCTTGGGCAAACTTGAGCTGTCTGGCCGTTGCTACTCCTCACCCTGCCCTAGGGTGGAAAAGGAGGTCCGGATATATATATATATATATATATATATATATATATATATATATATATATATATATATATATCGGCACTGAAGACCGATATGAAAGCCGCGCCTAACGCGCAAAGAGTCAAACCCTCAAAGGTTGAATGGAGGATTAGATATACCGAGTCCTGTCATGAGAAAAGAGTGGTGTCCTGCACGTAACTGATCCTGATTACAGTAGCCTAGCCTAGAGTGTTTACGTATATAGGGCGTGAGAGAGAGAGAGAGAGAGAGAGAGAGAGAGAGAGAGAGAGAGAGAGGGGTAAAACTGAGTGAGGAAAGATGCACAAAAAGAGGAGGTAGAATAGGGTACTGGAAGGGAGAGGAAAAGAAGTGATAAGATAGGAAGAGAAAGAAGATACGGGAGAAGAGGGAAAAGAAGGGGCTGGAGAGAGAAGACAATGAAGATGTGAAAGAGAAAATGGGGAGCGGAGAGAAGCAAAGGAAGAGAAAGGGAAGATGACATACATTTATAAATGAGAGAAACGGAGAGGGAGAGAATGGACGGCCGGAAGAGAGGGTTCAATTGAAGGGAAAGAGAGAGAGGAGAAAAGAGGAAAAGTTGTGAGTGAAGGAAAGAGAAGGTGAGAACGGCAAAAAGGGGAATGAAATAAAGGAAAGGACTTACAATACAGCATATTTCATTTCCTGGTAACCTTCCACCACACACACGTTTTTAAAAACTGTTTTGCGTCTAAAGTACGTTGTGGTGTATGAATCCATATTTTTGGCTGTAGGTTTTCGACAGGTGTCATAATTTGTGTATCCGCGCAGCCTTCTTAACATTTTATCCTTTTTATATTGGAATAATTACGAAGAGATTTTTGTTTTGTTTGTAGTTGCTATGCCCTTCAGTGCGATGACGTCATATTTAATTTTTTTCTTGCTACCATACTGTTAAACCATTTTATACAGCTTGGAATAGACCTGCGCTGCATATTAAAAACTTTGACTTGGCTTACAGTTGCGACCTCTCAATCGTGAATGCTAAGTTGTTAAGACATTAATGTAGAATACGGTACTAGTCACCAAAAAGTTCATTGGGATGGATGTAATATTTAGTAATATCTTATATCGGCACTGAGCTTGAATAACATGCAAAGGAATGAAAATCTGGGCCAAGTTAAGGTGAAAAGAGTAGATTATAGTGACAGGTTTCATGAAACTTAGCTTTATCTAACCATCAAGTTCAAAAAGTCTCTCCTGAACTTCGTAATATCGCCTGGAAATACTAAAAATTTATAAAAAGAACAGAAAAACACCCGTCCAGAGATAGAAATAGATAAGTAAATTAATAATGAAATATGCATATGTATACATATATATGAATATCTTTCTATCTATTGTCAGACGCCCCAATCCTGTAAGGGAGGCCACAAACAAATTGCCTCCTTGTCGCCCTGTCCCCCGCCATTTTACTGCCCTGCTCCCAGCTCACACCCCTCTCTCTCATATACCTCTCCACTCAATCCTTCCATCTCATCCTTGGCCTCCCCCTCCCTCTACCCCCTTCCACCTCATTCACATACACTCTCCTCTTCAGGCTCTCACTCTCCATCCTCTCCACATGGTCAAACCACCTCAGTGTGTTTCTCCTAACGCTTCCTATCACATCCACATCCACATTAAAATGCTCTTTCACTTCCTCATTTGTCAGTCTGTCTCTTCATGTGATACCACATGATCCTCTTAAATAACTCATTTCCACTGCTCTCACTCTTGACTTCTGTCCCTCCAACAATGTCCAAGCTTTACTTCCATACGTCTGACTTGGTATTACAATACTGTCATGTACCAGCTTTTTCATTGCCATGCTCACTTCCCTGTTTCTTCACTGCTTTCAAGGAAACAGCAACCTTTCTTCCCTGTTGTACCCTTTCAAGCACTTCATCCTCTAAACTTCCATTCTTACTCATCACACTACCCAAGTACTTAAATGCACCCACAGTTTAAATTTCTTCCTCATCCAGCCTCACTGTACATTCACTGACTTCGCTTCTCTCGGACACCATAACTTTACTCTTCCCTACATTCACCTTTAGATTCAGTTTCTTACACACACTCCCAAACTCATCCACCAAGCTTTGCGGCTCCCCTTCGTCTTCACTTAACAACACAGTATCATCTGCAAACAACAGTATATGGAGTTTCCAAACACTGCCCTCTTTCACTAGGACCGCTCCAACATCCACTGCCCTACCTTGTATCTCTTTTATAACCCCATCCATATACAGATTGAACAACCCTGGAGTCATGACACATCCTTGTTTCAATCCAGCCTTCAAATAGAAAAATTCACTCATCTCACTATCCACACGCACTGCGGCCTTAGCACCGTCATACATACATATCACGGTCTTCAACAACTTCCCATCAACTCCATATATTCTTAACGCTTTCCACAATCCTTGTCTATCCACCCTTTCATATGCTTTCTCCAAATCCATGAAGGCCACATACAACTTCTTTCCCTTCTCTCGAAACTTTTCCATTAAAAGCCTAAGAATGAATATCTGATCCACACAACCTCTTCCCTTCCTAAAGCCTCCTTGTCCTTCTCCAACTAATTCCTCTGTCATTTTCCTAACTCTGTCAATAAGTATCCTACCATATACTTTTCCTATTAAGCAAAGAAGACAAATGCCCATATGATTACCACACACTTCTTTTTTCCCTTTTCCTTTGTACAAAGGAATAATTATACCTCAATTCCAATCCTCCAGCACTCAACCTTCCTCCCAGACCAATCTGCACATTTTCCACATCCATTCTACTACTATCTCTCCCCCATGCTTCAGCATTTCACCACACACTCCATCAATTCCTGGGGCTTTCCCCATTTTAACTTTCTTCATTGCTTCCACAACTTCCATCCTACTGATTTCTTCCTCTCTTCTCACATCCCTCCTTCTCCCAGCCATTCCCTAGCCACTTATACTTGCATTCCTTTCATTCTCTATGTTCAACATTTTCTTAAAGTGTTCTCTCCATCTGCTCACTTTTTCTCGCTTTTCCACTAGTAACCTACCATTTTTATCTTTCACTCCCCATCTATCGTCTTTGGTACCTTGTCTAACTCTCTTTACCTCTTTCCAGAACATTTTCTTACAGTCCCTCCACTTTACACTCAGGTTCCTTCCAAATTCCTCATCCACTCTCTTCTTACTCTCTCTTAGTAATCTTTTCACCTATCTCATCCTCTCTACATCTAACTCTCTCTTCCGTCTCTCAGCTTCTTCCATGCCCCTGTTTCTCATCCACTCACTATATGCTTTCTTCATTTGTGCCACAGGCTCTCTCACCTCTTCAGTCCACCATGCTGTTCCCTGCACCCCCTTTCATATTCTCTTCACCCCACACACCACCTCGCCTGCAGCACAGATTACTTCTGTGAATATCTTGCACACATCTTCCACGTCTCCCATCTGCTCCAGTCTATATTTACACAATCGCTCCTACACTTCCCTTTTATATTCTGCCTGTTTTTCCATCCTCTTGTAACTTTTCCACCATCCTTGTATGAAGTACATTCTCCTGTCCTTCCTTTCTTTTATTTCTCCATTTCATTTGGACTTTAATTCTGATCACCAGAAAGTCCACTTCCCCAACTTCTTTAGACTCTTGCATCCATCACACACCTTCTCATCCTTTCATCCACACACACATAATCAATCATTGCCTTCCATTCATTCAGTTCATCACCCACCATTCCCATCACTAGCCACGTATACCTATGGATCATTTTGTGCCTGAAGAGTGTATTAGCTACCACCAACCCCCTCTCGGCATAAATGTTCACTAAGGCACTGCCATTCTCATCCATCTCTGCAGTCAATTCCCACTCACCAACTACTCCATCCACCTTTACATTCCCTACTTTTCCATTCATATCTCCTGTCAAAAACACCCATTCCTTTCAAACTTTTCCATGCAGGCTTCCACATTTATCCAGAACTCTTCTCTCACTCTGCTTGCACGATCTTGCACTGATGCATACATGCACACAATCACCCACATTTGTATTCCAAATTTAAATCTTACTCACACAATCCTTGGGCCAACTGATCCATACTTTCTTATATTCTCTTTCCATCTGTTACTCACAACAATACACACTCTTCTTTTGCTCTCTCATTCTCACCTACTCCCGCACATATACCGCATCCATACTCCCATTCTCTCACACTGTCACCTCCTCATTTAGTTTCAGTTGATCCACATACATCCACTTTCGCACCCTCAAGCTCCTGGACAATAACTTTTTCTTTCACCTCATCATCTGCACCCCTTACATTCCATGTAGCTACCTGTACTATGTCTTTTGTTCGATCTTTAGTCGTCACCTTTTGGTCAGTCCTGGTCCTAGGCTTCTTGTTCGTATTTTTAGTGAGTTGATTCCCGGGAGGGGCACTAACCCTCCGCCAACCCACTTGTTGTCACGTAGGGAACACGTGTTGGTTGGTTATAAGGTTACCACCCAGCGTTGTAAATGCTTTCCTGGTTTCCAGGAAATCATTTGGCTGGCCACTTAGTGTACAGCTATCCTAATAACAGAATACCACTACATTAAGTGAGTGGATGATGGACCCTCCACACGCACACACACGCATATATATGGCTATTCGACTGGCGGCCCGCGGGCAAAATCTTGCCCCACTCCTAAAGTAATTGAATAGTCCCGAAATATACTGTATACCGTATATACAGTATGGAGAGAGAGAGAGAGAGAGAGAGAGAGAGAGAGAGAGAGAGATGTACACTTCGGCAGATACACAGATGTAATGGATGAATAGCACACTTGAGAGCATTCAAGTGCTTGGGCAGTGTGATGAGTAAGGATGGAACTTTGGGGGATGAAGTGCGTGAAAGGGTGCAGCAGAGAAGGAAGGTTGTTGGTACACTGAAAGCAGTGATGAGAAATAGGGAGGTGGGCATGGAAGTTAAGAAGTCACTGCATGCTAGTATTGTGATCCCTACTCTGACGTATGGAAGCGAGGCGTGGACCTTGCAAGAGGGGAACAAGTCAAGAGTGAGAGCAGTGGAAATGAGTTACTTTAGAGGAGCATGTGGAGTGACGTGGAGGGACAGGTTGACGAATGAAGAAGTGAAGGAACGTTGTGGGGTGGATGTGGACGTGGTTGAGAAGATTAGGAGAAATACACTGAGGTGGTTTGGACATGTGAAGAGAATGGAGAATGAAAGACTGACTAAGAGGGTGTATGTAGGTGAGGTGGAGGGAGGGAGAGCGAGGGGTAGACCGAGGATGAGGTGGAGGGATGGAGTTGAGAGGTATATGAGGGACGGGGGGTGAGTTGGGGGGAGGGTAGTCAAATGGATGGTGACAGAGCGACTTGGAGGCGTTTTGTCTGCGGCCACCCTTTGCGGGATTAGGGCGTCGGACTATAGATAGATAGATAGATAGTAAACAAATAGTCCATCATCCAATTCTCTGTTTCCCCAGGAGGAGCGTAGTAAACAAATAGACAGACTTATAAATTATTCCCTTAAAATATGTAGAAACAATAGATACCGACAAACAGACTAATCCATTTTTTAATGTAGGGGGAAGACAATGAAATGATAGGGTACTTGTCACGTTTTGAGCAGAGCAATTTTGTTCTTTGCAACCCCACGGTTCTGTTTACAAATGCAGATTCAGTAGAAATAGTTACGTGTCCAACAATATTGTACACATTCATAAAAACTGTTTCCATAACGCGTGTTAAAAAAAAAAAAAAAATTCCTTTCGTATTATCGATTTCATTGCAAATACCTCATTATTAATTAGTTTCCATTGTACCAAACAATATTATTCAAAACATACATATTGAACGGAAAGGTTCACAAGTAGCCATCATAATTTTTCACAGCATATAATACGTCTTCACAAAGTCAGATAAAATAATGTAGTGGCTGTAAGTGTAAAATCCTGATCGAACTTCAAGGATTACGTACTCTGTCATTAATGAATCTACTCCATCGGTACATCACGCCTATTTTACAGTTATTCTTGCCACTCCCATATTATTTGTACGCTGTAGGAAGCATCTCTCGTAGCAAAAAAGGAAGTTTTATATATATATATATATATATATATATAATGTTTTCATTGAGTGTATGTTGAATTTATGTAAATGGCCTGCAGCAGTTCAATTAAATACGATTCTTTAAATAAACTTGGTGATGGTGGAGTTGTCAGAGAGAGAGAGAGAGAGAGAGAGAGAGAGAAGGGGGGGTGCATCTTACGTATGACAGTGTGCATATGTGTGTCTGTGTACAGTGCTTGCATGTGCATGTGAGCTTTTGCATATGAGTTTTTGTGTATGTGAGCGTTTTATATGCGTGTACTTGTGAAAATGTGTGTGTGTGTGTGTGTGTGTGTGTGTGTGTGTGTGTGTGTGTGTGTGTGTGTGTGTGTGTGTGTGTGTGTGTGTTTCACAGTGGAGGGACACCCACTGACGAGCCTCACAAATTGCTTACCCCAGGGAACCTTTTATTGGGAAGGGGATGAGAAGAGGAGCGGGAGTGAGCGGGGAGGTGAGGAGGGACCGAGGGGGAATCTGACTAGTGAGGGCGGGAGCGAGGGAAAGGAAAAGATGGGATGATGTGTGAACGTGGGAGAAAGGACGAAAATAGTGTGTGAGAGAGAGAGAAGAGGAGAGAGAAAAAAAAGAGTACATGGAAAACAAGCAGCACAAACCTGGGCCGGTATTCTAAAAATGTCATATCGCTATGATCTATGATTTCGTGATAAACCTAGAAAAGGGAGAGTTTCTGCCATATATCCCTAGGAATCCATCACAAGCTATTGTGATTTGCCATAAATGCTTAGGGTTCGTGTTAACTCTTTAGCTATATCTGGTGGTGGAGGTGTCATATGGCTTATGAGGTGGCGTATGACTCAGTCATAAACATCAACATGGCAGAACAATAACAACGTTCCTTACGTCAGCCAAGACGTTTTTGTGAGAGAAAAGACGTCCTCGATGATCACAGTGATCCGGAACTTGTCCAGAGATATTTGTGACAGTCTTGGTGCGGGGGACCTTAATAACACCAATAGTGACAAACAAAGCACTCGCCCCGGCGTAGGAAGTGATAATAACATTATGTTACCTTGCCACTGATAAAATGCAGTTAGGTAGCAGTGATGACTTGGAAGTATTGAAGCCAGCCGTCAGTAGGGTTACTACTGAATAACTTGATGCCTTTTCATCAGCTCATAAAATTCCCCACCACTGCATATGAAATTCAACGGAAGCAAAAGGACTTCGTGCAAATTGCCGGATTTCCCGGGGGAGGCGGTGCCATAGATGGGAGCAATGTTAAAATTACTTCACCAAAAGAGTTTGAAGCTGAGTATGTTAACAGAAAAAGATTCAATAGCATCAACGTGCAAGTCTTATTTGATGTCAGGTACAAAAGTGACTGGGAAGCAAGATGGCCCAGATCACTGCATGACGCATGCATTCTATATGAAAGTGGATTTACAACGCTTTTTGATATGAGTGTTGCTCCAGCTGGATGCCACCTGCTGGGAGAGAGTGGTTTTCCCTGCAAAACCTGGCTGATGCCCCATTCACCAAGGCAGACTCTCACAGTCTACCACTGGGGCAGGCTGTCTCTCTTCGCCGTCCTGGCCTGGTTCTGTATTCCTCAAGTTGTATATAACTGTCAAGATTATAGTCTGCTAAAACCTTTTCTACAGTTTAGATCTATCCTCAAGACGAAGTGGATCGGTTACACCTAATATTTGCAAATAATCAACCCCCTACAGTCTCACGCAAATATCTGTCTCTCCCAGGACGCCCAGCAAGTGGATCATGCACCAGAGAGAGAGAGAGCTGATTACTTAAGGTAGAGGGAACCTCAGGTTGGAAAATCTATGACTTCGATAACCTGACATACTTATAAAGTATGTCTTGATATACTTGAAACTGTGTGAGTGGAACAAGTAAACTGGGGAGAGAGATTTCATCTCCAGACTCCAGAGCACTTATGGCTTTGGACCAGAGAGAATCCTTGCTTTGTTCCACTTTAACTGTCTGTGGACAGAAGCAAGACAACGCTGTACAGCAGTAACAGGAATACTGCGACTGACAGCATCAGCAACTACATTTCCATGGCCTGGGAGATACCTACATGTGGGCTCAAACTCTTAGATTGTTAAATCTTATCGACCAAGTTTGCCCATAAAATTCTTGCCCTTGAAAATTTCAGTAATTACAGCATAATCTGTGTAAACTGTGATATTATTGTAAAAAATGATGTAACGAAAATGCTGAAGAGGCCAAACAACACTGTAGTTTCCCGATGAGTTGCAGAGTATCGCCCTTCTGCATCGTTGAGAACTCGGCTGGAAAAATCAGTCGTATGCCAGCGGCCATTAGCATTTTGATGCACGAGTACAGCACCCAAACCGAAGGAAGACGCATCTGTATACAGTGTGAATGGTATGGTATAATCAGGAAAAGCTATAATTGGTGCATTTGTGAGTGCACTTTTTAGATCACCGAAGCTTTTGTCCCTTGCAGGTCCCCAGTTAAAAAGAATATTCTTCTTCAAAACTTTATGAGAGGTGAAGTAAATGTTGCATATCCCTTGATAAATCAGCAGTAGCAGCTACTTAAACCTAAGTAACACTTTGCGTAATCAGCATTGGTAGGTACCAAGAAATCTTTGACTCCCTGTATCTTAGCTGGGCCTGTATGGATCGTATCACCATCTACAACACGACCCAAGAATTTGATTTCAACTTCAGAAAATCACAGTTGGAGGGCCTGAGCTAAAGACCAGTAGTTTGGAGCTTGTGAATGACCTTAAGAAGTTTGGGGAAATGACTTTCAGTGTTTGTAATCACGATGATAACATCATCTAGATAAATGAGAACAGTATTAACAAACATGCGAACAAATAAGGTATTAATAATGCGCTGAAATGTCAGGGGTGTATTATAAAAGCCCAAAAGGCATTCGGATGAACTCAAAATGACCTTGATTAGTACTGAAAGCTGTCTGTCGTGATTCTTCATCTTATGGAATTTGCCAATATCCACTGTTTAAGTCAAGCCTGCTGAAAAGAGAATCTCCTAGATCCAAAGGATGCAGTATGTCATGAAGGATGGACAGAGGGTAACAATCAGGAACTGTTACTTCATTAATACAAAGGAAATCCATAACACGACGAAACTCACCGTCTTTCTATAGGACAAAAAAAAAAGAGAAGAGTTCCATGGAGACGATGAGTGCTTGATAACTCCTTACTCAAACATTTTTTATACTTCCTCCTCTATGGCTTCTCTTAGAGTAGGAGGGAGGTGAACAGCAGGTACATATACTGGATGAGTCCCTAGCTTAAGGGAAATATGATGCTGTATTAAACTTGTCCTAACCAGGAAGGGCACGAATGCCAGAGAATTGTTCAGGAGATCCAGTGAGCTTTCTCTCTCTCCTGAGGGTGACCAGTAATTTTAATATGGGGGACAACAGTAAACTCTCAATTATCCTTCGTGCAAGCAGAGTGAGAGAGGAGTTCTGGGCAAATGTGGAAGCATGCACGGAAAAATTTGAAAGGAATGAGAGTGTGTTTTTGATTGGAGATATGAATGCAAAAGTAGGGAATGTGATGGTGAATGCAGTAGTTGGTGAGTGGGGTGTGCTTGCAGAGATGGATAAGAATGGCAGTTAGTGGACATTTGTGCTGGGAGGGGGTTGGTGATACCCATTTCCTTTTTCAGATACAAGATGATCCCCAGGTAGCCTATAGATGGCGAGCGATGGGAAGGGTGGGTGGTGAACTGAACGAACGGAAGGCAATGACTGATTATGTGTATGTGGATGATAGGATGAGAAGGTGTGTAATGGATGCAAGAGTATATTGAGGTTGGGCGAGTGGACTTTCTGACCACCACTTAGTGGTGATGAAAATCAAGGTCAAAATGAAATGGAGAAATAGAAGAAGGGGAGGACTGGAGGAAGTAGTTCATACAAGGAGGATGGAAAGGTTACAAGAGGATGGAAAGAAGGCAGAATAGAAGAGAGAAGTGGAGGAGCAACTGGGTAGATATGGATTGGAGCAGATGGGGGACGTGGAAGGTGTGTGCAATATATTCACAGAAGAAATCTGTGCAGCATGTGAGGTGGTGTGTGAGACGAAGAGAAGACGAAGGGGGTGCAGGGAACAGCATGGTGGAATGAAGAGGTCAGAGGGGCTGTGGCACAAAAGAAGAAAGCCTCTCTGCCAGTGACGACTCAGCAAGATGCCTGAAACTACTGTCTGACTCACTTCTTCATTTCTGCAGCATTCACGGCATTTCCTGTAAGTTACTCTCTCTCGAGCACCACCTCTCCTCCTCTAAACCTCACCTCTTCCTCACAGACTTAGTTGTCTGAGGCAACTAACAACAGCAAACCCTGTTCTGTTTTCTCCTACGTTCTCTATGCTCATTTCAAAGCCAAAGGTGGATGTCATGTACATGTACGCAACGACTTATCTTGCTCTCGTGTTCCTGAACTTGGTTCTTCCGAATTCTCTACTCTCTGGCATCGGCTTTCCTATCACTTTCTGACTAAATATATCTGCACTGTTCACTTATCCCCTAATTCTACTGACTATGAAAAGTTTCTCGACTATCTTACTTCTACGATGGAATACATTCCATCCATTTCTCCTTTCTCTGAAATCTGCATTACAGGAGATTTCATTGTTCACCACCACTTTTGGCTCTCCTCTCCTTTCACTGATACACCTGGTGAACAAGCCTGCATCTTTTCTATCCTTAATGACCTAGAGCTGCTTGTACAGCACCCTAACCGTATCCCTGATCGCCTTGGAGAGAGTTCCAACATACTTGACCTCTTCCTTACAACTAATCCTTCTACTCATGCTGCTAATCTTTCCTCTCCGTTGGGCTCCTCCAATCACAACCTTATTACCTTCCTATCGCTTTGGTACGGACTGTGGACCCTCCAAACAAACGTCAACTGTGGGACTTTAGAGCTGCAGATTGGGAGGCCCTCAGGCAGTACTTCTTTGATTGTCCCTGGAATGATTATTGCTTTCATGGTCGAGAGTGATCTGAGTGTGCTTTGTTCATTATGGAGGTTAATCTCTTGGGTGTGGAGTCATACATTCCCTTCTCATATCATTTGACTAATGCAGGAAAGCCTTGGTTTAATCACGCTTGTTCTAATGCTGTCCGCAACAAGGAGAGTGCCAATAAAAGGTAACAGAGCCAACCCACTGCTGAATCACATCTTTTTTATATTTTTGCCCGGAATCGTGCTAAGTTTGTTCTTCGCTCTGCTAAAAATAATTTCGTCCGTACTAAATGCTCTCAACTCTCCAACTCGAATTCCTCCCACTCCTTCTGGCACCTTGCCAAAAACCTTTCTAATAACTTTACCTCATCGTCCTTCCCTCCTCTTTTCTACTCTGTTGGCTCTGCAGCTATTTCTTCTACTGATAAAGCAGATCTCTTCGCTCAGACTTTCTCCTCCAATTCCACCTTAGATGATTCCGGTGCTGTTCCTCCATCACTTCCCTCGTCTGACCTCCTCATGGCTGATATTAGATTTTTCCTCAGCTGATGTATTTACTGCCATCATTGGCCCTAATTCTAACAAGGCATATGGGCCTGATGGAGTCCCTCCTGTTGTCCTCAAGAACTGCACTTCTGTACTTACACCCTGCTTAGGTTAACACTTTCGCCTCTGTCTTTCAACTTGTACCTTTCCTTCTTGCAGGAAGTTTGCTCTTATTCAGCCAGTGCCAAAGAAGGGTGACCATTCCCAACTCTCAGACAATCGTCCAATTGCTTTAACATCCTGTGTCAATCAAGTCAATTCTTAACAAAAAATTTTTAAAGCATCTTTCCTATCACAACCTTCTTTCTGATCGTCAGTATGGGTTCCGTCAGGGACGTTCCACTAGTTGTCTTCTCACCTACCCTTTAGACTCCTTTCGGGACTTTGGCGAAAGCTTTGCCATTGCACGTGACATCTCTAAGGCTTTCAATCGAGTCTGGCATAAATCTTTAATTTCCAAACTGCCCTCTTATGGTCTCTATCCTTCTATCTGTGCCTTCATCTATAGCTTCCTTTCTTGTCATTCTATAACCGCTGTTGTAGACAGCCATCGTTCTTCTCCTAGATCTATCAACAGAGGTGTTCCTTAGGGCTCTGTCCTATTGCCAACTCTCTTCTTTTTATTCATCAAAGACTTACCATGCTGTACATTTAACCCTATCCACTCGTATGCTGATGATTCCACCCTTCACCTTTCCATTCGGTTCCCGCAACGTCCATCTCAGCAGTTACTTCAACAGGCAAAGGATGAGGCTATGGCACACCTAATGTCTGAGTTGGCTCTTATCTCTGACTGGGGTTAAAATAATCTTGTTGTTTTTAATCATCAAAAATTCTGTTCTTACACCTATCAACCCAACACAATCTTCCACAGCAGTACTCACTTCTGTTTAATAATATCCAGCTGAATCCTGTATCATCTTTGAACATGCTTGGGGTTTCATTCACTCGGGACTTATCTTGGAAAGATCATATTACATGTCTTGTAAAATCTGCTTCCAAGAGGTTGGGTGTGCTAAGCTGACTCCATACCTTCTTTACCCCTGCACAGTTGTTGACTTTGTACACGGGATTTATTCGCCCCTGTGTAGAGTACAATTCTCATGTGTGGGAAGGCTCCCCACATACAACTCTTCTTAATAGGGTGGAGTCAAAGACTTTTCATCTTACTGACTCTCCTCCTCTTACTGGCTCCCTTGAACCTCTGTCTCTTCGCCGCACTGTTGCATCTTTATCTGTTTTTTATCACAACCTTGATGGTCACTGCTCCTCTGAACTATCTACTTAAATCCCTCCACCTCTACAACAAGTGCATAGCACCCGTCTAGCAGCAAACTCTCATCCCTTTTCTGTCCAACTCTCTAATGCAATAGATAACCATTACTCCCAGTCCTTCATTTATGCAACAGGTCAACTCCGAAACTGTCTCCCTCTGTCTGTATTTCCTATTTCTTATGATCTCCAATCTTTCAAACGCAGTGTGTCCAGGCATCTCGAAATGAACGGATCTTGAATTTGGCTCTCTGATATTGTTTTTGCTTTTTTTTTTTTTTGGAAGGAACTGTTTGTGGGCTCCTGGCCTTTGGTTCCTTCTTTCTTGCATTAAAAAAAATACAGTCAGTGGATGAGAAATATGGGCATGGAAGAAGCTGTGAGATGGAAGAATGAGTTATATGTAGAGAGGATGAGAGGGTTAAAAGATTATTATGATAGAGTAAGAAGAGAGTGGTGAAAACTTTAGTAAGGGAGAGTAAGAAGAGAGTGGATGAGAAATTTGGAAGGAATTTGAGTGTAAAATGGCGGGAATGTAAACAAATGTTCTGGAAAGAGGTAAAGAGAGTTAGACAGGGTGTCAAAGAAGTTAGTTGGGGAGTGAAAGATAAAAATGGTAGATTACTAGTGGAGAAGGGAAAACAAGTGAGCAGATAGAGGGAACAGTTTAACCCAAGGCATCCCATCGACGTATGGGTACGTTGCAACATTTTGTCACAGCTAGTCCCATCGACGTACTGCTACGTCGTGCAATTGCAAGGTTCATAATTTGCACAATTTTCAATTTTTGTGCATGATTTTTTGTACGTATACATGGGACACCTTCCTCTATTCCCCTGCAAGATGCCAGGTAGGGACAATGCCTTACACCGCATAACCTCCCCCCCCCACACGCCATTGTCTTGGCAATTCACCTGTTACCAGTGACCTGGCCAATAAAGACATTCAGGGCCAGAGTGATTCCCCAATCGATGACAATGTGGAGGACAAAGTTTACATAGCATTAGAGGAAGAAACAGTCAGAAATGATGATCAGGTAATGTCGCCAAAAAAGGTCAGGTATGTTGATGAGTTAGTTTGTGAAACAATGCTTATATTGCCTATATTACTGTTTGAAAACCAATATACTCTCGTACTACATATAAATTCGTACCAAATGCATAAATAAATACCGTTTATGAGTGGTGTGGAATAGTTACCCTGCCATAGAACTCGTTTTCTTTGGAGCCAGTCTGATAGAAAACCCAGTAAGGTAAGGAGATACTGCTACTTGTATCGACTATTTTAAACCTCAGGTGAGCGATTTCTCTATGAATTTTCGATGTTTCTCACCAAAAGCGGAGGTTTTAGCCAAAAATTTTTTTTTTCCAATATAGCCTGGGATTGGGGGGTGTCGGAGGTGCGAAATAGCTCGGGACGTGACGGGTTAAAGAATTGCTGAACAAAAAGAATGAAAGTAATGCGAGTATAAATAGCTAGGGAATGTCTGTGAGATGGAGGAATGTGAGAAGAGAGCAAGAAATCAGTGGGATGGAAGTTCAGGAAGCAATGAAGAAAGTAAAAATGGGGAAAGCCCCAGGAATTGATGGGATGTGTGGTGAAATGCTGAAGCATGAGGGAGAGATAGTAGTAGAATGGATGTGGAAGATGTGCAGATTGGCCTGAGAGGAAGGTTGAGTCCCGGAGGATTGGATTCAGGTATAATTATTCCCTTGCACAAAGGAACAAGGGAAAAACAAGAGTGTGGTAATCGTAGGGGCATTTGTGTTATTCGTGTAAGAGGAAAAGTATATGGCAGGATATTTAATGATAGAGTTAGGGAAATAAATGAGGAATTAGCTGGAGAAGAACAGGGAGGTTTTAGGAAGGGACGAGGTTGTGTGGATCAGATATTCATTCTTAGATCTTTAGTGGAAAAGTTTCTAGAGAAGGGAAAGAAGTTGTATGCGGCCTTCTTGGATTTGGAGAAAGCATATGACAGGGTGGATAGACAAGAATTGTGGAAAGTATTGAGAATATGTGGAGTAGATGGAAAGTTGTTGACAGCTGTGAGGAGTATATATGAGGGTGCTAAGGCTGCAGTGCGTGTGGATGGTGAACTGAGTGAATTATTGTATCTGAAGATTGGATTGAAACAGGGCTGTATCATGTCTGCATGACTGTTCAATCTGTATATGAATGTGGTTATAAAAGAGATATAAGGTAGGGCAGCGGATATTGGAGCAACCCTAATGAGAGAGGGTAGTGTTTCGAAACTTCCTGTTCTGTTGTTTGCAGATGAAAATGTGTTGTTAAATGAAGACGAAGGGGAGCTGCAAGGCTTATTGGTTAAGTTTGGGAGAGTGTGTAAGAAACAGAATCTAAAGGTGATTGTAGGGAAGAGTAAATTGATGGTCTTCGAGAGAAATTAAGTCAGTGAATTTACAGTGTGATTAGATGGGGAGGAGAGGGAGAATGTAAGTGCGTTTAAGTACCTGGGTAGTACTGTGTTGTTAAGTGATGACGTAGAGGAGCTGCAAAGCTTGGTGGATGAGTTTGGGAGAGTGTGTAACCAACAGAATCTAAACGTGAATTTAGGGGAGGGTAAAGTTATGGTCTTCGAGAGAAATGAGGTCAGTGAATGTACAGTGAGGCTGGATGTTGAGGAAATGGAAAATGTGAGTGCATTTAAGTACTTGGGTACTGTGATGAGTAAGGATGGGAGTTTAGAGGGCGAAGTTCTTGCAAGGGTACAACAAGGAAGAATGGTTGCTGGTTCTTTGAAAGTAGTGACAAGAAACAGAGAACTGAGCATGGAAGTGAAAAGGTTACATGACAGTATTGTGATACAAGCTCTAACGTATGAAAGTGGAGCTTGGACCTTGTTGAAGGGAAAGAAGTAAAGAGTGAGAGCAGTGGAAATGAGTAATTTGAGAGGAGCAGGTGGAGTCACATGGAGAGATATAGAGACAAATGAGGAAGTGAAGGCGTTATGGTGTGTATGTAGATGTGATAGGAAGCATTAGGGGAAATACACTGAGATGCTTTGGCCATATGCAGAGGATGGAGAGTGAGAGACTGATGAGGAGAGTGTATGTGAGTGAGGTGGAGGGGAGGAGAGGGAGAGGGAGGCCAAAGATGAAATGGAGGCATGGAGTGGAGAGGTATATGGATGAGGAGGTGTGAGGGGGACAGGGCGACATGGAGGCGATTTGTTTGTTGCCACTCCTTACAGTACTAAAGCGTCTGGCGATAGATAGATAAAAAGCGTCTGGCAACAGATAGATAGAAGGAGTCTGGCAGTAAATAGATAGATAAATATACCAGATATGAGCAACGGGTGTTTGATATTTGTACACGCCCTCTCTGCTCAGTGTGGAGCTCTTTCTGAACGGCAGCAAACTAGTTGTGGTAGACACTAGACACACTGAAAAATGAGTAGAGGTTTTCAAGCAGATAAAAAATTCACTGGGTTCAGGAATGGCCTTGCAGGCGTGGCAAAGGACCAGGTTTAGATCTTGTGCATAGCATTGCACATAGACATCCTCTGGATGATTTTCCCGGAAACAAGCTTGCACTCCTCGAACAGATCGACTCATAACTGCTGCACCGTCATATGTTTGGGCTACAACTTTCAGGTCAGCAATGTTGTTGGACACAAGAACCTGCTCGACTGCATTTGTGATCACTTCTGCACCATAGCCATTCAGTTTCTTCAAGCAAAGGAAACTTTCCTTGATGTTACCTTCTAGTGGAACATAACGCACACATACAGCGAACTGTTCTGCGTGCCCATCCTTGGCTTCGTCTGCCATTACCACGGACATCTTTGATTCCTTTAGTTCTTGGATACTCTATTCCGTGACCTCTGTGGAGCATCGTCCGATTAATTCAGTTTGAATATAAGACGAGAGGTATGTACAATTGGCAGGAGCTTTGTATCTCTGCAGGAGAGGGTAGAACTTTTGCAGCAGCTGCATATATTCAAGGAAGTTCCCTTGGTTGGGGCTGCCATCCGTTTCACTGTGGCCATGAAAGGAAATGCCCTGTTTGGCTAGAATGACAGTAACCGAAATAATGCGGCATAAATTCTCCCTTCTTTCACTGATCTCAGCTACACTAGCAGTTTGTAGCTGCTCAGCAACATCACCGTGAACTTTGCTTGCTTTATAGCTCATCCCTGCCACTATGGAGGCCTTGTGTAACAAAGTCTTCTCATGGTCCCTAAACGAATCCAAAGCCTTCTTCCAGTCGCCGTACCCAGTAGAGGCTAGACCATCTTTCTTTTGCCTACATTGCTGCTTGCTGAATAGTCTGCAGCAGAAGCAGAAGGCGGAATTTAGGCTGACTGAATACTCTAGCCAGTTATAAGTGTCGTACCAACTCTTCTGAAAGAGCCTCTTCTGAAGTCCAATTTGTTTGAAAGGAAACTGGATATCTTTTACTTGCTTTGGACCTATGTCCGGGTTTCTTAAATCTATCTCATTAGAGCCCTCTCCTTTTTTCCCGTGTCTCTCCTCCCTGGCTCATTTGTGAAACAGCAATAAACGACGAGTTTTAGGTCTTTACTTTTATTTACCCACAGCAAAACTCACAATAACTATACCAACTGTTTCATTTGCTCTATAATTGTCCTAGCTGACATATTTTTCCCTTTTTATTTTTTACATATTTTACTAAGCACTTACTTTTACACTGCATTTTTGTTTTATTGTCCTATATTAGTCTACATTTGATTTATTTCACACCTGTTATGTCATGTGTCTAATTCAGTCATCACCTTGTTCTTTGCGTCTTTCATTTATATCTCTTTTATTCTCCTATATGAAATGTTTTGAGCTACATTTTAGTTATTAAATGTGATGTACTATACAAATAAACATATTATTATTAACTGCTTGCACACACACACACACACACACACACACACACACACACACACACACACACACACACACTAACTAACCAGTCATCTTTGGATGGCACACTAATGTGTATGGGAAAATCATACAAAACACATTCAATTAACGGGTCGATTTTTTTCTTGTAAATAACAGTAAGTGGCACTGACTGAGTAGACTTTTTTCCTATAAGAAGATGGAGCCGTTTACTTTGTAAATAATATTAATATTACAATATCACAGAGAATGCAGGCTAGCTACACACACACACACACACACACACACACACACACACACACACACACACACACACACACACACACACACACACACACACACACATTAACCAACTAAATAATTAGTCATCTCTGAATGGCACTGTTGGCACACTAATGTGTTTGAGGAAATCATACAAAACACACTCAAATAATGGAGCAATTTTTTCATATAAAAAATTAAAAGTGGCACTGACTGAGTAGACTTTATTTTCCAAAAGAAAGATGGAGCAATTTACATTGTAAATAATACTAATATTACAGTATCACAGAGAGTACAGGCTAGCTAGACCAGTGGTTCTGAAACTGGTGTACCTTGGAATTAGTCTTATTTGATGATTGATATACATACCTATGATCAAAAGTGGCCTTAAATACTTGGTGTACCTTGCGTGACAAAAACGTTCGGGAACCACTGAGCTAGACTGGCTACTGCTTAGCTGGCTAAAGAACCCTCTGCTTCACCAACCTGAACTTGTAGACGATGTAGAGGCAGCGGCAATCTTTCGTCCGGACTCATCTGCTGTTACAGCAACAGCGGGAAGTAACTCTTCATCCGCCTCCTCTAGCCTTGCAGGCTGCACCTCATTGCCTTGGTACCCTTTCTTTCTGAAAAAGCTTCTTATATCCATAGCCTCAGGTCTTGCTACTACCACCAGATGTCACCAAGCCCTGTAACCTGTGCTCTCTCTCTCTCTCTCTCTCTCTCTCTCACACACACACACACACACACACACACACACACACACACACACACACACACACACACACACACACACACATGCGTGCTTGGGCCGGCACCACTGCGTGACTGATCGCCAACTGGCGAGTGGCCGTGAACACGTGATGGGAACGAACGTGCACCGGACGGGATCAAATCGAATGTTTTTCAAACGAGATCTGTCAGTTCTAGTACTAACAACAAGAATAAAAATTTTGTGTTGGCCCTGGTTGGGGCTGTTCTTATTTTTGTAAAAAAAAAAAAAGAAGAAGCTATTTGAGATCCGGGGCTATTCATAAAACATTTGAGGCTGTAGCCCCCAGTGCCCAGGCCTGACAACGTCAATGCTTTTATTTTGTCTAAAGTTATTAGGTGACCAGTTTGTAATAATTTTCACACAAAATAATTTAGCACTTTGAGTAAAATAACACGTGTGGCATATACTGCATGCTATTTACACACATAAGAAACCTCTTGTTGCAATCTTTCTGTATTATAGTACAATTCAAAACTTCGATTACGAAGTACAAATGATCTAAGTAAAGGATTAAACACTCGATCATGCAACCTATATGAATCAGATACATAAATTTGCTTGATTTTTCGATTTACTCAAAATAAAAAACAATCCAATGCACCAAACTAAAAATATTATAGGAAGGGATCTTACTTATGAAGAGCAGTGGCTTGTTAAAAACGTTTTATTAAAGTCCATTCCTCAAACCTCATTTGCACTAAATACACCAAAAAACTTAATCTCACCACCGCATAGTCTCCTTCAAGAGATCAATAATATTAGACAAATTCATTTTTATTTTATTTATTTTAAGCCCTTACATCTGCCTGAATGGATCTGTCATAGTTTATCTATCTATCTATTGCCAGACGCCTTCATCCCGTACGGGGTGGCCACAAACATATCGCCTCCACGTCGCCCTGTCCCCCACCATTTCACTGCCCTGCTCCCAACTCACACCCCCCTCTCTCATATACCTCTCCACCCCATCCCTCCATCTCATCCTCGGCTTCCCCCTCCTCCCCCCCTCTCCACCTCACTCACATACACTTTCCTCGTCAGTCTGTCACCCTCCATCCTCTCCACGTGGCCAAACCACCTCAGTATGTTCCTCCTAACGCTTCCTATCACATGCACATCCACACCGCAACGCTCCTTTATATCCTCATTTGTCAGCTTGTCTCTCCATGTAACTCCACAGGCTCCTCTTAAATAACTCATTTCCACTGCTCTCACTCTTGACTTGTGTCCTTCCAACAACGTCCAAGCTTCACTTCCGTACGTTACAGTTGGTATCACAATACTCTCATGAAGTATTTTCACTTTCATGCTCACTTCCCTGTTTCTTATCACTGCTTTCAAGGAACCAGCAACCTTTCTTCCCTGTTGTACCCTTTCAAGCACTTCACCCTCCAAACCTCCATCCTTACTCATCATACTCCTCATGTACTTAAACGTACTCACATTTTCCATTTTCTAACCAACCAACCTCACTGTACATTCAGTGACTTCACCTCTCTCAAGGACCATCACTTTACTGTTCCCTACATTCACCTTTAGAATCCGTTTCTTTCACACTCTCCCAAACTCATCCACTAAGCCTTGCAGCTCCCCTTCTTCTTCACTCAACAACACAGTATCATCTGCAACCAACAGTACAGGGTGTTTCCAAACACTACCCTCACTTACAACTCCAACATCCACTGCCCTACCTTGTACCTCTTTTATTACCCCATCCATGTACAGATTGAACAACCATGGCGACATGACACATCCCTGTTTCAACCCAACTTTCAAAGAGAAAAATTCACTCAGTTCACTATCCACATGCACTGCAGCCTAAGCACCATTATACATACTCTTCACGGCATTCATCAGCTTCCCATCTACTCCATATATTCTTAATACTTTCCACAATCCTTATCTATCCACCCTGTCATATGCTTTCTCCAAATCCATGAAAGCCGCATACAATTTCTTTATCTTCTCTAGAAACTTCTCCACGAAAGATCTAAGAATGAATATCTGATCTACACAACCTCTTCCCTTCCTAAAGCCTCCCTGTTCTTCTCCAACTAATTCCTGTGTTCTTTCCCTAACTCTGTCAATAAGTATCCTACCATACACTTTTCCTATTACACTAAGAAGACAAATGCCCCTATGATTACCACACACTTCTTTTTCCTCTTTTCCTTTGTACCAGGGAATAATTATACCTGACTTCCAATCCTCCTGGACTCTACCTTCCTCTCAGGCCAATCTGCACATCTTCCACATCCATTCTACTACTATCTCTCCCCCATGCTTCAGCATTTCACCACACACTCCATCAATTCCTGGGACTTTCCCCAATTTGACTCTCTTCATTGCTTCCACAACTACTATCCTACTGATTTCTTCCTGTCTTCTCACCTCCCTCCTTTTCCCAGCCATTTCCCAGCCACTTATACTCGCATTACTTCCATCCTCTAGGTTCAGCAATTCCTTAAAGTGTTCTCTCCATCTGCTCACTTTTTCTCCCTTCTCCTCTAGTAATCTACCATTTTTATGTTTCATTCCCCTGCTAACTTCACTGCCACCCTGTCTTACTCTCTTCACCTCTTTCCAGAACATTTTCTTACAGTCCCTCCACTTTACACTCAAATTCCTTCCAAATTCCTCATCCACTCTCTTCTTACTCTCTCTTACTAATCTTTTCACGTCTCTCTTCCTTTCTACATATAACTTTCTCTTCCGCCTCTCAACTTCTTCCACGCCCCTATTTCTCATCCATTCATTGTATGCTTTCTTCTTTTGTGCCACAGCCTGTCTCACCTCTTCATTCTACCAAGCTGTTCCTTGCACCCCCTCTCTGTATTCTCTTCACCCCACACACCACATCACATGCTGTACATACTTCTTCTGTGAATATCTTCCACACACCTTCCACGTTCCCCATCTTCTCTCTTATAATCTGCCTTTTTCTCATCCCCTTGTAACCCTTCCACTCTCCTTGCAACTACTCCTTCTTCCCGTCCTTCCCTTCTTCTATTTCTCGATCTTACTTTGATCTTGATTCTGGCCACCACCAAGTAGTGGTCAGAAAATCCACTCCCCCAACCTCTGTAAGCTCTTGCATCCATTACACATCTTCGCATCCTTTTATCCACACACACGTAATCAATCATTGCCTTCCTTTTATTCAGTTTACCACCCACCCTTCTTATCACTCGCCATGTATACCTGTGGATCATTTTGTGCCTGAAGAGGGTATTGGCTATCACCAATCCCCTCCAGGCACAAATGTACACTAACGCACTGGCATTCTCATCTATCTCAGCAGTCACACCCCACTCACCAACTATTCCATCCTCCTTCACATTCCCTACTTTACCATTCATATCACCGATCAAAAACACTCTCTCATTCCTTCCAAACTTTTCCATGCACATTTCCATATTTGTCCAGAACTCTTCTCTCACTCTGTTTGCACAATCTTGTGTTGGCTCATACACGCACACAATCGCCCACATTTGTATTCCAACTTTCAGTCTTACCCACACAATCCTTGACCCAACTTATCCATACTCTCTTATGTTCTTCTTCCATCTTTTACTCACAACAATACACACTCCTTCTTTTGCCCTCTCATTCTCACCTACTCCTGTACATATACCCCATCCATACTCCCATTCTCTCACACTCTCTCCTCTCCATTTAGTTTCAGTTACTCCACATACATCCACTTTCGCATCCTCAAGCCCTGGACAATCTCTCTCTCTCTCTTTCACCTCATCAATCGCATCCTTTACATTCCATGTTGCGATCTGTACCATATCCATTGTCCGGTCCTTGGTCATCATTTGGTCAGTCCTTGTCCGAGGCCTCTTGTTCGTCTTTTTAGTTAGCTGTTTTCCAGGGAGGGGCATTAACCCTCATAGTTCACTCTTATTATTCCGTGTATTTCTCCGAATAATAAAATTACGTTATTGTTTTGATCATGTTGAGAGGAACTTAGTTCAATTCTTAATTCTGCATTTCTCTGTGAGGGCACAATGCACACAACTGTTTGAGTACGAAGGAGAATGCACACACCTCCTCCCTTCTGCAAAATCTTCAACATGGCTTTGTAATGTCGTGTAGCATAATTGTGCGACTTTATGCGGAAACACTGATTTTATGTTATGCACTGTAGTCCCATTCAAAGAATACTGTTATAAAGAGAGTTTAAGGTGCCCCAGTTGATTATTTTGTTTGTTTGTCATTCTGACTGAAATGCCTGTATATCTATCATTGCCATAAAGATCTTCCCTGGTAAAATTTTCCCCCACACGTTTTCAGTTACGAGGTAGGTCAGGTTTTTCACAAATATATACCTCTAAGGACGCGTCCACACGTGCCCTCGAAAATATTCTGGCAACACAACTGGCAACATGTTTGGGTACTTATATGCAGCAGTATTTGGACAGATATATGCAAACATGATTCATTGCAGCTTCGAACACTGTCTGCAGAGGTGATGGGATAAATATGTTCATACCAGGCAACTGAGACTTCATCATGATGTTGCCAACATGATCTGGACGCTGCTGTTTCCAACATGTTTGCAGCATGTATGTTATTGTATTACTTACATGTTGCCAGCACTTGTTCGAGCACACGTGTGGACGCGCATTTATACAACGTCTTGCAGAGGAGGATACATAAAAAAAGTAATAACAAAAAGAAAAACTGGCCGAAAAGGTTTTTTCTAGGTCCATAAGTTGGCTGAGTTTATGTGACAATGAAATGTGCTGTTGGTGTTTGGTGGCTGAAGGAAAAATTTCCAGTTAGCCAATTCTAACCTTAGTGTCATATTGAGGTTACTGAGTAGGCAGCTCGTGCTGGACGTTACATCAGCTCTAAATGCTTTTCCTGGCAAAGCATCTCACTGGAAGAAGATAGCACATCTTCGTGGAAAAAACCGAATCTTCCTAAACTCTTTCCTTTTCCAGGAGTCAGTGTCATACCAAGATTAATATAGCTTTTGATGAAGCGATACGATTGAGTCTCAACAGACGTTCCATCCAAGAATAACTGCACGGCTCAAAATATTGTATTACAGTAGCAACCCTGTTGGCAAACATAAAGTGATTGGTTTCCTCCAGAGGTGTAACATCATCCTCTTTGTTAATGCCGAGAGAGAGCCCAATATATATATTATTTTTTTAAATAATAGAGCAGAGGAAGGAAAAAGAGATGAATAAACAAAAATAATCCATACACCATATTAATGGTGCTCTCCATTCATAAAAAAAATCTGTAACAGTTGGACCTGAACAGCTGTAGGTTGAAGTTTGGGGGAAAACAACTCTGGAGAAGCGAGTTCCAAAGAGATGCAGTTCGGGGAACAAAAGAATTTTGATAGGCGGAAGTTTTGCAATATGGCAGTGTGACAGTCCACTCATGAGTGCTACCAGATGCCCGTGTAGCACAGGGGAAGGCACGGAGAAGTGGCACAATGGATGCAACTTCGTGTGAGCATTTGCCATAGAATTATCTGTAAAATAATGCAAAGGAGGCAACATTCCTTCTTACCTGTTGGGGAGGTGGTGGTTTAGAGAGAGAGAGAGAGAGAGAGGCAATAAATTTCGCTCATTGTGCTGGTTTCAGGCGATGCAGGAACAGTAAAATATCAGTCCCAAAAAGGAAAGGGAGACTTATTATGTAATTTTGAGATCTTTGGCTACAACTCACGAATTATCACTTTCAGGATTTCCTTTCCACCTAGCCAAATATTCCTTTTTTACCATTTTTTGCTACGCGATTGGATAATTTACACTGGGAATGTCTCTGGTGGAGCTACAGGGACTAATTCTTGCCCTTAAAATAACCGCTGTGTGGGTTCATCGCTAAAATCTTTACACCTGTACGTCTATTGATCTTGCAGTTGTACTAACTTGTCTATAACAAACACCTATTTGGTGTTCTGCATGTGACAACCCCTGTTAAAGTTGGAGGACCTATTGGCTGAAATGATACGCAGTGTGTGTCTGACAGCTAATGGTGAAATGCGAAGTTCCACTCATACCCTTGGGGAATTTAAACATTTCCGGGACTCGTCTTTCACTAAACATGAAGCTTTCATGAAGTGCAGTTGCTTGGGGTTTTTGCCCAATATAAGACCTCTATGGGGGTATTACTAAATTCTTTCACTTTTTTTTTTTTTTTAAATAACAGAGCAGAGGAAGGAAAAACAAATGAATAAAAAAAATCTATACACCAGATTACTGGTGTCTTTCATTCATTCATATCTCTCTCTCTCTCTCTCTCTATATATATATATATATATATATATATATATATATATATATATATATATATCACTCGGACTTGAACAGCTGTAGGTTGAAGTCTGGGGGGAAACAAATCTGGGGAAGCGAGTTCCAAAGAGATGCAGTTCGAGGAATGAAAGATATCTGGTAGGCGGAAGTTCTGCAATATAGCAGTGTGACTTTCCAGTCATGAGCGCTACCAGACGCCCGTGTAGCACAGGGGAAGGCATGGAAAGGTGGCACAATGGATGCAACTTCGTCTGAGCATTGGCCATAAAAATATCTGTAAAATAATGCAAGGGAGGCAACATTCCTTCTGCACGACACTGATATACATTCACGTGTCAATCTTGGTTAAACATTGATACATTTTCCCTTTCAGAGCTCTTATGGATCTCACGATTTGTGAGCTCTTTAACTCTTGCGACAAAGTGCCGTGTACTGTAAATCCTGTAGGTACCAAGTATTTTCTCAGAGTGATGATAAAATTTGGTACTTCTGTTGCAAAGAAGATGTCTGATGCCTTTAAAATTTGTGCTCTCCAGACACCGCCTTAAAACACTGATGGCCACATTCACTGACTTTTTTTTTTTTTTTTTAAAATAGTTGAGGGTATAGGCTCTATTCCATTCTAATATTTTTTTTTTTAACTTTTTCATTGTGATACTAGGGTTGAAGAGCATGACAACCGTATATAATTTCCATACCTCTCCCTGTATAATATCCGTACCCCTCCGTATGCCAAAAGATTTTTTGGGTCCTCGTAAAGCCTTTTAGGCAATCCTCTTATGGCTTCCAATGGAAAACAGTTTTGGGTTTGCTCCTGGTAAAGCATGATCTGAAGGTTAAAAAATTAGGAGTCCTGAGGCAATGTCCACGAACAAATACCCCTTGGTGGCTTCCTAATATGTTTGCCCTCTGTCTGGACCCAGCCTTCCTAAACTGCTGGTTTCCTTAGGTTTCAATCTGGTTCAAATCTCACATCTTGTGCAACATGAAAATACTTGCATTTAAACTTACATCCTTATAGTATTTCCTGCACACAATAAGATTTTTAGTCATGATAATAGCATTGATGTTGGAGTGTCTTCCCCTTGTACACGATTGCAGCACAATCTTATCTTCCAAAGCATCAAAGATTAAGGCATCAAGAAAGTACAGAATTCCTCTGTCTGTTTCATTTCCACCCACTTCCCAAATACGTTTATTATTCCCTCTTGCAAGTCCAGTTTATAAGTTATTTCAGAGTTAGACTGCAGAGGGTGTCTTCCAACTCCTGAAATAACGATCTTTATATATTAGTTTTGATATGAAACAAACTCCGATTTGCCAATGTTGGCGTACTCCACCACAAGTTATTGCCGGTGAGCTGAATATATAAAGGAGCTCATTGTCCGCATGTTGAGCTTTCTCCACGCTAAACTGACATGACCAACCGACTAAGTGACTGAGGAGGAAGGGAGGTGGGACTTACTGTAGGTTCTTGCCCCCCACCACCTGTGTGTTGGGGAGAGGAAAGCTGCATCCCCCTCCTGCAAGCCTGTGGTGGCCTATGTGGTACTCACCTGTATTTGTAGACTCTTTCATGCCACAGTGTCTCTCACGAATGTCGATGGGGGTGGGGTGCGGTGGGGGGGTGAGATGAGTGGTTGTGGTGGTGGTGGGGTTGGAAGTGAGTCCGTGCGTTTGGCGGATGTATCAGGATGCCCATTTCCCAAGGAGGTGGAAGGGTTACAATGATAACACATGTCATCAAGAATAGAAATACTTCTTTCGTATGGCTGTGGTGCAAATGTTTCCTTTGATGTTTCTGTTACTGTAAGCATCACAGAACTCAGTATCTGTAAACCCTCCAAGGATTCCTGAATTTTGGCATGAGTCAGTGTGTTGATGTGATGCAGAAGCAGCCCTTTGCTGCATATAAGGGAAAAATTATTGCACTGGAGCAAGCTGTAGCTCTTGGGCTTTAGTAATATTTCCTTCTTTATATGGCTGCAGCCCACATCGCTCTTGAGTAGTCCCAACTGTCCTTTCCGTGGTGGATCGAAGACTGTGATGAGGATCGAAATTTGAAAAATCCATCCAGCCTTTCAGTGACAGGCATTTCATTTTGTCGAAAATGTCGTCCGTCTCCTTCATGAGAACGATGTAAATGTCCATGTCACAGTAGTTGAGATCCAACATATCACCATAATATTTCTTCAGTACCTTGTAGTAGAGTTCGTACACCCAGTTTTTTGCCAGTTGCAGGGATTTGAATCCTACAGCTGTGGGATGGTTTATTTTGATATTTGCTTTTGGAGGTGCAGACCATCCTACTTTCTGTCAGGTAGATAACCATCTTTAAATGGTTGTGGTTTAGGTTGATGAATTCATTTTTGTTGTCATGACCTCTGTTTTCTCTGCATATCTCTCTTTGGGTTCATTAAACCGTTCCCGAAGATGGAATTTGATGCCATCTTCAATACCTTTTGTCTGATTTCGCTTATGGATTGGTGCCAGGTGGACATTTCTGTATATGAAGGGCCTCAAGTATGGTTTTTGATGAAACGTGTACATGTCTTGAACCGACTCGTTTCCACCTCCAGCCCCATCAGTGTAAGATTGATAAGGGGTACAATGCATCTTGCTTGTGCTCACGACTGACCGCGAGTTTGCAATTGTTTAGGGGGAGATTCGGATCCTCTCCCTTCAGAATGGAGGTACTGTATTCAGACAGGAAAGAGTCATCTATATCTTTGTGTGATAATACTAGGGGCAGTTCATTTGTTACTCTAGTTATTTCCTCACAAACTGGTTTCATGTTGAGGTGGATCAAGTAGCCTCTTTGCTCGCCAGTCATGACCCATAATCCCAGTACAATGAAACTCCCTCATTTTTCCGGAGATATTCCACAGACTTCCTTCACTGGTAGTGATTGTTGCATGACATCCAAGGACAGTGCATTATGGTCTAAGCACCATATCTACAATGCTTTCTCAACAGCAGGATTGACCCCAAGTTTGGTGTAAATGTTCCTGGTTGTGATCTATCATACAACCGTTGTCGGTCCCTTGTAAATGTTATCTTGCCTGAATTTGTAAAGTTCCTGTCTAAGAGGAGATCCAGTTCAATACTGGTGGGTTTAAGGAAAGCATCAAAAGGGTATGCAAGTAAGGTGGTGTAGTAAATCGGGTCTAATGTATACATATCAATCAAAATGCATCGCCAATGCATGATAATGTCCGCTAGGAAGCTGACATCGGACCTTATATAATTTACCATGTAATCACAAAGATTCCTGCAACCACACTTAGTCCAAACCCATTCAGCTAACTCATACTCCAGGTCTGAAATGCCTCTTGCCTTCGATGGTTGAAGAACCGATCTTTTATCGGAAGCTTTGTCTCATTCAAAGTTGCAAGCCTCATCACTGCCTCATATGGGAAAACTTCATTGCCCGTCATAAACAGTTCCTGTTCTTCAGCTGGCAGATTCTCTATTATATGTTAAATGTACCTGAGAGAGAGACCTTCTGCTGGATTGGATTCCACTAATTTATCTAAGCCTGTGTGTAAAAATGACAGGGAGTCCATCATGCGGATGTTTCCGATATCCTTGAACAGGAATTATAACCCCCCCTTTTACACACAACCTTGATGTCATTTGTTTCACACTCCATTTCCTTAAAAAACAAACTTGAATCATAATTCATATTATGGACCCAGGCTAACAGATGCTTGCAAGAGTTGCGACAAGCCAGTTGCATTGGATGCAATTTGCCGTTATGTGAAGTTGTTTACGGCCAGGTGATGGTCGTGATGGGCTTGTTTATTGGTTCCATCGGCAAACTCCACATTGCACGAAACGAACTCTGTCTTCTTCATTCAAGTGCATTGGCCAGTTGGGTATGTAAATAATATATATATATATATATATATATATATATATATATATATATATATATATATAATGTATATATATATATATATATATATATATATATATATATATATATATATAATGTATATAATGTATATATATATATATATATATATATATATATATATATATATATAATGTATATAATGTATGTATATATATATATATATATATATATATATATATATATATATATACACATATGTATTTATGAATACACACACACACACACACACACGCAAGTAATCCCTCGATTATCTGACGTAATTGAGCCATCGGTACCTCTGAATACATACGAAATCTGGATACGGAACAATACCCTACTTACCTATATCCTGCATCTATGTACAGAACCCCTACTAATTGTGACAGTGTTCTACGATCCTTCAGTTATTTGGACATCATAACACACATGGGAATATCCAACATAATGTTAGACACTAAGAAAACAGTGCATAAACAATAAAATCCACAAATATCCTACCTATATATACAGTACCCCTTATAATTGTGGCAGTGTTCTTCGGTCTTTCAGTTATTTAGACGTCAAAACACACATGAGGAAATCTAATATAATGTAGACACTAAGAAAACAATGAATAAACAATAAAAATCCACAAATAAATAAATGAAGAAGATTAAGGTTGCAAATAGAATTTTAAAAAAAATAGTGCTGTGCTGTACAGTACACGGCGTCATAACCTGCTAGCCTCCAGCTTGTGAACAGTAATACTTTGTGGTCTAGTAATAGGTAGTGGTGGCCATATTAATACCATAATACCGATACTTCCGATACTAACTGTTTATCTACAAGTATCGATACTGAAAGCTAGGTATCAGCTACTATGACAACTAAAACAGACATTCCAAAGAACTGAAAAATACTATTTCACTGGGAAGTGATGATTTTAAGTTATATTAGCGCACTGAATGGCAGTTTTGGTGCTCATGTTTCCCCCAAATAGTGGCCATATAATTATATTAACCAGGACTGAGCCCATTGTGAATTATTTTATTCATTGTTTATGTAGTTCATTAGACAAATGATATTAATTACGAAACTGCCTAGCTACTGCTATCGGTAATCGATACCACCAATACTGGCTTAAAAAGTAATTGATATCGTATCTAAATTTAATCACTGGTATCGTCCATCTCTAATAATCACTTAAATGTCAGAAAACCCTTTCTCCAACCATTGTAGCTGGACAAAGACTGGGGACGTGTGATGCTTGCCACTGAACACAGCATTACCATATCCCTACTGGCCGGCTAGTTGACTGACCATTCGCAAGGAAGGCGGATGGCCATTCTTGTTTAGCTGGTGGGTTAGGTCTTTTTACCAGCATGCGGCTCGGCTCAACAGGACGGCCATGTGACCTTGCTCATTCAGCAGGGAGACAGCCAGCCACATTTGCTCAGATTGTGGGTTAGGGTCTATATTACGAGACGCTGGTAGCGTCTAAGTAATCCAGGCGGCGGGGGTATTTCGACCATGGTGAGGAGGCAGATGGCAATTTTTGCTCAGCTTGTGGGTTAGGGTCTGTATTACTCACGCACAGCCAAGAGTGTCTGAGTGGTCCAGGCAGCCTGGGACTTTGTCCGGTGAAGAGGTGGACGGCCATTTTTGCTCAGCTTGTGGGTTAAGGTCCATATTACTTGTGCTAGACTGAGAGGGTCCGAGTGATCTGGCCGGCCGGGGGACTTTGACCATTTGGTGAGGAGGCGGACAGCTATTGTTGTTCAGTTGGTAGGTTGCAGTCTATTACCTGCTCATGGCCAACGAGACCAGCTGGCTGCCCAGCTCATTTTTTGAGTTTGTAGGCCGCCAACCGGCGATATCGGAAATTTTATGGTCGGATATGGAAAATGAAATCCTTATATGGACATAATACAGTCAAGGGCTAAGGTTAGATTATGGATCATGCCCAGATATGGAGCGACCGGATAATCGAGTGATTAGCCTACTGTATATATATCTATATGTCTGTCTATCTATCTGTCTGTATTTCCTACTTCCTATGATCTCCAGTCTTTCAGACGCAGTGTGTCCAGGCATCTGGAAATGATCGAATCTTGAATTTGGCTCTCATTTTTACTGTTTTTGTTTTTTCTTGGTGGGAACTATTTTGCGGTCTCAGCCTTTGGTTCCTCCTTCCTCTCATACACACACACACACACACACACACACACACACACACACATATATATATATATATATATATATATATATATATATTGTTACGGAACAGAGAAAGATAACGTACACTTTAAGTGAGAATGCTAAAAATCACCACTGTCCCGTAAAGTTCCAGGTTCAAAACAAAAGAGTTAGATAAAATTACAAGTTAAAGTTTAATGCACAAACTAACAACAAAACATTCAGGACTCATAAAGATAATGTAATGGCAAATAAACAGGTTAAATATATGGTTAACTGCAATAGCCTCTATTAACACGAAATTAGCAAGAGTAAATTTATCTAAGTCAGCCCTGATAAAATGAGATACCAGATAATACTCAGTGAATGCCAGATAAATAATTACAGATACAAACTATTATAAAAAATGACTGACATAAAGAACCCCACACGAATTACAAAAACTTCACTAGGCCTACAAATTAAACTTATTCTATACAGTACAAGAAAAAATGCAACAACAGTTATACTCAAATTACACACAGCTGCTAGATGGTTGGAGATTTCTTGAGCACTCACAATAATAATATCTGTACAGGGGAGGACAGAGATGTGAACAAAATGAGGAGCAGAGCTAAGTGGCAATGATGCAGAGACTGAGCTCATTATATAGGGGCTGGCAGAGCTTGATACAACTTGTAAGAGGGACGCGCAAATGAAGCCATGGGGACAGAGAGCTGAAAATCCCGCAAAGTATAACAGAGAGAACGCCTTACTCTACTATAACGGTAGAAGGGGGGGACTGAGGCCGAACACGCTCGTGATCAAACATGCAGCAACTGTGCGTTAAAATTACACAAAGGATGATGAAATCATAGGCTATGTAACACCTCCCCACAAAGAAAAAGAAATTTACAAAGGAAATTTCTTATTACTCTAAAACAATCTGTCTAAAGTCTAGATAAGCAATCTGCAATAACATTTTCTTTCCCCTTGACATGTTGTATGTCTAATGAATACTCCTGAAGAAGTAGACTCCATCTTGTCAATCTCTGATTTTTATCTTTAAACTTACTAAAAAATTTCAGTGGGTTATGATCGGTATAAATGACTATGGGGTCAAAACCAGAACACAAATAAAATGAAAAATGCTGTAAACCCAAAATCAAGGCCAAAAGCTCTTTCTCAATAGTTGAGTAGTTCTTTTGAGGTGGAGTGAACTTCTTACTGTAATAAGATACAGGATGTTCAATACCCTGATCATCCTCTTGCAGCAAAACAGCCCCAGCTCCTGTATCACTTGCATCAACAGCCATCTTATAAGGCTTAGCAAAATTTGGAGTAGCGAGCACTGGCTGACTTAATAGAATAGCTTTAAGTTTGTTGAAAGAGGATTCACAGTTATCAGTCCAGACAAATTTAACTCCCTTTTTCAGTAGGTCTGTAAGTGGTGATACAAGAATAGAAAAGTTAAGAACAAATCTCCTGTAATAACCTACCATTCCCAAAAATCTTTGTAGCTCCTTCCTACTTTTAGGTCTGGGAAGATCACTTATAACCTGAACCTTAGCTCCTGGTGGTGCAACATGTCCATCACCAATTACATACCCAAGGTACTGAACTTTAGCTTGACCAAACTCACACTTTGATAAATTAGCTACAAGATTAGCATGAACTAAACGGTCAAGAAATTTACTGACATGGCATAGGTGATCTTTCCAGTTGTCACTGAAGATTAATACATCATCAATATAAACAACACACCCTGCCAAACCCTCTGTTACAACATTCATGAGCTTCTGAAATGTGGCTGGTGCATTCTTCATACCATACGGCATTACAGAACATGCAAAAGCCTTTCCTAGTGTTACAAAACATGAGATCTCCCTAGCACGTTCAGTCATAGGTACTTGCCAGTATCCCTTTAACAAATCAAACTTACTTATGTACCTAGCCTTTCCGATCTTGTCTATGCAATCTTCCACACGAGGGAGAGGGTAAGTGTCTGTTTTGGTTATCTGATTAACACGTCTGTAGTCGATGCAAAGCCTCTGTGACCCACCTGGCTTAGGGACTAGAGTGACAGGAGAACTCCACTCGCTCTGACAGGGCTCAATCATCTTGTGGTCCAACAGGTAGCCAAGCTCCTTCTGGATGAGAGGAACTTTCACTGGGTTCACATGGTAAGGAGGCAATTTAATTGGCTTTGCGTCTCCAACATCGACATCATGCATCAACACAGTGGTTCTTCCTGGAGTGGCACGGAACACTTGCGGGTACTCCTGCAGTAATGCCGAAAACTCCTGCCTTTCCTTGGGTGGTAGATGAGAAAGCTTAGTCTGGAGATCATTCATGATATCAGGATTCTTCCCAAATTATCACTCAGGCTCATACTGCATGGGAGAGCTTCACTTGCAGACTCGGGTGGAACAGCTACAGTGCAGACTGGATTATTTTCGTCCCGCCTGTGATATAACTTTAGCATGTTGATGTGACATAGTTGCTTGCTCTTTCTACGATCTGGTGTGGCGATGACATAGCTGACATCACTGAGTTTCTTCTCCACGAAGTAAGGGCCACTAAACTTGGCTTGAAGAGGTTGCCCATGAACTGGTAGCAGAATCAAAACCTGATCTCCTGGCTGAAAGTGGCGTAACCTGGACTTCTTATCATACCAAGTCTTCATCTTCTCCTGAGCAGCTCCTAAATTCTCTCTCGCCAGCTGTAAAGCAGTGGACAGCCGCTCTTTGAACTTCATCACATACTCCAGCAGGTTGACGTCATCTTCCTCCGACAGCCAGCATTCCTTGAGTAGCTTAAGGGGTCCTCTTACTTCATGGCCAAACAGTAGTTCAAAAGGTGAGAAGCCCAGTGATTCATTTGGAGATTCTCTTGCAGCAAACACAACGAATGGAAGACCTTTATCCCAGTCTTTCTGATGTTCCAAACAGTATTTCTTGAGCATCGATTTGAGTGTTTGATGATATCTCTCCAACGCTCCTTGGGTCTGGGGATGGTAAGCTGAAGACGTGATCTGGGTGATGCCCAACTCTTTCAGAGACTGTTTGAAAAGTTTGACATGAAATTACTTCCCCGGTCTGACTGTACCTCCTTGGGCAGACCAAACTTTGTGAAGAACCCTAGCATTTCCTTAACCACGTTCTTTGCTGAGATATTTCTAAGTGGAATGGCTTCAGGATAACGAGTAGCCATATCAATCATGGTCAACACATAAGAAAATCCTGAAGAAGTCTTAGGAAGAGGGCCCACAATATCCACCAACACACGGGTGAAAGGTGCCTCAAAAGGAGGAATGGGAACTAGAGGTGCAACCTTTTCGGTCTGATTACACTTCCCCACAACTTGACAGGTGTGACAAGACTTACAATACCAAGAAACATCCCTGAAGATACCTGGCCAGTAGAAGTGTTTCAAAATGCGTGCCACAGTCTTCCTCACTCCAAGGTGTCCTGCCAAACTGGAATCATGAGCCACTCTAATGATATCCTGCCTACAAACACGAGGGATGACAACTTGATGTACAACCTCCCATTCACAGTCGGCTGATGCTGCTGGGGGTCTCCACTTCCTCATAAGTACTCCTGACTTTACATAATGACAAGTAGAAGCACCAGCTGACTCTTCCTCACTGCAAGCAGAGTTAGCTAGACCTTTCAACTCAGGGTCAGCAACCTGCAACTCAACCAACTCTTGACGAGACAAATTATCAACACTACGGGGTACTGCCTCATCTGGTGAGTGGTCCAAATTAGCAAGAAAAGTGTCAGCTAGGATAACATCATCATCATCATTATCCTCTAAATCACCAGTAACTTTAGACTTAGCCCTAGTGACAGCACATGCAGGGAACACATCAGGGACATCACAATCCTGGGACGCAGCCACTGGCTCACTAGACAACTGAGGAGCTGGACACACTTGACTTCCACCAATATCATTTCCAAGTAAGAAAGTTACACCTGACATTGGGAGTGTCTCAACCAACCCAACCATAACAGAACCATTAACAAAACCAGACTCTAAATTCACTCTGCACAGAGGAACAGAGAAGTAATTATTCCCTACACCTTGTAAGATTACAGTTTCATCAGAGGAATTAAAATTAGAGCCTAGAACACTGGTCAGCATAAGGGATTGGCAAGCACCTGTATCACGATATATTTTAACTGATTTCCTGTCATTACTGTCCAGAGGACTGACAAAACCATCAGACAGGAAATTAGCACATGAACTCTTGAGAGTGTCACCCACGTTACTGCTCAAAAGAGGAGCTCCATCATGAGAATTTAAGTTACCCCTCAAAGCAGGTTCAGTTAACTCAGTTAAAGAATTCTGGGAACTCTCAAGAGTGGACACTAGACCAATTGACTGAATATTTAATGACTCCTTTTTGTTCACATCACGCTGTCTCCTGAAACATCTCTCCGTAGTATGACCAAGCTTACTACAATAAGTACATTTACTTTTCTGAAATCTAGAGGTGAAGCTGGTATTTACTTCCTGAGAAACATCATCTTTATTTTCTTTCCTGTTACCTGTACTCTGAGTAGAGGCAACGTACTTACTCTCAGCTTTCCCTTTTTCTCTAGAATATCTCTTGTGAGTGAGAACATATTCATCAGCTAAAACTGCAGCATCAGACAAATTATCTATCCTTTTCTCATCAAGATATAGGCTTACATCTTTATAAATACACCTCTTGAAGTCCTCCAGCAAAATCATCTGCTTAAATTTACCAAAATCAGAATCCACATTCTTAGAATTTAACCACTGCTCTAACAAATCTTCTTTGATTTTTGCATACTCAACATGGGATTGCTTATCTTGCTTGTAAGTTGTCCTAAATTTTACTCTATAAGCTTCAGGAACAAGCTCATAGGCCTTAAGAATCAAGCTCTTAACTACATCATAATTATCAGATTGATCCTGAGGCAAAGATGCATAAGTTACTTGAGCTTTACCGGTGAGAACAGTTTGAAGGAGTACTGGCCAATACTCCTTAGGCCAATTGAAACCTGTAGCTACCCTCTCAAACAACTGAAAATACTTTGTTAAATCAGATTCATTAAAAGGAGGGACAAGTTTAACATTTTTAGCCACATCAAAATCATCAGAGCTAGATGATCCAGTTCCACCTTGTTTCATGCGATACTCATGGTCTGCCTGAATCCTGGCAAGTTCAACTTGTGCCTGAGCCTCCTTAGCTTGTGCTTGAAATTCAGCTTCCTTCACACGAGCCTCCTGCAGGGCTAGCTGTAACTTAGCTAATTCAATCTGCGTTTGCTCATTTCGAGGAGTTACATTAAACAAGCTTTCATTAATCATGTCAACAATTTGATCTTTAGAATGATGAGAGCGAACAGCAATTCCCAATTGTTGAGCAACGAGCTTAAGTTCATTCTTTGTTCTGTTTTCTATATCACACACTGTTTGCACATTTGACAAAAAATCTTTGGCTTCATCAAGTGTAGTAATAGTAGACATAATGAATAAGTAACAGTCACAAAATATCAAGCAATATCCTTATGATAATATCCTGAATATCCTGATATGAGGTCGCCAAATTTATGTTACGGAACAGAGAAAGATAACGTACACTTTAAGTGAGAATGCTAAAAATCACCACTGTCCCGTAAAGTTCCAGGTTCAAAACAAAAGAGTTAGATAAAATTACAAGTTAAAGTTTAATGCACAAACTAACAACAAAACATTCAGGACTCATAAAGATAATGTAATGGCAAATAAACAGGTTAAATATATGGTTAACTGCAATAGCCTCTATTAACACGAAATTAGCAAGAGTAAATTTATCTAAGTCAGCCCTGATAAAATGAGATACCAGATAATACTCAGTGAATGCCAGATAAATAATTACAGATACAAACTATTATAAAAAATGACTGACATAAAGAACCCCACACGAATTACAAAAACTTCACTAGGCCTACAAATTAAACTTATTCTATACAGTACAAGAAAAAATGCAACAACAGTTATACTCAAATTACACACAGCTGCTAGATGGTTGGAGATTTCTTGAGCACTCACAATAATAATATCTGTACAGGGGAGGACAGAGATGTGAACAAAATGAGGAGCAGATCTAAGTGGCAATGATGCAGAGACTGAGCTCATTTTATAGGGGCTGGCAGAGCTTGATACAACTTGTAAGAGGGACGCGCAAATGAAGCCATGGGGACAGAGAGCTGAAAATCCCGCAAAGTATAACAGAGAGAACGACTTACTCTACTATAACGGTAGAAGGGGGGGACTGAGGCCGAACACGCTCGTGATCAAACATGCAGCAACTGTGCGTTAAAATTACACAAAGGATGATGAAATCATAGGCTATGTAACAATATATATATATATATATATATATATATATATATATATATATATATATATTATGTATATACAGTATACTGTATATATATATATATATATATATATATGCACTATAATTAGCAAATGGGGTTACCAAGTAGGTATCATGAAGCTGCAACATACACCCTAGCAAATTTTGTGTTTCCCTCCCCAGCTGGCGATAAAAAGACTAAAATCAGAACTAGGGCGAAATGCCAATTACAAATGTTTTTCATTTCTTGCAGCTTTTACAGAAACTTTCTTGTATTTGACAATACATTTAGTACAGAAGCCAAGGGTTTGTGGACAGGATATTTTATAAAGAATTTTCGGGTGATTGTTTGTTCGTTGTTGTTGTTGTTGTTTTGTTTTTAAAGGCTCCAACATGCTTTCATGCGTCGGCCTTTGTCACCTAATGGCGACTCTCCACGCTCCTTGATCTCTGGCGGCTTCCCAATTCAGTCCCTTATCTCTGATGTCACACTGAATGACCTCATCCCAGGTCTTTTTCAGTCTACTTCTTGCAGCCCTACCCCTAACATTAACATCCCTCACTTTCTGCATCCAGTTTTCATCCTCCATCATGCCCAAACCATCTCAATATATCCCTCCTTATCACAACGTCAATACACTCTAGGTCCATCCTATCGCTCAACTTTTCCACCGTAAACCTAGCCCCTCCAGGTCTCGCACTCAGGTACTTACAGCAGATCAACCTAATCATTGTCATTCCTGTAAGTTTGAGCCTGAGAATATCCTCTTCCTATACTGCCAAGGTCTCGCTACCGTTCAGCATTACACTCCTAACATATACTGCATACAGAGATCCCTTAGCACGGAAGGAGAGCCCTCTCAATGTCAGGAGAGGCAAAAGCTCCCTGAATTTCTTCCAACCACTCCTCACTCTAGCCACAGAGGTAGCCGCAACCCGACCTCCAGCACATAACATATCTCCCAAACAACAAAACTCTTCCACACACACAAGAGACTCGTGAGCAAGTTCAATCTTTTTATACCTGACAATCTCCAGCTGCTCTCCCCGACACACTGCACTCATGAAATCAGCATTAACTCACAGTCCACCTCTGATACCACTACATCTTTTATGCACCCACTTATCACAAACACTGTACAAGATAGAATTACAGTACTTTCCACACCCCTGTGGCAAACCGCACATGGCCACTCTCCCTCATCTTTGATAATACTGCCACCAGCCCTCGATACCATCACTTTTGTTTTTTCTGCATTTACTCATAAGCCCTTGTGCCCCAAACCATCTCTCCACTTCCTAAATCTTTCTTCCACCTCCCATTCATTCTCTGCAATCAACACCGAATCATCAGCATACAACACCTCTCAGGGGAGTCCATTTCTGAAGTCACATGAGAGGGCTTCAAGTACCATGATAAACAACAGGGGGCTCACAGTTGACACCTGGTGCACACCAACATTAACGGAAAACTCATCACTCAAATCTCCATTCACCCTTACGTGCATGCAAGCACCCACATACATAGCCATAATGACCCTAACCAGTCACCCCTCGATCGCAAGCTTTCTCATTGCCCACTTCACCACCTCTCTAGGGACTCTGTCAAAGGCCTTCTCCAAATCAAGAAAAACAAAGTGCAGTTCACTTTCCATTCCCATATATTTTTCCTGAAACTAACAAAGAATTTGGTATCAGTGATCCCTTTGCCTGGCATAAAACCAAATTGCATCTCATCAGTATTCACTTTTTCTTTAACCCGAGGCATCCCATCGATGTATGGGTACGTTGCAACATTTTGTCACAGCTAGTCCTGTCGACGTACTGCTATGTCGTGCAATTGCAAGGTTCATAATTTGCACAATTTTCAATTTTCGTGCGTGATTTTTCGTACATATACACGGGACACCTTCCTCAATTCCTCTACAAGATGCCAGGCAGGGACAATGCCTTACACCGCATAACCTCCCTCCTCCCCCACACGCCATTGTCTCGGCAATTCACCTGTTACCAGTGACCTCGCCAATAAAGACATTCAGGGCCAGAGTGATTCCCCAATCGATGACAATGTAAAGGACAAAGTTTACACCTTAACCTGTCCTATCACTCCGGTACGGCCTGTGGACCCTCCAGGGAAACGTCGTCTGTGGCATTTTGGAGCCGCGGACTGGGAGGCCCTCAGGCAGTACTTCTTTGATTTTCCATGGAATGATTATTGCTTCCATGGCCGGGAGCCATCTGAGTGTGCCTTGCGCATTACAGAGGTTATTCTCTTGGGCATGGAAGCATACATTCCATTCTCATATCCTTTGACTAACGCAAGAAAGCCTTCGTTTAATCACGCTTGTTCTAATGCTGTCCGCAACAAGGAGAGGGCCTACAAAAGGTACCGGAGCCAACCCACCCCTGAATCACATCATCTTTACGTTTCTGCCCGGAATCGTGCTAAGTCTGTTCTTCGCTCTACTAAAAATAATTTCATCCATACTAAATGCTCTCAACTCTCCAACTCGAATTCTTCCCGCTCCTTCTGGCACCTTCAACTTTACCTCATCATCCTTCCCTCCTCTTTTCTACTCTGATGGTTCTGTAGCTATTTCTTCTACTGATAAAGCAGATCTCTTCGCACAGACTTTCTCCTCCAGTTCCACCTTAGATGATTCCGGTGCTGTTCCTCCATCACTTCCCCCCTCTGACTTCCTCATAGCTGACATTAAAATTTCTTCAGTTGATGTATTTTCTGCCATCACTGGCCTCAGTACTAACAAGGCATATGGACCTGATGGGGTCCCTCCTGTTGTTCTCAAGAACTGTGCTTCTGTGCTTACACCCTTCCTAGGCAAACTCTTTCGCCTTTGTCTGCCAACTTGTACCTTTCCTTCTTGCTGGAAGTTTGCTCTCATTCAGCCAGTCCCAAAGAGGGGTGACCACTCCCAACCCTCCAACTATCCTCCAATTGCTTTAACGTCCTGTATTTCAAAGGTTTTCGAGTCAATTCTCAATAGAAAAATTTTAAGGCATCTTTCCTATCACAACCTTCTTTCCGATCGTCAGTACGGGTTCCGTTAGGGACGCTCCACTGGCGATCTTCTCACCTACATTTCAGACTCCTGGTCATCCTCCTTTCGGGACTTTGGCGAAAGCTTTGCCATTGCACTTGACGTCTCAAAGGCTTTCGATCGAGTCTGGCATAAATCTTTAATTCCAAACTGCCCTCCTACGGTTTCTATCCTTCTGTCTGTGCCTTCATCGCTAGCTTCCTTTCTGGTCATTCTATAGCCGCTGTTGTAGACGGCCATCATTCTTCTCCTAGATCTATCATCAGTGATGCTCCTCAGGGCTCAGTCCTATCACCAACTCTCTTCCTTTTATTCATCAATGATCTTCTAAGCTGTACATCTAACCCTATCCACTCATATGCTGATGACTCCACCCTTCACCTTTCCATTCGGTTCCCGCAATGCTCATCTCAACAGTTACTTCAACAAACAAGGGATGAGGCTATGGCACACCCAATGTCTGACTTGGCTCGTATCTCTGACTGGGGTAAAAATAATATGCTTGTTTTTAATGCATCTAAGACTCAGTTCTTACACCTATCAACCCGACAAAATCTTCCACAGGTATACCCACTAATGTTCAATAATATTCAGCTTAATCCTGCATCATCCTTGAACATACTTGGGGTTTCATTTACTCGGGACTTACCTTGGAAAGATCATATTACATCTCTTGTAAAATCTGCTTGCAAGAGATTGGGTGTGGTAAGCCGACTCCATTCTTTCTTTACCCCTGCACAATTGTTCACTCTATACAGCGGTTTTATCTGCCCCTGTGTGGAGTACAACTCTCATGTGTGGGGAGGCTCCCCACATAAAGCTCTTCTCAATAGGGTGGAGTCAAAAGCTTTTCGTCTCATTAACTCTCCTCCTCTTACTGACTCCCTTCAACCTCTGTCTCTTTGCAGCACTGTTGCATTTTTATCTGTTTTCTATCGCTAATTAAATGGTCACTGCTCCTCTGAACTGTCTGCTTGCATTCCTCCACCTCTACGATGGGCGCGTAGCACCCGTCTGGCAGCAAACTCTCATCCCTTTTCTGTCCAACTCTCTAATGCAAGAGTTAACCGTTACTCCCAGTCTTTCATTTATGCAACAGGTCAACTCTGGAACTGTCTCCCTCTGTCTGTATTTCCTGCTTCCTATGATCTCCAGTCTTTCAAACGCAGTGTGTCCAGGCATCTCAAAATGATCGGATCTTGAATTTGGCTCTCTTTTGTATTTTGTTTTTCTCTTGGAGGGAACTGTTACTGTAGGCTCATGGCCTTTGGTTCCTTCTTCCTCGCATAAAAATAAACAAACATAGCATTAGAGGAAGAAACAGTCAGAAATGATGATCAGGTAATGTCACGAAAAAAGGTCTGGTATGTTGATGAGTTAGTGAGTGAAACAATGCTTATAATGCCTATATTACTGTTTGAAAACCAATATATTCTTGTACTACATATAAATTCGTATCAAATAAATAAATAAATACCGTTTATGAGTGGTGTGGAATAGTTACCCTGCCATAGAACTTTTCTTTGGAGCCGGCCTGATAGAAAACCCAGTAAGGTAAGGAGGTACAGCTACCTGTATCGAGTATTTTAAACCTCAGGTGAGTGATTTCTCTATGAATTTTCGATGTTTCTCACCAAAAGCGGAGGTTTTAGAAAAAAAAAAAAAAACGTCCAAAATAGCTCGGGATTGGGGGGTGTCAGAGGTGCAAAATAGCTCGGGACATGACGGGTTAATCATACCTTCTAGAACTCTCTCCATTACCTTCATTATCTGGTCTATAAGCTTTATACCTCTATAATTTTCTCTTTCCAGGGCATCACCCTTCCCCTTGTACACATTAACAGTTACACTCTTCAGCTAATCATCTGGGAGAACACTCTCATATATAACTGTATCTATCAGGTCAGTGACAAACCTCTCTCGTATTTCTCGTGAGGCTTTCACCATTTCAGCAGTTAACCCAGGCACACCTGCTGCCTTCCCTACATGAATCCTGCCTGTTGGCCTGCTCACAGTAGCAGCATCAATCAAAGGCCAAGGGCCAAACACTGGATCTGCTGGCTCCAAGCCTTCCCTGTCCCAGTCAGAGTCCCCTTTCAACAACCATGTGTAATGCTCTCTCCATGTGTCTTTAATATCCCCACTGTTTACCATTACCCTTCCTTCATCATTCTTCACACAGTGCTCATCTATGATATCCCTATTCTCCCTCTTCATCTGATTTGCCACCTTAAATATCATATTCTTCCTTTATACACGATTTAGGTTATCAAGTAATAGTCTTTGTGACTCAAGACTTCGCCCTGTAAACCTCTTTTCTAGCCCTAAACTCGGCAGCCAAATATTCCTCTTTGTTACCATCCTTCTTCCATTCCTGGAAAAGCCTCCTTTTCTCCTTAACCGCAGCTTCTACATCCTCATCCCACCACCAAGTTACTTTATGTCTTGATGGGCCTCTTGTCCATCCGTGACTGTAGTAGAGGTGGACAGCCTCGCCCAAGGAAGTACTATTGCCAAGGTAACGGGAGACTCACTGAATAGCCTGGATTCCATTTTCTCTCCTAGGCCTTGGTAGCTGGTTACACATTTTTCTGCTTCACACATCAGAGGGCATGAGGCTGACCTCCCTACATAACACACACATCCACATTATATAACATTGCCTTAAACCGGCTATCCTCTCTCCATAAAACACCGATCATGTCATTACATATCATACACATTCCACAACACATCCCTGCTTCCTACCCCCCCCCCATAAAAAGAACCATGGCTGCTGCTACACTGGGAATTAGTGCAGTGGTTTCTCGGATGACCACTACCGGCAGGGCTGGGTCATCTGCACAGGGCCCTCCCAGTCATCATCAAGCGACTGTGCCACCTTCAGTGTTGCGGTGCCACCAAACTGCTCGTCAGTGCAGTAAAATTTTCTTTTGCAGTATTAGGGGACTTCACTCCTACATCTACTCTGTTCACAGTTACCTCCAGTTTGAATCCCCAGATCTGCAATTTTTGACAGAGACTCAAGTAAGCTCCACCTTCGATTTAGCTAGATTTTATTTTCCCGGTTATATCTTGATACAAAATTTGAGACCCACAGGAGGCATATGTTGTCTTGCTAAATCAGAAATTGCCCTGGAGGAGATTACTAAATTTAATTATCCTTATTTCAACTATTCCATCCACAAATTAAATTCTTTTGGTAAAATTAAGTATTTCTGTTGTGTTTATCGTTCCTCTAATGCCCCTGCAGGGCAGAGTTTATTTGACTCTCTGTCTTCACAACTAAGTGTCCTCAACATTAATACTGCATGAGAAATTACTATCCTGGGTGATTTTAATGTCCATAATGTTGACTGGCTCACTTATTCAGCCCTCACTTATTCAGCCAGAACTGATGTCTCTGGTCTTGAATGTGAGCTATTTGCAGACTCATTTAATCTCAACCAGTTAGTCAATCAACCAACCCATGTACCAGACAACCCCAATCAAAAGCTCCACCTATTGGACTTGTTTTTAACAACCAATTTAGATAATTATAATGTCGAAGTGAAGTCTCACCTCGGATCCCCGGATCATTGTCCGAGACAAGCCACCAGTTCAACACCTACCACACCCTCTTGCTCTGAACCTGTCGCTGTGACTACAGTAAATGGCACTATGAGAGGGCAGACTGGGAGAGTTTCCAAAAATTTTTCATGTCTGTTCCTTGGACCTCCTTTTTCTCTCAAGATGCAAAAACCACATTGGGCCACATACAGGATTTCATTAAAATCGGCATGGAAACATAGTTACAGAAAAAGATGTAATTCATCTAAATGGTTTGACTACAATGATTATGGTAGAGTGACAGAATATAAAACATTTAACTATAAAACTTACACAAAGACCAAAACTAAAGAAGCCTTTAACTATTATAGAAATACCAGAAATCATGCCAAAACTATTATCAATCTTTCTAAATCAGATTTTTTCATAGACAAGCTAACAAACTACTAAACAACCCAAATGATAACAAAAGATTCTGGTTTACCCTCAATGCATTCAAATCTAACCTCACTACCACCTTTTCCATTCCACCGTTACAGTCCCCCAGTGGAAATCTAGTAAGTGAACCACGTGGAAATGTCAACCTTCTTGTTGATATATTTTCAACAAACTCAACCCTAAATACAGAAAGTCACAATATTCCTGTACCTGATTTTGATTCCCCTCAAATACCCCCTTTTAAGATTCACATAAGATATGTACAAGCTGTATCACAGAATTTTTCAGTAGACAAAGCTTCTGGTCCAGATGAAATTCTTTTATTAGTACTTAAAAATTGCTCCCCAGTGTTGGCTTCTGAATTGGCAAAATTTTTCCGCTTATGCATCTGTAGCTCAAATTTTCCAGCCTCTTGGAAAGAAGCAAATATCTATCCTGTTTCTAAGAAGAGGGCCACTTCTGATCCATCAAACTATAGACTAATCACTACAACTTCCATTCTTGGTAAAGTTTATGATTTTTTTTTATTTTAATAGATAATGAATGGAGGAAGGAAAAACCAAGGGGAAAAAAAAATATAAGTCCATGTGCCTAAAGGCATCCTCCATTCATAAAATAACCATAACAACTGGACTTGAACTAAAGTGGATCAAATGTTTGCGGGAAACAACTCCCAGGAAGTGAATTCCAGAGAGTTGTAGTTCTGAGGATAAATGAATTTTGATAAGCAGAGGTTCTGCATTGCGGGGGAGAGAGTGTGAATTCATGGGCGTTCCCAGCTGCCCAAGTATTTCAGGAGAAGATGTGAAGGGGAGGAACAATTGAAGCCAGTTCGTTTGAACACTTACGGTAAAAATATTTATAAAATAATGCTAAAGAAGCAACCTCTCCACGTACTGATAACAGAAGAATCTCCACGTACTGATAATAGAAGAAGGTCTTGCGTGATGGCAGGATTATTATCTAATGGCTTTATTTTGAATATTGTCCAACTGCCTCAATGCAACCGCTCCACATCCACTCAACAGTGGTGAACAGTATTCGATCTGAGAACGCACATGACTTTTGTATATTGTGGCCATCTGCTCGTCAGTGAAGAACTCACGAAGTCTGTACATAAGGAGTAGATTGTAGCACCAGTCGAGCAGGACAGTACTCCCAAGGTGGATGGAAAGCTGATGACAGGGAGAGCTGGGGCTCCCGTTTCATCAGCCATCGGGACTAGGTCCCGACCATCCCCCTTTGCTGAACTTTTTCAGTGTCTCAGATACACAGAGACTAGGCCAGCAAGCTCTCCAATACAAGTTTCTCTAACTATCAACTCCAAATTACATGCACAGTACACACCACACTTCCTTTTCAAAATTAAAAAAAAAAATGGCATCGAATAACGTAGCCTCGGAGTCCCCAGGGGAGGGGGAGCCATAAATGCCCTCACCTTCTGCCTCTCTCCCATTGACAACTCAAGATGCCTGGATCCACTGTCTGGTTCTCTTCTTCATTTCTGCATCACTTGTGGCCTTTCCTCTAACTTTCGCTCTGTTGAGCACCACCTCTCCTTCTCTAAACCTCACCTTCTTTTTCTAACTGAGACTCAGTTGTCTGAGGCAACTGATAGCAGACCCTTTTCTGTATCCTCCTACTTTCTCTATACTCATTTCAAAGCCAAAGGTGGCTGTTGTGTATATATACACAACAACTTATCTTGCTCTCGTGTTCCTAAACTCGATTCTTCTGAATTCTCTACACTCTGGCTTTGGCTTTCCTGTCATTCTCTGACTAAATACATCTGTGCTGTTTACTTATCTCCTAATTCTACTGACTATCAAAAATTCTTTGAGTATCTTACTTCTACGATGGAACACATTCTATCCATTTCTCCTTTCTCTGAAATCTCCATTCTTGGAGATTTCCATGATCACCACCACCTTTGGCTCTCCTCTCCTTTCACTGATCCACCTGGTGAACAAGCCTACACCTTTTCTATCCTTAATGACCTACAGCAGCTTGTACAGCACCCTACCCGTATCCCTGACCGTCTTGGAGAGAGCTCCAACATACTTGACCTCTTCCTTACAACTAATCCTTGTGCTTACACTGTTAATCTTTTCTCTCCATTGGGCTCCTCCGATCACAACAATATCACCTTAACCTGTCCTATCGCTACAGTAAGGCCTGTGGACCCTCCAAAGAAACGTCGTCTGTGGCACTTTGGAGCTGCAGATTTGGAGGCCCTCAGGCAGTACTTCTTTGATTTTCCCTGGAATGATTATTGCTTCCATGGCTGGGAGCCATCTGGGTGTGCCTTGCGCATTACGGAGGTTATTCTCTCAGGCATGGAAGTATACATTCCTTTCTCATATCCTTAGACTAATGCAAGAAAGCCTTGGTTTAATCACACTTATTCTAATACTGTCTGCAACAAGGAGAGGGCCCATAAAAGGTACTGGAGCCAACCCACCCCTGAATCACATCTTTTATACGTTTCTGCCCGGAATCGTGCTAAGTTCGTTCTTCGCTCTGCTGACAATAATTTCATTCGTACAAAATGCTCTCAACTCTTTAACACGAATTCTTCCCGCTCCTTTTGCTCCTTGCCAAAACCCTTTCTAACAACTTTACCTCATCATCCTTCCCTCCTCTTTTCTATTCTGACGGCTCTGTAGCTATTTCTTCTACTGATATGGCAGATCTCTTCACTCAGACTCTCTCCTCCAATTCCACCTTAGACAATTCCGGTGCTGTTCCTCCATCACTTCCCCCCTCTGACTTCCTCATGGCTAACATTAAAATTTCTTCAGCTAATGTATTTTCTGCCATAACAGGCCTCAATACAGATAAGGCATATGGGCCTGTTGGAGTCCCACCTGTTGTTCTCAAGAACTATGCTTTTGTGCTAACACCCTGCCTAGATAAACTCTTTCACCTTTGTCTATCAACTTGTACCTTTCCTTGTTGTTGGAAGTTTGCTCTCATTTAGCCAGTCCCAAAGATAGGTGACCATTCCCATCCCTCTAACTATCGTCCAATTGCTTTAACATCCTGTATCTCAAAAGTTTTCGAGTCTATTCTTAATAGAAAAATTTTAAAGCGTCTTTCCTATCACAATCTTCTTTTCGATCGTCAGTATGGGTTTCGTCAGGGACGCTCCACTGGCGATCTTCTCACCTACCTTTCAGACTCCTGGTCATCCTCCTTTCGGGACTTTGGCGAAAACTTTGCCATTACACTTGACATCTCAAAGGCTTTCGATCGAGGCTGGCATAAATCTTTAATTTCCAAACTGCCCTCTTACGGTTTCTATCCTTCTATCTGTGCCTTCATCTCTAGCTTCCTTTCTGGTCGTTCCATAGCCACTGTTGTAGACGGTCATCGTTCTTCTCCTCGATCTATTAACAGTTGTGTTCCTCAAGGCTCTGTCGTATCAGCAACTCTCTTCCTTTTATTCATCAATGACCTTCTAAGCTGTACATCTAACCCTATCCACTCATAAGCTGATGACTCCACCCTTCACCTTTCCATTCGATTCCCACAACGTCCATGTCAGCAGTTACTTCAACAAACAAGGGATGAGGCTATGGCACACCTAATGTCTGAGTTGGCTCGTATCTCTGACTGGGGTATAAATAATCTGGTTGTTTTTAATGCATCAAAGACTCAGTTTTTGCACTTATCTACCCGGCAAAATCTTTCACAGGTATACCCACTAATGTTTAATAATATTCAGCTTAATCCTGCATCATCCTTGAACATGCTTGGGGTTTCATTAATCGGGACTTATCTTGGAAAGATCATATTACATCTCTTGTAATATCTGCTTCCAAGAGATTGGGTGTGGTAAGCCGACTCCATTCCTTTTTTACCCCTGCACAATTGTTGACTATACAGGGGTTTTATCCGCCCCTGCGTGGAGTACAACTCTCATTTGTAGGGAGGCTCCCCACATACAGCTCTTCTCAATAGGGTGGAGTTAAAGGCTTTTCATCTCATTAACTCTCCTCCTCTTACTGACTCCCTTCAACCTCTGTCTATTCGCCGCAATGTTGCATCTTTATCTCTTTTCTATCGCTACTTTAATGGTCACTGTTCCTCTGAACTGTCTGCATGCATTCCTCCACCTCTACGACGGGCGTGTAGCACCCGTCTAGCAGCAAACTCTCACCCCTTTTCTGTCCAACTTTCTAATGCAAGAGTTAACCGTTACTCCCAGTCCTTCATATATGAAACAGGTCAACTCTGGAACTGTCTTCCTCTGTCTGTATTTACTGCTTCTTATGATCTCCAGTCTTTCAAACACAGTGTGTCCAGGCATCTCGAAATGAATGGATCTTGAATTTGGCCCTCTCTTGTATTGGATGGAATAGTTTTGCTGGCTCGTTGCCTTTGGTTCCTTCTTCCTCACATAAAAAAAAAAGTCCCAATTTTTTAGAAGCATTTTTAGCAAGGGATTTAACATAAGCTGTTCAGCTTAGGTTGAGGTTTAGAGTAACACCTAGGATATCAATTGTAGTGGATATGGAAATATTGACATCATTTAGAATTATGTGAGAGTCTGAGGGAGTCTTTCTGTTGAAGTAATTAATGTATTTAGTTTTCTGAGCATTAAATGAGACCAGATTTGTTTGTTCCTATTGATTAATTTTAGAAAGGTCCTGGTTCAGAGAAATTGCTGTGTTTATTTGGGATTTTATAATATTAAATTGTGTAAAGGAGGTACTAAATGTGAAAAAACTATGAAGGGTCGAGTCATCAGCATAAGAGTGTATTGGGTTGTGAGTGACAGATAGGAGGTCATTTATATGAATGAGAAAGAGGGTTGGCGCCAAAACTGATCCCTGAGGTACGCCAGCATTTATGGAATGAAACTGAGAATAAATACCATCTACCATGACCCGTATTTTTCTATTATGAAGGTAAGAAGAAATTAGAGGAACCAGTGATGCAAGGCCAACTGCCTCAATGCGTATTGTCTAAGATGTCACACTATGGCCTTGCATCACTGGTTCCTCTTATTCCTTCCTACCTTCATAATAGAAGAATACTGGTCATGGTAGATGGAAATTATTCCAAATTTCATTCCATAAATGCTGGTGTACCTCAGGGATCAGTTTTGGCCCCAAACCTCTTTCTCATTCATATAAATGACCTATCTGTCACAACCCAATACATTCTTATGATGATGACTCGACAATTCATAGTTCTTTCACATTTAGTACCTCCTTTACACAATCTGATATTATGACTTCTCAAATAAACACAGCAATTTCTCTGAACCAGGACCTTTCTAAAATAAATCAATGGGGACAACCAAATTTGGTCTCATGTAATGCTCAGAAAACTATAATGCATTAATTTCTCCAGCAGAAGGAATATCTCAGACTCCAACATATTTTTTTAATGATGGCAATATTCCCATATCCACTACAGTTGATATCCTAGGTGTCACACTAAACACCAACCTAAGCTGGACCACTTATGTTAGATCCCCTGCTAAAAATGCTTCTAAAAAATTGGGACCTCTGTACAGAGTTCTTGAATTCTTCACCGACTAGCAATTGGCCACAGTATACAAACGTCATGTGTGTTCTCAGATCGAATACTGTTCACCACTGTGGAGTGGATGTGGAGTGGTTGCATTGAAACAGTTGGACAAAATTTCAAATATAGATTAATCAATAATCCTGTCATTACGCAGGACCTTCCTCCATTATCAGTACTAGAGATGCTGCATCTTTAACATTGTTTTACTGATATTTTTACCTTATGTGTTCTGATGGACTCGCTTAAATTGTGCCTTCCTTTCACATTTTCTCCCGAAATACTCGGGCAGCTGGGAGCGCCCATGAACTTACACTCTCCTCCCCGGAATGCAGAACCTCTGCTTATCAAAATTCGTATATCCCCAGAACTATTACTCACTGGAATTCACTTCATGGGAGTTGATTCCCACAAACATTTAATCCACTTCAATTTTAATCCAGTTGTTATAAATATTTTGTGAATGGAGGATGCCTTTAGGCACATGGACTTTCGTTTTTCCTTCGTTTTTCCTTCCTCCATTCAAAAAAAAAAAAAAAAAAAAAAATGTAATCCACTTTTATTTACATCCACCTCTTATATTTTATGAATGGGGATGTTTTTAGGCACATGGACTTGTTTTTTTATTTCCTTTGTTTTTCCTTCCTCTATTCATTGACTCTTTAAAAAAAAAAAGGAATCTATAACTCTTAAGAGTTTGCTCTTTAGGGCTCTGTACTGCTCATTAACACTTCTGTAAACGTCTCCCTGTTTAGCCGCCACTCTCGTCATATCGCTATAGGCATCCCTTACTGCTGATTTTTCAGCTTCCATATTTTTCTCCAAGGTGCATAGGGATGGAAGGAAATATATAATACTTTTTTTTTTTTTTTTCAAAGTATCACCCACACTACTATACAAAATAGCACTTGGGGACAATACATAGTAGATACACTGCCGCATTTATGGCTTCCTTCAAGGATTACATTAAACACAAGAAAACCAAAAATTACTTCTTTGTTTCCTTGTTTATCAACATTGCCAACGGTGGTTACGTAAGGTTTTCATGTCATTTGATTAGCTGAATGCAGTTCCTCCTTCTCCATTGGAGGTGGTGGTGACTACAGCCAGCTTCTGTGACCTGGTTTTAGTCACAGAATCATGTGTTTGACACGTTAAACCCCCTCACTGTCTTCTACTTTTGTTGCTGTGTTGTCCGCATTCTGTAATATCCGGCAGGGAGTTTGGCTGAATTATGCCTTATAATTGGGAGATTACTGTATAATATCTTAAAGGATGCAGCAACTTGTAGCACCTTCCACAGCAATACTACCAAGCTCTCTCAATGCATACCACTTCACCGAAGCAACAAACCTAGACACAGAAAGGTGGAACACTGACACTGCTTAAAACTGCAGACAAAACCCTAGTCTTCTCTGCTTACCGCCATAAAGGCTGGTTTGACAAAAATGCTTACGGTATACATGACCTTCTTGCAATGGAGAATAGAGCACACGACAAATGGTTGGCACATCCTATCTCCATACCTCTAAAAACTAAATTTTAGAATAAAAGAAGTGAAACCAATAGAAAGGTGTGTGATGTGAAGAGCAAATAGTGTACTGAGCAAGCAGAAGAGCTGCAAATACACATTAATATTATTGACCAATATGGGTCCCACAAATTCATAAAAACAATCTGTGGGCCAACCAAACACAACATATCCCCTATTTTATAATCTGATCGAGAATTCCTGAAAGGGAAGCAAGCTATTTTAGAAACAAGGGCAGGACACATCAGTAATATTACTGAATGAAGAAACCCGATGGAGAACAATATTCTTAATGGCATTTCAAATTTTCCCTAAGTGGCAGACCTCAATGTCCCGCCTACGCTTGCAGAAACTGTTCATGCTATCTGACCTCTATAAATAACAAAAGCCCTCTGAAATATTCAATGAGGGTGGCCAGTTTCTTCACCAGTGTATCCATGATCTCATACTTACAATGTGGAACCAAGAACGAATTCTGATTGAATGGCTTACCTCTGAAACTGTAACCATCTACAAGAACAAAGGGGACCATTCAAACTGACAACAGCAGAGGTATATCCCTCCCTCTGAATGCTAGCAAAGTACTAGCCAAGATAATGTAGTCCAGACTGGCAAAACATCTGACCGTGTCAACACTTTCTGAAACACAGTGTGGATTTCGCAAGGAATGAAGCACCTGTGATGCGAGCTTTGTTAGCCGACAGAGAGAAGAGAAACATCAAAAGCAGAACCATGACTTATGAACCCGTATTACATTCATTGATCTTACAAAAGTATTCGACACTGTCAACAGAGAATTTTCATGGAATTATCTGTCAAAATTTGGAGTTCCAAACAAATTTATTACCATCCTGAAGAGTCTGCTCTCGTGTGTCCGTAGGCGGGTGCAAATCCGACCTCTTCAACATGGATGTGGGAGTAAAGCAAGGATGTGTCCTGGCTCTTGTCATTATCAACATCTATCTCACTGCAGTCACCCTTTTAAGTCACCAACAAATGAAACCTGATGATGTGGTTAAAGTCCAGGTCCAGCTAGACGGTAACTTATTTAATTTCAGATGTTTTCAAGCACAAAGACTGAAATGGTTCATTTCCTAGAGCTAGTCTTAGCTGATGACCATGCTTTCCTTGCACATACCCCAGAAATCCTACAACTGAGCCACACCATCATTTCCAACATATTCCATGCAGTGGGGCTCCAAATAAATGTCATTAAAACAGAAATAATATCTCAGAGAAACAACACAGCAGATCCTCTTACATTTCAGATACCTAGCGAAAATGTTAAAACATGTGAAGAATTTTATCTACCTTGGAAATAACTATGCTCACTGATAAACATAACATTGACGCAGATGTTCTTGTATGAATCAAATATGCTTTAGCCACTTTTGAATGTCATATATCCACAGTCTTTGAAAACACCACCTTGAGAATCAAGATGATGGTACCAGTGTATATGGTTGTCTACCTCTCCCTCTACCTGTTCGGTGCTGAGTCGTGGATTACTTACCGACGTCACATTGAACATCTAGAGTCGTTTCACATCTGATACTTAGAACGCATGCTAGAGCTCACTTGGGATGGTAAAGTTCCTCCTTTACAACATCTCCAGCGGGTGAAGTCAACCATCATAGAAACCATGCTGGCTAAAAAGCAGCTGAGATGGGTCAGCCACATATTTCACACGCATGAGCACTGCCTTACCTGCTAGGTTGTGTATTGTCAACTCCCTTCAGTATGCCGCGACTTAAGGGGATAGACGATATGCAAAGATCATATAAGCATCTTACCAGAAGATCTTGAAATCAAGTTCTCAGACAAAAAACGATGGCGAGCCCAATGCAGCAAAAGAACTATACATCTCAAAGAAGCTCGAAACCTAGCGAGAGAAGAGCATAGATAACAGACACACAATTAAAACTGAGTTCTTCCAGCAAACACAAACTTAACATGCTGATTGTGTGCAAAGTTTGTGGATCAAGGATTGGTCTGCTCAGTCACATATGTTGGCACTAAAGACAGTGAGAAATAGACTGTGTTTGTGGGTAAAGCAGGGATCGTCTTCTATAGCAGAAGGACATCTTTGTGTGTGTGTGTGTGTGTGTGTGTGTGTGTGTGTGTGTTCCGGTGACAGATGATGATGATGATGGTGAAGGTTGTGGTGGTGGTGGTGATAATGATGCTAATGCTGTTTACTGATGGCGTGCAATGTCACTGGCAACGATGTTATTATGGTAATGTTCTGAAAATGATTATTTCCATTTCTTTCCTGCATTACGAGTGTTTTGTTTTACTTACTTTTCCTTAAAAACATATTGTACCCTTAAACTTCAGCCATAGTTTTGCTCTGCCCACTCACACATGGGTGAAATTTACAAAATCACCTTTTATCAAGATGGGATATCTCAGCAAGTATTAGATTTAGAACATTCAATAAACAACCAGAAAAACTCACCAGACCTTCGTCTTTCTACCGCAAATAACTACTTAAGGCTAGGTAATGGTGTTAAGGAATGAACAGATAAATGAATAAAGGTAAATTTTGTGGCGTGCAGTAGCAGTGTCCCAAGTCATGCTCACATCTCTGGCTAAGGTGAGCCGGCGAGCCAATCATTTCCCCGCCATTGCGACATCCACAGGCTCACTGTAGACAGTGGTGTGTGGGGGATAGGCAAAACGGGCTATAAACTTCACTGTAAATGCCCTTACAACATAAAACACTAATCAACCTAAAACACGTATAACACCGTAGCTTCAGTTATGGCAAATTTCTCATGGAATAGTTTCACTCATCATACAGCTTACTTCTCTAGTTTTATACACTAACACAAATGTACAAATCACTTCCTTGCATTTCTAATTTGTTGGCCATACTTTTAAATACCATTATTTCTATTTCGCATATCGTTACTTCGTGTTACTTTTCTGAGGAACTTGTTCTTTTCGCACAATAGTACTTTCACACACTATACACACAGACTATCATATACAGTATTTTCAAAGCCCCACACATTTGTGCTTAGTAGGTTACGAAATGATAATAATCGAACCTAAAACACTTATGACACTTATCATAGATTCACTTATACTGTAACTAATTTTCATTGGAGGAATTTCACTTAACAAACAGCTTACTTCTTTAATTTTATACACCAATACAGACATACAAATTGCTTCCTTACATTTCTGTTTTCTTAGCTATGATTTTCAATAGCCTTATTTCTATTATGCTTCTAGTTCATGTAATTTTACTCAGGCACTTTTTGTATTTATACACACTATTTGCACACAATTGTAATACAGTATTAACAAACCCCCGCACACCTGTGCTTAGTAGGTTATGAGCCAATGATAACCGAAAAAGCACCCTGCAGGGTGGAGCGGCGATTGAAGGCGGGACATAGGCTATCTTGTGAAGTAAATATTTTTCTTTTGATTTTCGCCCTCCCCAGTTCAGAATGGCTCGCTCGGCAAATTTTTGTATCTTGACTTTCTCCATCCCCAGCTTCGTCTTCATTCTCAGACTCCTCAGATGACTCCCCTGACTCATTGACAGGGTACTGAGATGCAGGAAAGGTTGCAGGAACATCAGGGTCACTCTTCATGGGTGGTATGAGGCGCGAGCGAGATAGGGGAACAGATTTGAACGAGTTGGTATTTTACAGCTCGTTGTCCACATACTGGCACAGGAGATGGATGGCTAAACCTGGCAACTCACACCTGTTGCCTGGGAGAGTGTGGTGGTGTAAAGAGTAAATTGGTGGGAGGTTTAAACAGTGGAGGGAAAGCGCTGTCTTACTGTCACTAGCAATTTTAATAAGCATATTTCTCTTTTTTCAGAAGGTCCAGTCGGAGTCTCGGGTGAGTTGAATACATCTCTCTCTCTCTCTCTCTCTCTCTCTCTCTCTGCTTATCTATTTATCTATACATTTATATATCCTTATGTATGTCTCTCTATTTGCCTGTCTGTATATCTACCTGTTTATCTATCCATTCATCCATCCATATAGTATGTATGTACGAGGTCTGTCCAAAAAGAGAACAAACGTTTCAAAAAGCAAATTTATTGCTTTACTTCTAGCTTAATCAGACTCGTCTCCTTTAAAATACTTGTCTCTACTGTTCATACGATGTTCCCGTTTTTTTTTTTTTTTTTCCGGTTCTGGAACGCGTTTTCAGGGATGGTAAGCAGTTGTCGTGGCTAATTTTCTTGTCTCTTCTGTCACCTGAAATCGGCTACCTTTCAGGGTGGATTTCAACTTTGGGAACAAAAAAGTCCGCAACAGACAAATCCAGAGGGTAGGGCTTCTCGGGGACGATTAGTGTTCGTGCGTCGCCAAAAAGTCACGGATATGGAGTGATGCATGAGCAGGTGCAGTGTCATGGTGCAACATCCAAGTTTTGTTTATCCACGACTCAAGCCTCGCCTTTCACACTGTCTCCCTCAGACACTTCAGGACGTCCAAGTAAAGCCCTTTATTGACTGTCTGACCATGTGGGACAAACTCATGATGATCAACCCCCTTACAATAAAAAAGATTAAAAAAAAAAAAATGCATATGAGAAACTGTGACGTGCTTCTTTTTATCACGGCGATGATGTTTCAACCCACTTCAACAACTGCCTTTTTATATTAATATCGTAGCCGTACACCCAAATGGTTCTCTTTTTGCTCATCTGTGAGCAGACATGGCACAAATTATGCGGCAGCCCTTTAGTTTTGGGATTGAAATCATGTTGCATGAACTTTTACAGATACCTACTTCTTCAGAAACTTCACAGTCAGGCAATGATTTTCACCGATCACAGCATGAACTCTATGAATGTGATCGTTGTCTGTTGACATGGAAGGCCATCACGATTTGGGATCATCTTCTCTGGATGTTCTTCCCAATTTGAACCGCTGGAACCACTGTTGACATTGCCTACAGCTCAAAGGCTCCTCCCATAAGCCTGTTGCAACATTTGAAAAGTCTCCATAAAAGTTGTTCTCAGTCTGAAACAGAATTTCAAAGAAACACGTTGCTCTTCAAGATCCTTCAATGTTCAAGTTGCAGCAAATTGCCAAGTAAACTAAATACACCGTAACTCAAGGGCGTGTACCTCAACGATTAGATGAAGTGGTGTGATGTGGTTAGTAATAGGCTAAAGCTCAAAGTCACCGTTACACAGCTTCCCGTCGCGAGCATGCTACGCCGGTTCTCTGGTGTATGTATGTATGCATCTGTCAATTTATATATTCATTAAAATAAATTAGTCAAATCTTCATTAGTCTGTCAATTTATCGAATTAGTTATATCCTTGTATTTGTGTTTCTGTCTGATATTCTGGTTGTGTATATATACACCGATCTGTCTCAATATATGTCTACCGGTCTGTCTATCTATCTTTCTATCTGTCTGTCTGTTTCAATATCTCCATATGTAGGATAAATCTTTGTCTATCTCTCTTTGTATATGTCTATCTCTGTCCATCTATATATTTTTCTGTCTGCTTAATTATCTGCCTCTTTCTATATATGTCAGTCTATATATCTGTTTGTCTACCTGTTTGTTTAACAGTAGTGAGGAAAGTGTAAACACACACACACACACACACACACACACACACACACACTCTCTCTCTCTCTCTCTCTCTTTATATATATATATATATATATATATATATATATATATATATATATATATATATATATATATATATATACACACACACACACACACACACACGAACACACGAAGTCCTACCCAAAAGTTCCAGTAATTTGAACAGAGGAAGCCAACCGTTTGCAGTTTTGCATTTTCCGCTAGGACGAGTCAGCAGCACCCCTTGTGCATCAGTGTGGCCGCGGTCGTGTCTGTGAGCGGATGTGTTGTTGACCTACGCTTACTATTGTAACGTGGTGTGTAGGTGGTTTGGCGGTTTTACAATGGCGGACCTCATGGAACAAAGAACCTGCATCAAGTTCTGTTTCAAGATCAACAAGACGGCTGCAGAAACTCACCAGTTGCTTCAGCATGCCTATGGTGATAGTGCCATGTCCCAAAGCAGAATGTTTTTCTGGTACAAGCGGTTCAAAGAAGGACGAACGTGCGTCGAAGACAATAGCCGTTCTGGACAACCGTCAATGGCAACAACACCAGAAAACGTCGGAAATGTTCGCCAGGCTATTCTTGCAGATCATAGATGAGCTATCAATGATGTTTGTGATATCGTTGGATTTTCGTACGGGAGCGTGGAACGCATTTTGTCGGACATATTGGGCATGAGATGCATCGCTGCAAAATTTGTGCCAAGACTGCCGAGTGACGAGCAGAAGGCACATCGCTTTGCAGTTTGCAGGGAGCTCAAGAATCAGGTCAGAGATGACGCCACTTTCATCTTCATGGTCATAACTAGTGATGAATCATGGGTTTATGGTTATGACCTGGAACAGTCATTGCGATGGAAGTCTCCCAATTCACTGAGGCCGAAAAAAAGTGAGTCAAGTTTGCAGCAACGTCAAGTCAAAGTTGATCGTTTTCTTCGATATCCAAGGGATTGTTCACAAGGAATTCGTCCCACCCGATCATTCTGTCAGTGGAAAGTTTTACTGTGAAGTTTTGCATCGTGTGAGGGAGAACATCTACCACAAACGTCCACAACAGCGGCAGAACAAAGTCTGGGTCCTGCATCATGACAATGCCCCCTCCCACACATCAATTGTTGTCCGGCAGTTCCCGGCTTCCGCTAACATGGTAGTCATTCCCCACCCACCCTATTCGCCTGACCTTGCCACCTGCGACTTTTTTTTGTTTCCCAAGCTGAAATTACGACTGAAAGGGCGTCGAGTTGACTCGATTGAGGAGATCCAGACAGAATTGCAAGGGGCTGTCAAAACCATCATGCCTGAAGCCTTCCAGGGATGCATAGACTTGTGGAAAAAACGCTGGCACCACCGTATATATGCCCAAGGGGACTACTTCGAAGGCAATAATGAGAACTAGAAGGTAAGGTAACTTATTTTCCTACAATATTCAAATTACTGGAACTTTTGGGGAGCACCTTGTGTGTGTGTGTGTGTGTGTGTGTGTGTGTGTGTGTGTGTGTGTGTTTGTGTGTGTGTGTGTGTGTGTGTGTGTGTGTGTGTGTGTGTGTGTGTGTGTTTGTGTGTGTGTGTGTGTGTGTGTGTGTGTGTGTGTATGTGTGTGTGTAAGTAAATGTTTATTGCTTTAAAGTCATACATCCATGTATACGTTTGAACATTACATAGCAAACAACGGTCTGTCGAGCCTAAACTCCCTGACAGACATTTTTATAAATACCATATTATTATGAATTGTGGTTGCTTTAGTTAGATATACCAGCTACAATCCTATGTGTATCAGAAAAGAGAAAATTATATAAATACAAACTACAACCTTATGATTATCGAAAATATACATACATACACTCATAAATTATATATATACATACATACATTCATTAATAAATTCATATACATCGATATACATACACACACATACTTATACACATACATACATATTCACATATACACATATGTGCACATATACAGTTTACATACATATACACATATACATACACACGCATACACATATATACACACACATACATATACATATACATACATAAAGATATAGATACACACACATGAACATACACATACACACATATATACATATACATATGTAGTGCCACACATTTGATATTCATGTATGTGTTTAGTAGTACTGTAATTTTAAGTTAGGGTGTAACCTGAATATTAGTCTATAAGTTCCTACCCTAAGTAGTAATTCATATATTAATAATTACTGTAGGGTTAACTATTTTTTATATGTATGTACCTCTGTATCTATGCAGTGGGTGATGTAATTGTAGATGTTGAGCTATGGGAATTCCTCAGTCAAGCCGAGTAATGAAAGACACATGCGAGCAGCTTATCCCCTCCCTTTATGCGTCGTTGCCGGGCGCCGAGTTTAAACCTTAAACAGAGTAATGATGATTATTCAATTCTTTCCGTAACCTAGTTGTAAAATGTTTGCTAATGAAGCTGCTAGAACACAAGTATGTAAGATTAGCAGTCCAAAAGCCCTAAATAATGTCATTTGTGAGGATTTAAAGTCCCGTTTATCTTGGCCGTCACTAGATGGCATGAGCTGCTCTCAGATTCAAATTGAGATAGTGATAGAATCAGTATCTAAAGTAAGGAATAAATCCCAAATTTTCCCCAATTCAATCAAAAGTCCTGGCGTCATATGTACACTGCTAAATAAATTGTAAAGAGAATTGAAACCCACCATATTTCAAAAACACCACCTCATTTGATTTAGCAGTTAGCGTCCTTTGGTGCCCGACAGGCCCCACTTGCTGCTCAGACATCGTGTATAACAGATGTTCGTTTAGGTGAGTCGTCCACATTTCTTCTTCCTCCCCCTCTTTTTCTTTGTTTAATCCTTACTTATTATGAACTATGAGAAGTAATATTGTTGAGAGTTTAACGTAAAGTGACTTGCTGCTCAGACATCGTGTATAACAGATGTTCGTTTAGTTCCCCAGACACCGGCGACGACTGTGTGAGCACGCCATTATTCCCAAGTATTGCCCATAGACTTTTACACTTACACTTGCACCACTCACGAGTTATTTTTTACAAACCGAAGGTAGTTGATGTGTTATTAATGATTCTATCAAGTGAACTTTTTTTTTTTGTAGATAAGGAATAGAAATAAAAGTGATATGTTCTGTAACGGAAAGGAAAAATTCAAATTCATCAACTGTTCTCTTTCTTTAAAATTAGTTTATTAGAAAAAAAATATAATCAGGAGCGTGGAAGGGAACTTACTGATTGTGAGCAATAATGTGATATTTGTGTTGTACCTCGAGGCTAAACAAGCCCGAGTGATTGGGTGTTCCTGGTGATTGTATTTCTTTTTTTTTAATTATTCCTCGAGGCTAGACAGGCCCGAGAGGTTATGTATTTCTAGTAATTATATAACATTGTTGATGGTGAACTGTAAATAATATTGACGATGTGGGAACCGAGAAAATTATATGAGGAGAATACCTTATATGGGTGAAAGATGAACACAAATAATCATTCTTATTGACTCGAGGCTATGCCAGCCCGAACAGACAAATCATACCCGTAAAAGTGTCCCTGTCTTGAGGCCATTGTTGAGCCCAAGAGTAACGGCCAAAAAAGAAAGTAAAGTACAACTACTTCATACCTCGCGTGTATCAATGGTTTCGTCTGGTAATAATGTTAGGAATGATCACCAAAAAGCCTTAGTAACATTTACAATCTTCTCTCATACTAAAAAGGGTCATGTAATTAAAAATGTTTTGTGGAAATTAACAGAATTATTAAAGTAAAGTATATAGCATTTTCTTTTCTTTATTAGTATACCTAATCAAGGAAATTATGTCCTCAAGCCAAATTCACTCCCCTTCCAATTCAAGATTCCTTCGCTGAGGGAACGACAACCACCTGAGGTACCGACTAAATCTAAATCTCGGCCAAAAACTACAAACGCTACCACAATTCATTCTTTTCATAAATATTTACCATCCACTATACTAAGTCGAGTACCACTTGTATATCCATGGGTGAGTTGATCAATACCCACAACAGGGAAGAAAATACATACCCCCTATCATCATTACACTGGTGTTAGCCAGTGGCATAAAAATTCTTAGCATCACACTGGTGAATACCGGTGGGACAACATTCATAGCTTTACACATATACACATACATACACACATATATATACATATATATATATATACACATACATTCATACACATATATTCTCAAAACACACACACACACACACACACACACACACAGCTACACATTTACATTCACACACATACACATACTATGCATGAATTATATCATAACATAAGGTGTTTTTGTTCTACCTTAAATTAAAAAATTATAGGTATTGTATGTATTGCTGACCTAACAAATAATTTTTCATTTCCTTTTTAAATGCTAGAATATGACTTGACTTAAGAATTTTTTTTTTCTATTGGTAAACTATTAAATAGCTGAGGGCCGAAAGATATTACAGTGTTCTTGAAGAGGGTTGTTCTAAATTGTGGAGAACATAAATTAATGCTATTACTACGAGTATTATGTGGGTTTTTTACAAACTTAAATACCTGTATTTCATTCCCTACATAGACTTTTAAGATCTTATACGTAAATAGTAGTGTAAAATACTGATGAATATTTTCAAAGTTCAACAATTTTGTATTTGAAAATATTGGGGTTTTTAAATCGAATTTACCTAGAAAATATATAAATATTATTTTTTTTTTCTGAACTATTATTATTTTGTTCAAAAATGAGGGCCAAGTACACGCCCATATGGATACACAGTACATGAGGTATGGATAGCATAGTGTATAATAAATGCTGACCATAGCCTCTGTTGTTACATTATAACGGACTTTGTATAATACACCACACACTTTGGATAGCTTTAAACATATTTCATCTACATGATATTTATAATTTAAATTTTCATCTATGAGTATACCAAGAAATTTTATTTTACTGACATTTTGTATAGTTTCACCATCAAGTAGCAATGATGGCAAAGAATTTTTTACTGATTGGTTTTGAAAGAAAATATATTCTGTTTTAGATACATCAAGCTTTAATTTTTTAGATTTTATCCATTGATTTATTAAATTTAATTCCAAGAGGAAGTTTGAATGTAGGTAATTTATATTTTTGTCTGCTAACAAGAGATTATTACCATCAGCATATATCGTGAACTTAAAATTTGTGCTGGCATTTATTGTATCATGAATATATATTAGAAAAAGAAGTGGCCCAAGGATAGACCCTTGTGGTACACCTTTTGATAAAGATTTAAAAGGCGAGAAATTATTGTTACAAAAAACTCATTGCATTCTGTTACTGGGATAACTATGAAATAGTTTTAATGGGACAACTTTCATTCCAATATGTTCCAACTTGTCTATTAGAATTTTGTGATCTAATGTTTCAAAAGCTATCGTTAAGTCAATAAATTCCCCAAGTACACAATACTTTTCTTCTAAGAACTTATAAACATTCTTAACAAACTGTAATATTGCAGATTCTGTTGATCGATCTATTCGAAACCCATGTTGGTATTCAGACAGTAGGTTATTTTCCTCAAGGTATTCTATTAATCTAACAGCAATTATTTTTTTCAAATATTTTACTGAAAGCTGGTAGTATTGACTTTGGGCAATAATTATTAATATCACTTCTGCTACCTGTCTTATATGTAGGAATAACTTTGGCCTTTTATAAGGGATCACGAAACATATCTGTTTTCAATGCAAGGTTTATTATATGAGTCATAGGTTTAGATATTACATCTGATGTATATTTTTAAAATTTGGGGGATATATCATCATAACAGAAGACTTTAACGCATTCAGGTAATTTTCAACTTCTGTCTGTTGTGCTGGAGGTAAGTATGTTGAAAAATCAGGAAAGTTATTTAAGTACCTGTTATGGTTGTTTTCTATCCCAGCTGATTCTATGTTAGAGATTATTAAAAAATGTTCATTAAATAAGGTAGAGGTGTCAAAGCCTGGGGGTAGGGGGGTTATCAAGAATACTCCCCCAGTATCCCTGCTTGTCTTATGAGGCGACTAAAAGGGTTAGCGGAGGGTTAGTGCCCCTCCCCGGAAAACAGCTAACTAAAAAGACGAACAAGAAGCCTCGGACAAGGACTGACCAAAGATGACGACCAAGGACCGGACGAAGGACATAGTACAGATAGCGACGTGGAATGTAAGGGGTGCGAATGATGAGGTGAAAGAGAGATTGTCCAGGTGCTTGAGGGTGCGAAAGTGGATGTATGTAGGGTAACTGAAACTAAATGGAGAGGAGAGAGTGTGAGAGAATGGGAGTATGGAAGGAGTATATGTGCAGGAGTAGGTGTGAGTGAGAAGGCAAAAGAAGGAGTGTGTATTGTTGTGAGTAAAAGATGGAAGAAAAACATAAGAGAGTATGAATCAGTTGGCTCAAGGATTGTGTGGGTAAGATTGAAAGTTGGAAAACAAATGTGGGCGATTGTGTGCGTGTATTCGCCAACGCAAGATCGTGCAGAGTGAGAGAAGAGTTCTGGACAAATGTGGAAGTGTGCATGGAAAAGTTTGGAAGGAATGAGAGGGTGTTTTTGATCGGTGATATGAATGGTAAAGTAGGGAATGTGAAGGAGGATGGAAGAGTTGGTGAGTGGGGTGTAACTGCTGAGATAGATGTAAATGTCAGTGCATTAGTGGACATTTGTGCTGGGAGGGGGTTGGTGATAGCCAATACCCTCTTCAGGCACAAAATGATCCACAGGTATACTTGGCGAGTGATGAGAAGGGTGGGTTGTCAACTGAATGGAAGGAAGGCAATGACTGATTATGTGTGTGTGGATGAAAGGATGCGAAGATGTGTAATGGATGCAAGAGCTTATAGTAGTTGGGTGAGTGGACTTTCTGACCACCACTTGGTGGTGGCCAGAATCAAGATTCAAGTAAGATGGAGAAATAGAAGAAGGGAAAGACGGGAGGAAGGAGTCATTGCAAGGAGAGTGGAATGGTTACAAAAGAATGAGAAAAATGCAGAATATAAGAGAGAAGTGGAGGAACTATTGGATAGATATGAACTGGAGCAGATGGGGAACGTGCAAGGTGTGTGCAAGATATTCACAGAAGAAATATGTGCAGCATGTGATATGGTGTGTGGGGTGAAGAGAAGACGGAACGGGGTGCAAGAAACAGCATGGTGGAATGAAGAGGTAAGACAGGCTGTGGCACAAAAGAAGAAAGCATACAATGAATGGATGAGAAATAGGGGCGTGGAAGAAGTTGAGAGGTGGAGGAAAGAGTTATATGTAGAGAGAAAGAGGGAGGTGAAAAGATTAGTAAGAAAGAGTAAGAAGAAAGAGGATGAGAAATTTGGAAGGAATTTGAGTGTATAGTGGAGGGACTGTGAGAAAATGTTCTGGAAAGAGGTGAAGAGAGTAAGACAGGGTGGCAGTGAAGTTAACAGGGGAATGAAAGATAAAAATGATAGATTACTGGTGGAGAAGGGAGAAAATGTGAGCAGATGGAGAAAACATTTTAAGGAATTGTTGAACGTAGAGAATGGAAGTAATTCAAGAATAATTGGCTGGGCAATGGCTGGGAGAAGGAGGGAGGTGAGAAGACAGGAGGAAATCAGTAGGATAGAAGTTGTGGAAGCAATGAAGAAAGTCAAAATGGGGAAAATCCCAGGAATTAAAGGAGTGTTTGGTGAAATGGTGAAGCATGGGGGAGAGATAGTAGTAAAATGGATGTGGAAGATGTGCAGATTGGCCCAGGAGGAAGATAGAGTCCAGGAGGAGTGGAAGTCAGGTATAATTATTCCCTTTTACAAAGGAAAAGGGGAAAAAGAAGTGTGTGGTTATCATACAGGCATTTGTCTTCTTTGTGTAACAGGAAAAGTGTATGGTAGAATACTCATTGACAGAGTTAGGGAAATAACAGAGAAATTAGTTGGAGAAGAACAAGGAGGCTTTAGGAAGTGAAGAGGTTGTGTAGAGTCATTCTTAGATCTTTAGTGGAAACGTTTCTAGAGAAGGGAAAGAAGTTGTATGTGGCCTTCATGGATTTGGAGAAAGCATATGACAGGGTGAATAGACAAGGATTGTGGAAAGTATTAAGAATATATGGAGTAGATGGGAAGTTGTTGAATGCTGTGAAGAGTATGTATGACGGTGCTAAGGCTGCTGTGCGTGTGGATAGTGAACTGAGTGAATTTTTCTCTTTGAAGGTTGGGTTGAAATACGGATGTGTTATGTCTGCATGGTTGTTCAATCTGTACATGGATGGGGTAAAAAAAAAAGAAGAGATATAAGGTAGGCCAGGGGATGTTGGAGTGGCCCTAGTGAGAGAGGGTAGTGTTTGGAAACTCCCTGTATTGTTGTTTGCAGATGATACTGTGTTGTTAAGTGAAGTCGAAGGGGAGCTGCAAGGCTTGTGGATGAGTTTGGGAGAGTATGCAAGAAATGGAATCTAAAGGTGAATGTAGGGAAGAGTAAAGTGATTGTCTTGGAGAGAGGTGAAGTCAGTGAATGTACAGTGAGGTTGGATGGTGAGCAAATGGAAAATGTGAGTACGTTTAGTACTTTGGGAGTGTGATGAGTAAGGATGGAAGTTTGGAGGGTGAAGTGCTTGAAAGGGTACAACAAGGAAGAAAGGTTGCTGGTTCCTTGAAGGCAGTGACAAGAAACGCGAAAGTGAGCATGGAAGTGAAAAAGTTACTATATGACAGTATTGTGATACCAGCTCTAACGTATGGAAGTGAAACTTGGACGTTGTTGGAAGGACACAAGTCAAGAGGGAAAGCAGTGGAAATGAGTTCTTGGAGAGGAGCCTGGGGAGTCACATGGAGAGACAGGCTGACAAATGAGGATATATACAAGCGTTGTGGTGTGGATGTGGATGTGACAGGTAGCGTTAGGAGGAACGCACTGAGGTGATTTAGCCATGTGGAGAGGATGGAGGGTGGGAGACTGACGAGAAGAGTGTATGTGAGTGAGGTGGAGTGGGGAGGAGGGAGGGGGAGGCCGAGGATGAGAAGGAGGGATTTAGTGGAGAGGTATATGAGAGAGGGGGGTGTAAGTTGGGAGCAGGGCAATGATATGGCGAGGGACAGGGCGACGTGGAAGCGATTTGTTTGTTGCCACCCCGTACGGGATTAAGGCGTCTGGCAATAGGTAGATAGATAGATAGTGTCAAAGCAAGGAGGCTTTAATTCATCAGAGTGCACAGAGGTTTAATTTGTTTGTTCTACCAAGTATTGAATTTATACCCAGTGGGCAAATGTCACATTTTTCACGTGGAAAAGATGTGGACTGGAGGTGTCTAAAAGATGTGGGTATCTGATCTTTTTTGATAGTTCGTTTCACGAGAATTTAAACACGTTTAATAGACGTGTTGAAATTCACGAGTAATACACAGTAATATCTGGTGGAATAAATCACATGCATGCAAATTAGAAAGGCTCTCTAGAAGCCAAATGGATAAAAATATGTATATATATATATATATATATATATATATATATATATATATATATATATATATATATATATATATATATATATATATATATATTCATTCCCTAACTCCAACAAGTTCTTCCTATGCTGAATAAAAGTAATATTTTAGCCAGTATAAATTGTCAAATTCATCAATCATCAAAGCATTGTTAGGTTATAAGTCGATTAATTCATACAGACTATAATCAGTTCAGCTTGGGAAGAACTTGTGGGATCTAGGGATTGAATGTAAATTATTTTTATCCATTTTATTTCTAGAGAGCCTTCCTAATTTAAGTCGTATAAACTTGTAATGATAAATAAATTAAACAGTCAAGATGCATCATAATCATGAAATGGTTAATTTTCAATAATGTGCAAACTATATTAATGTCCTGCAAGATTCGTATACTGCACACAGTACTGTAACTACATCAGTATAGTTAGGGTATAGTTAATGGTGAACGGAACCCATGAAACTTGTTGTGACCATAAGGTGTAATACATCAATAGTCTGAGCAAGACTGGACACTATTGAATATAGGTATGGTTTAAATTAATACACAGAGTAGTTCTGTAAGGCACTTCTTGTGAACATGCGTACTTTGCTAAACAAATTTTCTGAGGCTTATGTTCTTGCTGAAAATGATGATGTAACAGATGTAACAGAATCATGGCTCAACACGGAACAACTAGATTTTTTAGCGGAATAGAACATACCAGCTTGCAATATTTTCAGTAGTTATAGAAATATCAGATTTGGGTCGGTGTACTGTTATATATTAAAGTAGAACTTCATCCAGTCATAATTTCTTAGCTCTCTATTGATAATGTTAACAGTATTTATCTGCACCTAAGAAATACATCCCGTAGCAAAACAGTACTTGGATAAATTGATCGTTTACCAGCACAGTCAAGTAGCACAGATAATGAATCTTACAACCAAACTGCTGAAGTATGTTGTATGTAGCACCCATGATACTATAATCTTTGAATATTTCAATTCACCAGTTGCCACATGGGTAGAGACTCTTGTCACACAAAGGGTTGGACCTGTACACTAACTTGCAAGAAAGTTCATTGCATCAGTTCGTAGACTGCCCAACACAAGGATTTATCGTATTAGATTTGATTTTAGCCATATCGGAAAGTTTGGTAAATAATGTTATGCTAGGGTAAGGGTTTGGTACTACTGACCATCGCATGGTCACATGCAACATCAGTTTCAGTAACGACAATGTCAGGGCTAGTTACGAAAAAGTGCCTGACTACAAGAGAATGGATTTCCAAAAATTAAAGGAAATAACTGGTTCTAGTGACTGGAATCCCATTGTTTAAACAATAGATATCAATGAAGCATGGAAATTATTCACAGATGTTCTCAGTAAAGCAGAAACATCTTGTATCCCAATGTGAAACCGACAGCCTGCAAAAACTAATAAACCCGAATGGTGGAATATGGAAATTAAGCATTGCCTATGGCCTAAAAAACACGCACACAAATATTGTAGTATTACAAAGAATCAAAATGATAATAGATATGATGCTTTTCATCGAAAAGCATAAAACCTAATAAAGCAAAGTAAGTAAAACTTTAAAACTCACATTGCATATATCAGTAAATCCAACTCAAAAGAATTCTTCGTCTGTATCAGAAACAAGAAGGTAATATCACCAACAACCGGCCGACTAGTCACTGATAATGGTGAGTATACTGATGATGAAACAGAGATGGCCAAAATTCTCAACACTTTCTTAGCGTCCGTATTTACAATTGAAAATAATTATTCCTCATGAATGGGAACTAGCAAATGGAACCCTGATATTAAAGAAAGGCAACAAATCGCAACCAGAAAATTATCAACCAATAAGTATAACTTCAGTTGTGTGCAAGTTGTTGGAAGCTATTCTCAGGGATTAGTTTGATAAGCACTTACCTGTATACATAAATTATCTCATCAAAGATTCACAATATGGTTTTCAAAATAACAACTCATGCCTTACAAATCTCTTGAATTTCTTCTATGATATATTCAATATATGTGATGAGACCAGATCTGTTGACATTGTATATCTATTTTCAAAAAGCGTTTAATAAAGTTCCTATAAAAGACTGTGTCAGAAATTTAATGCATATGGGTCCAGATTCAAGGTGATCAGGTGGATAGATAATTGGCTTACAGAGTGTAAGCACAGGGTTGTAATAAATGGTAAGGAATCAGACTGAAAAGATGTTGCTAGCGGTGTACCACAGGGCTCAGTATTCGGTCCTTTCTCTATTTTTAATATACATAAATGATGAAGATGAGAGTTTAATTTGTAAAATAAACAAATTTGCTTTGATACTAAAATTGGTATCAGAGCAGACACATCTTTAAAGGGGCAGACAGTACAGAGTGATCTAGATCGAGTATTTAATTGGGCCCAGACCTGGCAGATGGACTTTAATATTAGTAATGCAAAGGACTAAACATTGGAAATAGAAATGGAAAAGTCTGTTACACCATGAACAATATTCAACCAGATAATGTCAGTCATGAAAAACACTTAAGAATTATGTTAAAAAATGATCTCAAAGCAAACAAATATTGTAAACAGGCTGATAAGAAAGCCAACAATTAATCGGATTCATTGGTAGAGCATTGGAATATAAATCAGATAATATCATCCTTACCATATATAATTCTCTAGTTTGTCCACATTTAGGGTATTGTGTTCATTTCTCTTGCATTATTACAAAAAGGATAGGAAAAACTTAAAACAGTGTAACGAAGTGTGACCAAAATAACACCTAGATTGATAAACAAACCATACGAGAAGAATTTAGTAGCCATTAATCACTTTAACTAAATGCAGGTTACGAGGAGATTTAATTCAAGAATTTAAAATATTCAAAGGACATGATAACATGGCTGTCGATAAATACTTCAGAGCTGATCATTCGAATTATGCTAGACGCAATAGGCATCAAATAAATGACACACAATTTCAGTCACATGAAGCTAAGCATTTCTTCTTTAACCCCTAGCTGCCAGGGTTCCCGACCGTCACCCACTCCTCCTTACGGGGGATTTCCAAGATTTTGGCAAAAATGTCGTTACTTCAAACTCTGTTATGTGCCAAACTATGAGAGCTAGAGATGCAAATAAAAACTCATGACTCACCAACTCTTCCTCTTTCCATTGAAAGTATCCCGAGGTCTGTAGGTGGTTCCGTCAATGAGCTGGAGAAGAGTGGTTTCTCATGTATGACTGGGCGGATCCGACAACGAGCCATTGGCCGTGGCCTTGGCCTCGGTGGCTAGCGTTGGCAGCACTGACCTGAGTGGTGATTGTAACACTGCCCGGGCATCCTTGGATGGAATGTGGAAAATTCCTCTCGTTTTTCGACTTCTTCTCACCGTCGTAAGGATGAGTCATCACCTTGTCCATGTGGCTCCCCAAAGGGTTTTCCGCCCGTTTCATAGTGCCACTATGCCCTGCAGTTGTGTGGGAAAGGAAATATCTCTTCGTTTTTCCTTTCTCACTTCTCCCGTAAAAGGCGACTAAAAGGGTTGGCGGAGGGTTAGTGCCCCTCCCCGGAAAACAACTAACTAAAATAAAACAAACAATAAGCCTCGGACAAGGACTGACCAAACGATGATGACCAAGGACCGGACAAAGGACATGGTTATTGGAACCTGGAATGTAAGAGGAGCGAATGATGAGGTGAAAGAGAGAGAGATTGTCCAGGTGCTTGAGGGTGCGAAAGTGGATGTATGTGGAATAACTGAAACAAAATGGGGAGGAGAAAATGTGAGAGAATGGGAGTATGGATGGGGTATATGTGCAGGAGTAGGTGAGAATGAGAGGGCAAAGGAAGGAGTGTGTATTGTTGTGAGTAAAAGATGGAAGAGGAGCATAAGACAGTATGGATCAGTTGGGTCAAGGATTGTGTGGGTAAAGTTGAAAGTTGGAATACAAATGTGGGCGATTGTGTGTGTGTATGCGCCAACGCAAGATCGTGCTAGAAGAGTGAGAGAAGAGTTCTGGACAAATGTAGAAGTGTGCATGGATAAGTTTGGAAGGAATGAGAGAGTGTTTTTTGATTGGTAATATGAATGGTAAAGTTGGGAATGTGAAGGTGGATGGAATAGTTGGTGAGTGGGGTGTGCCTGCTGACATAGATGAGAATGGGAGTGCGTTAGTGGACATTTGTGCTGGGAGGGGGTTGGTGATAGCCAATACCCTCTTCAGGCATAAAATGATCCACAGGTATACATGGCGAGTGATGAGAAGGGTGGGTGGTGAACTGAACGAAAGGAAGGCAATGATTGATTATGTGTGTGTGGATGAGAGGATGCGAAGATGTGTAATGGATGCAAGAGTTTATAGAGGTTGGGGGAGTGGACTTTCTGACCATTACTTGGTGGTGGCCAGAATTAGAATTCAAGTAAGATGGAGGAATAGAAGAAGGGAAAGACGAGAGGAAGGAGTAGTTGCAAGGAGAGTGGAAAGGTTACAAGAAGATGAGAAAAAGGCAGAGTATAAGAGAGAAGTGGAGGAACGATTGGGCAAATATGAATTGGAGCAGATGGGAGACGTGGAAGGTGTGTGTACGATATTTACAGAAGAAATATGTGCAGCATGTGATGTGGTGTGTAGAAGGAAGAGAAGACGGAAGGGGGTGCAAGGAACAGCACGGTGAACTGAAGAGGTGAAACAGGCTGTGGCACAAAAGAAGAAAGCATACAATGAATGGTTGAGAAATAGGGGCGTGGAAGAAGTTGAGAGGCGGAAGAGAGAGTTATATGTAGAAAGAAAGAGAGAGGTGAAAAGATTAGTAAGAGAGAGTAAGAAGAGAGTGGATGAGGAATTTGGAAGGAATTTGAGTGTAAAGTGGAGGGACTGTAAGAAAATGTTCTGGAAAGAGGTGAAAAGAGTGAGACAGATTGGAAGTGAAGTTAGCAGGGGAGTGAAAGATAAAAATGGTAGATTACTAGTGGAGAAGGGAGAAAAAGTGAGCAGATGGAGAGAACACTTTAAGGATTTGTTGAACGTAGAGGATGGAAGTAATGCAAGTATAAGTGGCTGGGGAATGGCTGGGAGAAGGAGGGAGGTGAGAAGACAGGAAGAAATCAGTAGGATAGAAGTTGTGGAAGCAATGAAGAAAGTTAAATCGGGGAAAGCCTCAGGAATTGATGAAGTGTGTGGTGAAATGCTGAAGCATGGGGGAGAGATAGTAGTAGAATGGATGTGGAAGATGTGCAGATTGGCCTGGGAGGACGGTAGAGTCCCGGAGGAGTGGAAGTCAGGTATAATTATTCCGTTGTACAAAGGAAAAGGGGAAAAAGAAGTGTGTGGTAATCATAGGCGCATTTGTCTTCTTAGTATAATAGGAAAAGTGTATGGTAGGATACTTATTGACAGAGTTAGAGAAAGAACAGAGAAATTAGTTGGAAAAGAACAGGGATGCTTTAGGAAGGGAAGAGGTTGTGTAGATCAGATATTCATTCTTAGATCTTTAGTGGAAAAGTTTCTAGAAAAGGGAAAGAAGTTGTATGCGGCTTTCATGGATTTGGAGAAAGCATATGACAGGGTGGATAGACAAGGATTGTGGAAAGTGTTAAGAATATATGGAGTAGATGGGAAGTTGTTGAATGCTGTGAAGAGTATGTACGATGGTGTGAAGGCTGCAGTGCGTGTGGATGGTGAACTAAGTGAATTTTTTTCTTTGAAAGTTGGGTTGAAACAGGGATGTGTCATGTCTCCATGGTTGTTCAATCTGTACATGGATGGGTAATAAAAGAGGTACAAGGCAGGATAGTGGATGCTGGAGTGGCCCTGGTGAGAGAGGATAGTGTTTGGAAACTCCCTGTACTGTTGTTTGCAGATGATACTGTGTTGTTGAGTGAAGACGAAGGGGAGCTGCAAGGCTTGGTGGATGAGTCTGGGAGAGTGTATAAGAAACGGAATCTAAAGGTGAATGTAGGGAAGAGTAAAGTGATGGTCTTTGAGAGAGGTGAAGTCAGTGAATGTACAGCGAGGTTAGATGGTGAGGAATTGGAAAATGTGAGTACGTTTAAGTACTTGGGTAGTGTGATGAGTAAGGATGGAGGTTTGGAGGGTGAAGTGCTTGAAAGGGTACAGCAGGGAAGAAAGGTTGCTGGTTCTTTGAAAGCAGTGATAAGAAACAGGGAAGTGAGCATGGAAGTGAAAAAGTTACTACATGACAGTATTGTGATACCAAATCTAACGTACGGAAGTGAAGCTTGGACGTTGTTGGAAGGACACAAGTCAAGAGTGAGAGCAGTGGAAATGAGTTATTTAAGAGGAGCCTGTGGAGTCACACGGAGAGACAGGCTGACGAATGAGGATATAAAGGGGCGTTGTGGTGTTGATGTGGATGTGATATGAAGCGTTATGAGGAACACACTGAGATGGTTTGGCCATATGGAGAGGATGGAGGGTGAAAGACTGACGAAGAGAGTATATGTGAGTGAGGTGGAGGGGGGAAGAGGGAGGGAGAGGCCGAGGATGAGATGGAGGGATGGGGTGGAGAGGTATATGAGGGAGGGGGGTGTGAGTTTAGAGCAGGGCAGTGAAATGGCGGGGGACAGGGCGACTTGGAGGCGATTTGTTTGTGGCCACCCCAAACGGGATTGAGGCGTCTGGCAATAGATAGATAGATAGACTTTTTCCGTCAGTTATAATAATTTCCCTTTACAAGGACACTTATAACTGTGCTTGACATCACGAGTACTGGTAATTGCACTATGACAAGTAAATGCTGTGGCTGTTTCACGCATTATTGTTGAGTATGAGGTAATTATTTGTACTATAATTCAGACTGATTTGCACTAATCAGGGGTATTGTGAAACTCTTATAAGTGTTATACACAACTTACATTATTTCTTCACATCGCAGATACACTGATGCTCATATTCAGCACAATTTTCCTGAGTATCGAGTGAAATAATTTAGTTATAGCCAACCAGGTAATTTCTTTCTGGCCCACTCAAAAGTGGTTTTCTTTCAGGTAACAAACAGGATACACTGATGCTCATATTCAGCACAATTATCCTGAGTACTGAGTGAAATAATTTTGTTACAGCCAACCACGTCATTTTCTCTCTGGCCCGCTCACAAATGGTTTTCTTTCAGGTAACAGACAGGATACACTGATGCTCATATTCAGCACAATTTTCCTGAGTATCGACTGAAATGATTTTGTTATAGCCAAGCAGGTATTTTTCTTTCTGGCCCGCTCACAGGTGGTTTTCTTTTAGGTAACAGGTAGGCTAACTCATGGTATTGCCAATAATTTTTTCACCAATATCCAATAAACTTACTGCATTGGACTTGTAGAACTTATTATAAAACACTTATATCATAGCACTTACTATAAATCACTTATAATATCCAACATTTCACTTATTTATAAAAATACACCCACTTGTGCATTCCTGTACACTACACTTTCCCACACACCTGCTCAGGATTCACACTCGGAGTGATACTCGGAAAAACATTTAGGGCATAGGAGGGCCTTGCATTCTGCACATTGGTATGAGGTCTCTTTTCGTACTGGGGGACGGCGTTTGGTCATGTGACAGACGTGGCACCGTCTGTAGCCCTGACGACCTGCTGAGGTGCAGCCAATCTCTACCAGCCCGTGCCACTGGAAATACTCAACACAGCTGAGCCTGTACTCTCTCAAACTCTCGTGGAGAGAATGGCTTCCTGACGAGCTACATGAACAGTATGTAACTGTTCAGGACGGCGATATCAAGGTGTAAAAACGCCTTCTTTTACCACCTGCAGGAGGCAATCAGCCTCACCAACTTGCATGTCCTGTTTATGAACAAGCCACATATTGATACAACAATCGCTGACAGCAACTGGCTTTATCACGGGTTCCTTGGTCCTGCAATCTGTTTTTCCAATTTCCTTCAACACACCATTAGCCTATGTACACCAGACAACGTTAACCCATCTCTTGTCATGCCAGAGAATGGCTAACATGTTGCCACATTTCTTGGTAAGAAGGGCTCCTTTCTCAGTATTTGCTGGAAATACAGGGATATTCTTTCTGTTGGCCCTAACAGTTCCACAAGACCCATCACCGTGATCAAGGAAATACTTGGTCAACGCCGGGGCAGTGTAATAATTATCGGTATACAGAATGTGGTGCCTGTTTAAATACCTTTCTCTGAGCACTTTCATGACAGATGCTGAGAACCCATGAGGATCGTCACTAGGTATATCGACATCTGTTGCCGAATACCTGTAAACTATCACATCTAGCACATATCCATTTTTGCACTCACAAAGGACAAAAAATTTGGGGTCAAATCGGTGATGGTTTGACGAAACATACTGAATAAATGCCAGCCTGCCCCTGAATAACTCCAGTGACTCGTCATTAACCACTTTCTGGAACGGACGAAAAACTCTGGAAAATGACTCCTTGAGCAATGTTAGGATTGGTCGTATTTTAAACAACCTGTCGTTCGGTGCAGGCCATAATTTCCATTGAAATGAAGGAACCTTAGAATGGCCAGGTACCTGTCACATGCAGCTCTTCTCAGTGGGATGGAGTCAGGGGCTTTTCGTCTCATTAACTCTCCTTCTCTTACTGAGTCCCTTCAACCTCTGTCTCTTCGCCGCACTGTTGCATCTTTATCTCTTTTTTATCGCTACTTCAATGGTCACTGCTCCTCTGAACTGTCTGCACCCGTCTAGCAGCAAACTCTCATCCCTTTTCTGTCCAACTCTCTAATGCAAGAGTTAACCGTTACTCCCAGTCTTTCATTTATGCAACAGGTCAACTCTGGAACTGTCTCTCTCTATCTGTATTTCCTGCTGCCTATGATCTCCAGTCTTTCAAACGCAGTGTCCAGGCATCTCGAAATGATCGAATCTTGAATTTAGCTCTCTCTTGTATTTTGTTTTTCTCTTGGAAAGAACAATAATTGCGGGCTCACGGCCTTTGGTTCCTTCTTCCTCGCATATAAAAAAAAAAGTACTTACCGAAGACAGGTGTACCCACTAGTTCATCAACTGACCAATAGTCATGGAGCACATGTTTTCTTACGTGTCATCAGTATGGTAAGGGCTAGCCACACAATCATCTCCCCCACCTCCACAGGTATCCAGTTACGCATATGTGTGCTATCGCTGGCTGCCACGTCCAGCCACCACACACACACAGCCTAGTGGAAATTTATTTCCTCAACCAGGTATAGCATGAGAGCAGTTGTGAAAATGGCCCTGAATACACTGCTAATAGTCCAGGGCCTGGGGGGAAGCTCATCCTCCTGCACACCTGTTCCCTCCTCTTCAAATACCGGCACAGATGGCTCAAAGCCAGCACCATCCTCCCACACAAAGGTATTGACTCTACCCACACTTAGTAAAGCTGGCCGTCTGGCAGTTGCAGGACGTTTTTTAATCACTCGTGCACGCCCACAGGCAGGGGGTGAGGGGAAAGGAGAGGGAGAGGTGTGGGAGGTGGGGGAGTAAGCAAGTGATGACTCACCTGACACAGAACTTGTCATGGGAGACGCTTGCCGCTGAGTATCTCCACGTGGGGCCCGTGTGGGAAATACCACTCCCGAAGGGACTGATTGTAAAGAATCAGCCCTTGATCTGCTAGGCTGAGGTGTTGGGGATCGTTGTGGGACGAGACATCGGCGAGCAGGCGGCGAGAATGTAGGAGAGACTGCTCTTTGGCGTTTGTTCCACTGATCACCACCAGCTCCACGGTCACCTTCCTGATGTACTCGGTCATCAGTTGCCTCCTCCTCGGAGAATTTGTCACTTTCATATGCGCTTCCCTCTTCCTGAAGGAGTTTCAGAGCCTTCTCTGGCGTCAGAGAGAGGGTAGGGGTCTGAGGGCGACAGAGGTCGCTCTCCACATGGTAGCTCTTCCTCTCCTCTGAGGACGTGCTGTCCCTAATTGTCTGTGAGGACATGGTGTTGTTTAAGGCACGCCCAATAGCACTGTCACTTAGACCTTTCCCCTGCGCTAAGGGCAGAACTTTCATGGGGTCGATGATGCAAATGGCCCTTCATGCATTGCTAGGAAAGCAGACGATGATGAAGAAGAAGAAATGGCTCCTCACGCTACCACTGCCATGTAGAGATTGAACTGCACAACCACGGGGTACCTGGGGGTCCTACCTACCTGGTGGGTATCAAAGAAAATGATCGTGAGTTCAAAGAGTGGCGGGAAGGAGAGTGTGGTATATGCCGTCAGCTGGTGGCGAACCATGCCATGGATCATGACAGCTATACATGTCAGCCGGTGGTTAGAGTTTAAAGTTGTAAATCTATGGAACAAGTTGCCATCCAATGTAGTAAGCTGTGATACAGCACTAACTTTTAAAAGTTTCTTTGAAAATTACCTGTCTTCTAACTCCCAGCTTAATAGGTATATTACTGAATAAAACCTCTCTCTCTTTCTCCCTGTATATATATATATATATATATATATATATATATATATATATATATATATATATATATATATATATAAACTTTTTTCAGAATTCCGATGATGTAACCTGCAGAACAACCCTGATAAATAGTTTTGACCTCTTTTTCAGGTAAATAAAGATTAAATTTGTTAGGACTCCATATTATAATTACATATTATAATAGATAAATAGATTGATAGAGAGACAGATAGAAGCAGGAAGTCAGATGATGAGAAGGTATTGTGTCTGTGAGAACCGAGCAATGCTAAACATGCTTACACACTCACTCAAGGAATGCTTTATAGGCACACGACAGCGCCTCGTGACCATACACACACATACACACATACTCACACACGGGCTTCTAGAACTTTCCAACCACAGTGTAACACACGTGACACGACCCCTGCTTCACCAGAATTTAGGAAGCAGGGCGGCAGAAGGAGGCTAGCCATTAGAACCGACAGGTAGTGGAGAGAGTGAACAAGAAAGAGGGGCTCAACTAGACTTACTTATTATATTGTCTCTGTAAGACATACCCTGCTCAACTTAGATTTCTCTGAAGATAATAAATTAAGATCAACTCACAGTATTCATCTTTAATTCCTACTACAAGAAATGGAGAGTGACAACTAAACAACAAAACTTCTCTACAAGTTACTACAAAGTCTTTTATGACATTATTTTCTCAAAAACACCAGAGCTCAGAAGGAGACAGGTCATAGAATCGACAGGTATTAAGGAGAACGAGCTTAGCAACATGGAAGAGAGAGAGAGAGAGAGAGAGAGAGAGAGAGACAGGGAGGTAGCTCGCGGGACTTTACTTAACTTCACTCGTGTGTGAGAGACTTTGTTAATATTTCCAAGACAAATAAAAATAGTCCCATACTATTCTTTACCTCTCCTGCCATTGCATGACAAATGGGAACCAAGATTATTTACTTACAAACTACTCAAGTATAACAACCGCTCGTCCACAAGTCTAATATATATAAAACAGCACTACAAAGAAGTTACAAAGTCCCTTTGTGACATTTGGTTTGCAGCGAACGTATACGAATCTCGTCTACGAATGAACAGTGAATTCCTACAAAATATCAAGATTGAAAAAAAAAAATACCTCACACAACCAACAACTCACAACCAGCTCCTGACAGTTCTCTACAACCCCCCCTCCGTCTCCACGATCATCACGCTGATGTAGAAGAGGTCACAGGATGCCTTGCCAGTAGTTTAACTAAATACTGATACAAACAATCTTGCAATTTCTACGACGAACCAACGAACTACAAGCATCTACATTCAACTACAAGTAACAACTCTACGATGCGTTTGTATAATCTTCTACACGCTCCTACAAGTAGCGGCAGTCTTCATCCCGCAACGAGTAAATCACAAGAGAAAAGGACTGAGAAAACATCGAGAAAGAAAAACAAAACAAACAAACGAAGAATGAGGCACGACTCACAACTCACAACCACCAGACCTCACCCTCCTCTCTCTGCTACATCCACCCAACCTCCACCGCTGATGCAGGAGTGAAGAGGTCAAGACAACGAAGCAAATACCAAGCCCATATTCACAACCCATCTTACTCTTCTTCACTTAAGTTACTCATCGCTACTCATTTACTCACCACAGCCACCAGTGTGGGAAGTCGACGTCACCATACGTGTGCTGAGACGACGCCAAGCCATGTGTCTGACACCCCACAACACGTCAATCAACCCGTGAAGAACAACGCTATCACCACGTGCAACACCACTCACACCATTTCCACCACGGTAAAAATTAGTGAGTTACATAGTTACTTCATTCATACGATACACAGTGATAGACAACACATTTTGCACAAACATATAAAACTTTCTGTATAATTACAATTTACATACACATACTTACTTCAATTATCTGCATAACTCAAACACTAAATAATCACCAACAATAAATATTCTACACTGTATATATTCATTCATTTATTATAGCATTTATTTACTACCAACGAGTGTTACCATTTATACCTACATAAAATACGTGTTGCATACATACAGCTATACATTATTACATCTACAAAGTAATAAAGAAAATATACCATCACAGTTACTCAGTTTGCGATTAAAAGAACTGTATTGAACATTTATTAATTAAAGCTACCTAGTGGAAACAGATAAATTAAATTACAAAGAAAACCAGGAAAAAAAAAATGGTCAACACAAATGACGTTAGCAAGAATGAACATCTTCAACACAATCGTGAAGACAATGATTTCCACACAGTGCTGACACATATATTGCCCACGATAGGTACAAGTGAACAACAAGTCAGTGTATATAGTTAATACTATATATAGTGTATATATATTTTTTATATAAAATAACAAAATATGGGGCTATATAATATCATTTTCAGTAATATCTGCGCAATATAAACTAAACCTTAAAAAAGGGTCCCAAGGGAATTAACCAGCAATTATGCAATCATGAACAACACCGAAAAAAAAAGCTAGATAAACGAAGAAAAACAAACTATAGAAAATCAATACATACAAAAAAAAAGAAAAGAAAAAGTAACAGAGTAAGATCACATAACAAACAAATGAAAATAAGTGTAAGTGTTCCTACAGATGCCAAAATACCACATGAACTACAAACAAAAAAGCAAATTGTTGTCTCCACAAGCTAGTGACATGGCACATCATATCATCGACCGCAGCCTAACCGGATTCAATGTCAGGACTGCAATTATTACAATTATGTAACTACAAACGATATGTAACAATTATGTAACGACAAACGATTGCATTATATTACACTTGCTACAATTATGTAACGACAAACGATATGTAACAATTATGTAACGACAAACGATTGCATTATGTTACACTTGCTACAATTATGTAACGACAAACAATATGTAACAATTATGTAACAGTTGCATTAACAAGTTGTAACTTTTATGTAACTTTAACTACAATTATGTAACCACAAACAATATGTAATAATTATGTAACAGTTGCATTAACAAGATATAACTTTTATGTAACTTTAACAACAATTATAAGGCCAAAACAATTATGCATTACCACAATATTATGTAACAATTCATAAAATGTTACAATTATGTATTACTACAATGTTACTACAATGTAACAATTACAATACAATTATGTGATAATTCACAGTGTTACAATTATGTAATACCACAATGTTACTACAATATTATAAGTCATACAATTATACCACAATTCTGTATTACCAGAATCATCTTACAAGTTAGGTGAAATATTAGACATTACTAAAGGGATAACTCAATATGTAATGTAATAGCCTAGCAGTATTACCATTGCACAATTATATGCGTATGTCTGTTATACATACACATCTTACAGAATGTCATACAACAACCATTGCATTTGTTCAATTATGTATACAAATTGTTTAAAATGTAATATTACTAAATCATTGCAATTTACTATGAATATTGTATGTGTACAATATTATAATCAATATTATGTACTAATAGATTAGCATATGTCACTGATGATTGCTGTCGGAGGACCTTCAGTGGCGTGGCCGAGCATATGTTAGGACTCCATATTATAATTACAAATCATAATAGATAAATAGATAGATAGAGAGACAGATAGATGCAGGAAGTCAGATGATGAGAAGGTATTGTGTCTGCGAGAATCGAGCAATGCTAAACATGCTTACACACTCTTAACTCAAGGAATGCTTTATAGGCACACGACAGCGCCTCGTGACCATACACACACATAGACACATACTCACGCACAGGCTTCTAGAACTTTCCAACCACAGTGTAACACACGTGACATGACCTCTGCTTCACCAGAATTTAGGAAGTAGGGCGGCAGAAGGAGGCTAGCCATTAGAACTGACAGGTAGTGGAGAGAGTGAACAAGAAAGAGGGGCTCAACTAGACTTACTTATTATATTGTCTCTGTAAGACATACCCTGCTCAACTTAGATTTCTCTGAAGATAATAAATTAAGATCAACTCACTGTATTCATCTTTAAAGGGTTAAGTGCAGAATGATGGATGATTGCTGTTTACTGTCCAGTTGCGGGAAGAAAACTAAACCGTCTGGTGGCAAGGAGAGAACTGAACTCTCTGATAGCAGGGAGAGAACTTAACAGTTTCAAGCAGCTTCGTGCACGAAGTAAATTAAATGAAACTTATCATTACTGAATATATAACTAAATATATTGTTTTCTACATGACCAGATTTATCTCCAGTGATAAATAATATCTTACCCAAATTATTTACTACAATAATTTATTTACAAGATATGTGCTGTCGTGGGCGGGAAATTCAAACCCTAAATGCACGACATATACTGTCACTCCCTGGCAGCAGGGTTGCCATTTGTACGATAATTATCATACATGTACTATTAAACTGCCTCTGGTACATGTACAATACCTTTTCTTATTATCGTACATTCTGTACGATAATTCTGTGTTTCATGGCATAAGAGATTAATTTAAAAATCATAAGAAAAACCTTTTCATCAAGAGTAAATCATTTCCACAGATAGTAAGTTATCTGTAAAATAAGAAGTAATTTTCCTTAGTGCACGTAGGGTAACTGTGTTGAGATAGCTAGGCTTGTTGTACTTGTACTGAACGAAATGTACAGGCACATTTCGAGTCACATCGACGGTTGGCTGTTACGGTTTGATATTCGTCAGTCGTCACCGTGAAGTACTATACAGTATGAAAGAAATATTTATTCTCGTAAGAAAGAATTACCTAAAAGTATCTTGTGTAATCAGTGATCTGTAAAAAATATAGGGGATTTGTTTTTTTTATTTCATAAAATTTGGAGAATGTCATTCACTTTTCTAAACTGAATACTGTTATATAAACATCCCTTAAATGATGCATGCTGTATACAGTGTTTATATTAGCCATTAGATTTATGAATTTCCGTTTTTTTTTTTTTTTAAATTACATGAGACTAATGCTGTTTATTAAAATTTAAAACACCACTGAAGACATGTTGTGTTGGTAAGAACTACATTTATTTTTATCATCATATTACTGTAGAGCATAGTGTAGTAATAGCAGAAAAAATATACGATATTTTTCACAGGCATCCGATATATTTTTACGATAATTTGGGTGGAAAAACGATGATTTTGAAACATCAGTACGTAGCTCGATCAAAAATTCTGGCAACCCTGCCTGGCAGTCGTCCTCCCAGCGCAACAGGCGTTGGGAAGCCCTAGCCCGTTTGCGTCTTGGTCACACGCGGATCACACATGGCTTTCTAATATCAGGAGGCACTCCTCCGATCTGTCAATGTTGTCAGGTTCCACTCACCGTCCACCATCTTTTGCTTGACTGCCCTCGGTTCCACACCATGCGCAGACGGACTCTCCCGTTCCTTTACTCCCTTGGACGTGCCCCTACTTTAGCCGATCCTTCTTGGTGAATCCTCTGTGTTTTTCATCATACACCTCATGCGCTTCATATCTCAAACCCGTATCTTGCCTCACATTCAGTGTCTTCCCCGCCTTCCCCTTTGCTTTTATTGCACCATAGCATACCCGCCATTTTTATGCATCAGTTTTAGTGCCATATAGTCCTCTTGGGCTTGGCGCTAGTTCTTACTACTTATTCTCTCTCTCTCTCTCTCTCTCTCTCTCTCTCTCTCTCTCTCACAAGAATAATTTCCAAGTCACGGTAAAGTCACTCTCTCTCTCTCTCTCTCTCTCTCTCTCTCTCTCTCACACACACACACACACACACACACACACAAGAATCATTTACAAGTCACGGTAAAGTCATTCTCTTTCTGTCTCTGTCTGTCTGTCTGTCTGTCTGTCTCTCTCTCTCTCTCTCTCTCTCTCTCTCTCTCAAGAGTCATTTTCAAGTCACACTAAAGTCATTGTTTATGTTTCAGGTTGGAGCGTACGGTCCCATGATGCCTCGAGAATTGGTGAGCACTAGAGTGCGCCTTCCAACTGGGTACCTAAATCACTCTGGCACTAGAGTTAAAATTAAGGAGGGGGAAGTCAGAAAGAAATATATACTACTTGTTTGGTATATTAACTACTTCTGGTTTGGGGGTGGGTTGATCTCATGGCCGAAACATCCAATAGCCTCCACACTAATGTGCACTTAACTTTATTAGATACTGGATATTCCGTTTTTATTTTTATTTTTTTATTTATGCCAGTAGTTCTCAAGTCATAATAGTTCATGGACCACCAGCCCAACCAAAAAAAATTCGTGGACGATCTCCATTTTTTTATTTATATTTTACAGACAAACTTTGGGCTATAATCACTGACAATTTCTCCTTTTTTATTTCTTAGCAACTGCAGAAAGTGGACGGATAAGAGAATATGAATTTATTATTTACAAACATTTAATATTCCCTTATAACAAAATTTTTCATTTCCTGTAATTTTTAGAGTATTCAGAAAAGAAAAAAAAAATGTTTGCTGACATTTGATTTTGAAAATTATTTTCTAGGAAAAAATAAAATCAATTCGCACTGATAAACTTTGCCTTTTTTTCTTTTGTGAAGTAAAAAAGCAGAAAACTGACATTGTGATGTGAATATTCTTTCCAACAGACATGTTTTTCAATGTTTGGAGTGGTACTTGACAAAGCACAACGAATATCATTTTCCACCGCAAGACGATTCCTCTGTTTGGATTTAATGTGCAACCAATGTGATAATCCACTCTCACACATGTAGGCTGATGAAAATGGCAGGAGTCTGACTGCATGTGCTGACAGATTTGAGGAACTCCCAAATCATGTTGATCCAAAATATCTCCATGGTAAATTGCTGGTACATGTTTTCGGCCACCAGATCATTTTTCAGATCTAAGAATTTCTCCCATAGATCCTCTGGAGCATTGTATACATCTGCTATGAATGGATTCCTGATGAAAGATAGTCCATCCCGTGTATTGCCTACCTCCGAGAAGTAACGATGGAATTCGTCCTGTAGTTTTTTACAAGTTATGAAGAATTTCCACCCAAATATCTTCCTTTTTTCCTGGCATGGCATCTAGACATGGAAATTGAACCAAATTATTTTCTTTGACTCTTGCACTCCAGAGTTCTAATTTTTCAAGATATTCCTTAATGATGCCTTGGTGAGAAAATAGTTTTCCACTCTTCCCTTGGAGCTTTGGATTCAGTTTGTTCAAAATCCCAAAGATATCCACTGGATATGCAAGTTCTAAATTCGACTGTGTCAGCACATTTTGGTATTCTTTTCATTTTTCACCGAAAAATTATTCCAATTCTTCCTTCAGTTCAAAAATTCTGTTTACTACCTTCCCCTACTGACAACCACGGAACAAAAGCGTAGAACAGCAACACATCGAAGTCAGAACCCGTGTCCAGGCAATTTTTTTTTTTTAATAGCCTAGAATTTACAGCTGATGACCTGATGTAATTAACCATCTTCACCAACCTTTTGAAAACTGTGTTCAGTTGATCAGGCGATGCTTTTGATGCCAGTGCTTGCCTAGAGTGAAGCAATGATCGCCGGTTACCATTGGAGTGCATTCTTTCACCAAGGTTTGGTGGCCCGATCTTAAGCCCAGCATGACAGGTGCACCATCAGTGGTGATATGCACAAGGTTTTTTCAGTCCAGATTTCAAAGAAATTGTTAACAATTTCAAACACATCTTGAGCCTTTGTGGTGGTATCAAGAGTCTTACAAAAAGGAAATTAATATTTGAAGGCTCCCTCAACCATGTATCGTGTGAACACCAATGACTGAGAGCACAGCGAAACATCATCATTTCATCCAACCCAATACAAACATTGGAGACTTCTTTATTTCATCCACAACTTGATTATGTATGTTTGTGATATCGCAGTTATCCTTCTGGATACTATGTCATTGGAGACAGACATATCATACAGCTTTTGTGTTGCTTCCTCCCAAACAACAAGCCGCACCATTTCTTTTGAACCGTGCAACATAAGTTGCTCTACAACCGTATGAGGCTTCATGGCCTGTGCAACTTAGTATGCGACAATGTAGGGGGCGTGCATTACATTGCTTTGTCTTTTTGTAGAATGCACCTCTTTAGTTGAGACCCTGCCACTTAAGAGATGATAAGTGCTGCTCCAAATAATCTTGATTCTTTTGCAGCAAACTGGGGTGACACTTTTCGAGATGGCGTTAGAGCTTAGCTTGTTTCATTGAGACATTCCCCAAGACTTTGAAACAAATTACATATTGTGGCAGATCATCACCTTTTGCTTAACAAGTTGAACCGAATTTGATGTCCTCTGAATATCTGCGTTTAACATTCCTCCCTGTCATTGTCATGATTCTATATATGTCTATCTATCTATCTATTTATTGTCAGACGCCATTATCCCGTAAGGGGTGGCCATTTGACTTTGAGTTATTTGTTTTATGGGGAGGGGCACTAACCCTCCACCAACCCACTTGCTGATACGTAGGGAGCACTTATGGTTTGGTTGTATGGTTACTATCCAGCGTTGTAAATGGTTTCTTGGTTTACAGGAAACCATTTGGCTTGTCACTAAATGTAAAGCCACCTGTAAAGGAAAGAAAAGCAATAAGAAGTGACAGGAAAGACGGGAGAAATAGGAAGAGAGGAGTGCAGGCACAGAAAAAGCATGATAAAGGCTAAGGAAGAAGTAGGCAGCACTATATCAAGTAAGTGGATGATGGTCGCCATCACCTATCATAAACAAGTATAATACACATTTTTAGGTGGGAAACATGTCAAACATATTAAAACAAAATATTGCTTACATAGAAAAACGAGAAACAACATTAAACATAATAAAGTAGCCCAGACCCATGCAAATAAATAATTTTCTAAACTGGCACCTAACTTACTTTGAGGGCGACACACAGTAGTAAACAAAGCGCTGGGACAGCTTTCAAAATACTTTAAAAAACGCATTAGATTGGGTTATATCTGAGGCCTCCTCAATTGCTCCTACTGGTCTACTCAAAGCATCTGGGACATAATGATTCACACCCTTTTTATATCTTATCACAAAATTGTAGTCTCTCATCTCCAACAAATAATGCGACATATGTGTGCATTTAGTCTTTTTCTTAAAGATGGTGGTTAATGGTCTATGGTCAGTGACGATGGAAAAGGGTTTGCACCATAAGTAATGGCTGAAAAATCTACATGCACTCACTAATGCCATAGCGTCCTTGTCTGTTACGGAGTATCTTTTTTCTGTCGGGGTAAGTTTCTTTGAAAAGTATCCAATAGGTCTCAAATCTTTCTCGCCCTCCAACTGCATAAGAGCTGCGCCAAGGTGCGAGTCGCTAGCATCGGTGTGTAACTCGAATGGTTTAGCTAAATCTGCCCTTACTAGTACTGGAACTGACACTAACTTTTGTTTAAGAACTAAGAATGCATTCTCACACTCCTCTGACCATTCAAATTTTGCATCCTTCCTAAGCAAATTAGTGAGAGGACTGGCGATGTTAGCAAAGTCAGGAATGTGTTTATGATAGAAGTTACACATGCCCAAAAAAGCGTCTCACTTCCTTGGCCTTCGTTGGTCGTGACATCTGTTCAATGGCTTCGAGATTCTTACTGTCAGGGCGTACTCCCTTCTCCGACACTACATGTTCCAAGAACTTAATTTCTCGCTTTATGAAAGAGCATTTACTAACATTCAGCTTCATTCCAAACTCGATTAATCTTCTAAAGGTAATCTTCAGTCGGTCTAGCATCTGATTGAAAGAGTCTGCCCAAATCACAACATCGTCTAGGTAGTTACGGCACCAACCTTCTCTAACTAAAGGGGCTAACACTTGCTGCATTTTCCTCGTGAAAATTGCTGGACTTACAGACAATTCGAAAGGTAAGCGCTTGTATCTGAACAAATTAACTCCATCAGAAAAAGTTGTCAAGTCTCAAGAGCTTTCATCCAACCGAACTTGGAGGTAGGCGTCTTTCATATCAACAGTGCAGTAAAACTTTTTCCCAGCACTTTCCTCTACTAATTCGTCTAATCGGGGTAGGGGTTGGATATCTATCTTGACCTTCTTATTAAGAGCCCGATAATCAATACACATCCTTTTACTGCCGTCCGACTTGCTGACTAAGACTACGGGGGCTATATATGCAGCGATTGATTCCTCAGTCACATCCTTTTAAATTATCTCGTCAATCATCTCGGAAATTATCTTCCTTGCTTACTCAGGATGTCGATACAAGGGCATGCGCACGGGTTCAGAGTCAGTGATATTAATGTGGGCTTCAGGTACTTTAAGGGTGCCAATTTCCTTCGGACCAAGAATGAACAGTGCATTATTATCCAATATCAACTCTCTCAATTTGTCCCTCTGTGACTGAGACAAATGTGTCCACTTCAGCTCTCTAAGAATTTAATTAAGTGCGGCACGTTGGTCACTCCCATCCTGTGCCTGATCCATGTGTGGTAACAATGCATTATCTACCCGAACTACTGGTGCCACAAGGTCACCTTCTGCCTCACCTACTGGTTGCACTAATTCAAGTGGACTTCTGTCCTGTTCCTCGGGGCTAAGATAAGTAATAATCGACTCGTCAACAACATGGTGCGTCCCCAACACTTGTCCTGGGTTTAGCTTCACTGGTCCTTTGGTTACACTGGCAATGGGTAAATAGTATATCCAGTTCTCACTAACTCTCACGCAACAATTGGGTTCTAATGAAGCTTTACCCCTGGCTTTCTGAAATTTACTAACATGTGAGATATCTCCGGGTTTTCTGTCTTTTAACGCAATGGGTACTGACATCAATGTCTGTGCAGGTACCACGGTCCTACACTTCACTTGTACTAGCTCTCCTTCTGCTTTTCTCATATGGTTAGTCTGGAACTTTATTCTATTCACTGTCTGGCAAAGCTTATTTCGGACCTCGTACTGCTGACCACCCCAATGCATCACCTGACCTACTCCATCCCAAGTGAAAATAGCCGTACCAATTAAGTCCACACCCATGAACACTTCGGTTGACAAATAATAGTCTGGGACCACTACAAATCGCTGCACTATGCTTGTCTCGGGGGCAATATGCACTACCGACGAAACCTGGCCAACAACAGTTAACTTATGGTTGGATACTGAATGCAATGAACGTCGGCACTTGCTAATCTTTAATCCTAATCTATTTGCTGTACTTTCTTTCATCAGTGTTGCTACACTACCAGTATCTACAAAAGCTGAAACCTGATACCAGCCCAAAGTCAGGCGTATCACTGGAGTGTCTACTTCACCTCGAACTTTTCGGACTTCCTCCACCTCACCATCTGAAAGGTTCTGACAGCCCTCATTCTGTTCTACATCCTGTACACTACACACGACATGACTGGCAGCCTGCATTACCTCAGGGGCCTCTAGTCATTCCCTAGGTGCTTGGGAGTCTGGATGTAACTGTGAATCCTGCTGTGGGAGGGAATTAGCTCTTGTGGGAGATGTACTTGGCACGCTTCTGTTTGGTTTTCTACTCAATTTAGGTCTACCAGGTCATCCCTCATGTCCCCTTCTAGAGTTAGCTTTCAAACAATCAAAACAACTTCCTCGCTCTGGTTTTCTTGGGCAACTCGCCCGGTCATGTTTACTGCCATCTGAACACCACCCACAAGGCCACATCATAGGTCTAGGTTTAGAGGATACCTGACGTATGGCTACTTGAGTCATTGGACGAGCGTTGTCACTAACGACTGGAGATGTGATTCTAGTAGGGGTTGGAAAATTATCAACAGACCTTTGTTCATTCACAACTTTTGCCACTCTACACCACTGTCTATAACCCCTTTCTCTCTCTAATTCTGAAATAAATGTCTCCTCCATTCCTAGATCTTTAAACAACTCTAATCGTTCCCTAACTTCCTGTGGTACATTACGTAGCACAGCTTTCTTCCACAACTGCTCCACATTGGGAGGGTTAATATGAGGTTGTTCTCTACAGATTGCCCTGAAGTTACTCCTGAACTGTCTAACAAATCTCTTAGGTGGATCCTCAAAGTTATACTCCATTTGGGCAAGCTCCCGGAATGCATCAGCAATCCCTTTGGGACCTCTGAACTCACACTGCAACAATGTCTTAATGTCCCCATAAGTACCACCTGCCTCACATAAGCTTAACTCTCCCAGAACATATGTACGCAACTCTGTATCCATACGTGTGAGCACTACCGCCTTCCGCTGTTCTAAGTTAGCAGTCACTGACTTCACCTGCATCAAAAAGTGATCCACCAGGGTCCTAATATGTAGACCATACATTTCACTCATCTTTAGAACATCAACATCCTTACACTCTAGTACTACCGAATTTCCCTGATAGCTCTGCATACCTCCTACAGGCAAATTTGACCACTGAGGAGTTGACTGCCTAAATGGATTTCCAGACTTAACGGGAGTATACTGTGATGGACCTCCAACCTTGGTCGGGGTGAGTCCGGGTGGGCCTAACATCTCTTCCAACGTTCTAATACGCTCAAAACACTCATCAACTGCGGAGGGCTTTTGTTTCACCTCTACTCCCTCAGGCATTTCAGTTTCAATGTCGATTAACTTTTCTACGTGGGATTCCATCATGAATTACACGAACGTGAGCAACCCCAGGAGGTGAATGCTCAACTACTAAAATGCCCAACTGCAACTTGAGCAACCCCAGGAGGGGAATGCTCAACTGCAACACCAAGACAGTACACACTAAAACTACGCATACCTTATAATTCTACACATAATGCTACATACATATACCTTTGAGAACTGGAGGATGAGCTGTTACCATAATTTCAAGTTAAATTACCCTCACATTAATAGTTCATCCCAAAGCTGTGCCACCACTTGTACTGTCACCTACTAAAATGCCCAACTGCAACTTGAGCAACCCCAGGAGGGGAATGCTCAGCTGCAACACCAAGACAGTACACACTAAAAGTACGCATACCTTATAGTACTACACATAATGCTACATACATATACCTTTGGCAACTGGGGGATGAGCTGTTACCATAATTTCAAGTTAAATTACCCTCACATTAATAGGTCATCCCAAAGCTGTGCCACGACTTGTACTGTCACCTCTGCGATCCAGACTTTTACATGGTCAAAAGGGGGCAGAAAAGAAGTCACTATTGATGACCAATGTGTGCTGGAACGGTCGGGAACTCAGATTGATGGAGATTCTCCCATTAGCGGTCTCTTTGGTTGCTTTTATTATATTTCAAGTGGTTAAGTTAAGACTGGTAGCATGGCAAAATGACCTTCACAATTTCCCAAAATGCTTCTAAGTTGCACATTAATAAACTACTAGGTAAGCTCTATACCACCAGTTTTCAAGGGTTATACAAACAATAAAGTTCGAGTAGGAGGGAATGAGTATTAACAAGACCAAAAGGTAGAAATCTTCCCCAGCTACTTGATTTACAGATTAAACCTGAATCAGTTGGCACATTGTTCGAAAAATGTATCTCTATATGGTCCTAATATCAAATGCACAAAACTTGGCTCCTTTGTCCCAGTCCAATGTGTTTCTTCATAATCGTCCCTCTGAGCACAATTTTCGCTGGTCCAGTCCTCTGCCTATCCCGACCTTAACTTCCACACTGGGACCTTGACTCACGCACTGGGACCTTGATCTCCAGACTTGAACTTTGACTCACTCACTGGTACTTGACCGACCTCCACACTTGGACCTGCTCACTATTCAGCTAAAAAATGTAGGGGAGGTGAGTGGGAACACAGGACTCACTTCTCCAAAGGCTAATGGCATCACCGTTACACTTCAAAATTCCTTGAGGGGGGGGAGGATGACGACAGTACCGACCATCTTCCACCTATCACGGCCGGTGAGTGAGTGAGACACGCCAAAACTGCGTGATGCAAAGGGGGAGGGGGGGATGCCGGCGTACGCAATTTAAGATTTTTATTATTACAGTAGGAAAAAAAAGTGACTTAGCAACTAGGTAATTTAATCTATGCTCTGGTAACGTCTGCATGGAAACAGCCATGCCCAGGCCACACTCTCTTGCTTAACCGAACTTTTGGTCATATAAAATGAACAAGATACAACTCATTATCACTTCCGGGCACTATATGGAGAAGATGGAGAATGAGAGACTAACTAGGAGAGTGTGTGTGAGTGAGGTGGAAGGGGGGAGGTGGAGGGGAAGACCAAGGATGAGAAAGAAGGGGAGACCATGGATGAGCTGGAAGGATGGAGTAGAGGGGTATAACAGGGAGGGGGGTGTAAGTTGGGTGGAGGGCTGCGAAATGGCAAGGTATACGGTGACATGGAGACGAGTTCTTTGTGGCCATCCCCTTCTGGATTAAGGTGTCTGGCTATAAATAAATAGATAGAGATGATTGTGTGTGTGTGTGTGTGTGTGTGTGTGTGTGTGTGTGTGTGTGTGTGTGTGTTTAAGTATGGGTGTGAGTGGAAGTCCTTATCTGTGTGTGTGTGTGTGTGTGTGTGTGTGTGTGTGTGTGTGTGTGTGTGTGTGATCACAAACTACAACAAAATACAAGCCCACAACACTGTTGTAGTGTATCAGATTTGGCAAGCAAACCTGTGTGCATGCGTGCGTGTGTGTTTATGTGTGTGTGTGTGTGTGTGTGTGTGTGTGTGTGTATCCCTCAAAACAGACACAAGCACCCGACAGTTATAATACTTGTTTTTCCTCCCTCCTCACTGTCGTTTCCAAAGCTTTCCTGGCCAGACCAATTTATTTTCTCGTTTTCTTCTAGTCATTAAATTTTCTCCCTCTCTCTCTCTCTCTCTCTCTCTCTCTCTGTCATAATCTATTATCTCATCTTACCACACCCATACCATTCACCACAGGCAATTCAACATCATTTATAAAGACAAAGCACACGTCGTAGTTTTGTAAGATCGTTCGTCATTAACAATAGCGTATTGCGACCGAGACAAATATCGGTTACATGAAAAGTTAGACTGCTAGTAACATGGCATCTAATCACGGATTTATATATATATATATATATATATATATATATATATATATATATATATATATATATATATATATATATATATATATATTGGTGGGGGTGGTGGTGCTGGAGGTAAGGATGATGACGGTGGTAGTGACGATTGTGATGGGGATGAGGATGATCCTGATTGTAATCGTGATAATGTTGTTCATACTAATAATAGCACATGTTTGATGATGATAATGATGACGGTGGTAATAATAAAGAATGAAATTTATGATGCAGATGGTAAGTTCATATCATTATTGTTAATGCGTGCATGATTTTGCACAAAATCTAAAATACAAGATCCGCGCTGTTTGTTTGTTTGTTTGTCCTTCAGTCACGTCTAAACCATGGGCCAAAGACCTTCAGACCCATATACATTCTGCATCAGGATTACCCAAGGATGGTTTTAGGGAGGTTAAAATACAGATGTGGGTCATCTGAGGTCGCCAGTAGAGTGTTCGCCCCTTTGGCCCGAGCAACGCCGGGTACCCCTGCAGCCAAATATTTGGCATGGAGACTCACATAACCAGAGCTCGCACATAGGCTATGTGGGGTTGGCCTCCGAGGTCATTTGAGGCCACTGGTCCAAGGTCATTTGAGGTCACAGGTAATATATGCTCGAACGACTGGGTTTAGCAGTCCAATTTTTGGCATGGAGACTCACTTGGAGACTCACATGGCCTCCAGTTCAGACAAAGGTTATGTAAAGTTGACCTCCCAGGACATATGGGGTAACCGGTCGCAGGTCATTTGAGGTCACCAGTAATACATTATCTATGTATCTATCTGTCTATTGCCAGACGCCTTAATTCCGTAAGGGGTGGCCACAAACAAATCGCCTCCATGTCGCCCTTCCCCCATCATTTCATTGCCCTGCTCGCAGCTCACACCCACTTCTCTCATATACCTCTCCACTCCATCCCTCCATCTCATCCTTGGCCTCCTCCTCCCTCTACCCCCCTCCACCTCACTCACACACTTTCCTCGTCAGTGTCTCACTCTCCATCCTCTCCTCATGGCCAACCCAACTCAATGTGTGTCTCCTAACGCTTCCTATCACATCAACAACCACACCACAGCGCTCCTTCACTTCTTCGTTTGTCAGTCACTCTCTCCATGTGACTCCACACGCTCCTCTCTAATAACTTATTTCCACTACTCTCACTCTTGATTTCTGTCACTCCAACAAGGTCCAAGCTTCACCTCCATACGTTAGAGTTGGTATCACAATACTGTCATATAGTGTTTTTTTCACTTCCATGCTCACTTCCCTGTTTCTTATTACTGCTTTCAAGGAACCAGCAACCTTTCTTCCCTGTTGTACCCTTTCAGGCACTTCTCTCTCTCTCTCTCTCTCTCTCTCTCTCTCTCTCTTTCTCTCTGTATATATATATATATATATATATATATATATATATATATATATATATCATCATAATCAGCCGGTTGATTGTCCACTGCAGGACCGGCCTATCCCGACCGCAGTGGGGACGTTACAGCCAATGTATCTCTACTAAGTGGTTTAGGTATATGTATATATATATATATAAGAAATATTTGACTTTATATAAGTCGGTATCCTCACTCGACACCAAAAATGTAAGAAATCTCTGGTAAACAAATCGTAGGTCCTCATTTGAGGCACCAAAAATTTATCCTTAAGTAAATTCACATAAGTCTCTTAGGTTAAGTGTACCGTAACTGATACTTTAACTCACCTAATTATAAATCTCCTATCTCCTAGTTAATTCCCCATTGAACTGGCCAATTCGTAAAGGTAACTTAGCTAGAAAGAGTCGGACAGCAGAATGACGACTAGCCTGACTTTAGGTCAGCTGCCTGGGCATCCAAGCGTCTTTGAGGTGTGTATATACAACCTGCTAACTCGACGAAGTCTAGGTGCAGAGCGCAGTATGCGGCAAGCTTCTTCCTTCCTCATAGGATTTGAAGGTGCCAACTATTAATTAATTACAATGCTAAATACAGTTAGATTACATCATGATATATTCAGGGTGGATCTAACTAATTAATCGTAGTTTTAACTAAACTAAAGCCAAACCAAATATTCCCTTTACCTATGTAAATATATTTAACCCACATCAGCTTTCATGTGAGGCTTCTCCTCTAGTCACGTTATTTAATGCACAGTCTCAGTTTAGGTCAATGGAACTTTCGAAATAATTACATGTATTTACAAGATAGATGTCCACGAGGGTTAGACGCCGTAGCATTTAATTTATTAATAAGAAGAATTATTAAAGAAAACGCAATTCCTGGGTTGTAAAAATTGCTTGAACAGGTATTAACAATCTCAGGTTTTCCTCTGCTCTCTAATCAGGAACGACTATTTTAAAAAGTAAAGAGCGCGACCGCTCTGGGGGAAAATATTTTCCACAGCTTTGGTGCCAGACAAAAATGGTACGCCGTATCATGTAATATGACCTTTAGCCAGAAGTTCTCTCCACAGGTCTCGAGAACCCTGTGCTGTGGCCCTTCTAGGTCACGTATCTTGACCCGCTTGATCTCCATCATCCCCTGTATCCGGGGTAGCATCTATTTCAAGGGGTACAAGTTTATCAATAGTTTTTATGTTGGTATGTCCACTACATTTTATCTTTACGAGTCTCAGCACCCCCTCTGAATCTTGGTGCGTGGAGATCATATTAGCTAATGGCCACTGGGATCTTGGTTGTTCTGTCTTCAACAAGACCACATCTATGTTTACAGCAGAATTGTTACTGGCAGCCTGAGCCCCATAAAATCTTTCTCGTAGGATCAAAAGATATTCTTCACTCCAATGTCTATTCCAAGTATCCAATACCCCTTTCAGACGTTGATATCCCTCCCGCAGATGTTGTCTTAATTCATTATTTTCTATGGTAGGATCATCTACTTCTTCTTGGATAGCCACACGAGGCACTGGATGGAGCTTTCTGCCATATAACATATGAGCCGGTGTCAAGGCCTCAATTGAAACGCTATTGACATCTAAATAGGTTAGGGGTCTATTATTAATCCTAGCTTCAGTTTCAGTTATCAGGGTTGTTAACTCTTCTCTTGCGATCTTACGAGTAGTTCGGTGTAATGTTTTCCTTAAGCAGTTCTTCACAATACCGATCTTTCGGATTTCCAGTGCCGACTGAACCTTTGGGTCATTCATTATGTTCAAAAGTAAAGGTGCTGCTCCAACAATTTTGGTTCCGTTGTCACGTATTAATTTGTTAGGACAATACCTTCTAGCGGCAAATCTTCGAAATACGTTCAGGAATGTCTCTGAACTCAGATATTCCGCCATTTCTAGATGGACTGCCCTTGTGTAAGTGCAAGTAAATATATATATGTAAACCTTATGGGGAGTTCCCTCACCTGTAACAGTTATAGCCCCTGTGTAATTCACTCCAGTTACCTTGAAGGGCCGACTTACATTTACCCTATCCCCTGGTAAGGCAGTTGGTCCTGGATAGTTATATGGTTGTTGTTCATACCTCCTACATGTGATGCAACCTTTGAGATATTTCTTTATGACCTGTCTACCCTTAGGGATCCAATACCTCTCCCGGGTTCAGGCCAAAGTCCTTGGCACACCTCCATGAAGAGTCAAATCATCGGGTTCCTTTACAATTAGCTCTACAAAGTATCCACTCTTGGGTAATAATAAGGGATGTCTAGTTTGGAGAGGCAAATCATCCTTTATTATTCTGCCCCAGCATCTAATCAGACCCTTTCCGTCTAAGAACAAGCCTAAATCTCTTATCAGCTTATTCTTGTTCCCAATGCCTTGGCCTAAAAGGTCATATATCTCTCCATAATAATTCATTTGTATCTTTTTCAGCCAATATTCTATGGGATCTAACTTCTGAAACCCTACTTTCTTATTAAATAATTCAACAACTTATTTAGTAGTGTTAATAAGTTGTCTTATTGATGAGAATCGGCTGATGTCAATTACTTCTGGCTCGGGTACTACAGGATCCAAGTTTACTACACCAACCTCAGCAATACTATACTGTTTCTGCTCAGGCCGATCTTTAATGAGTAACCATTTTGGACCTTTAAACCACAAGTTGTCTTTGATCAGTCTCTTTACAGTCGAACCTCTCGAGAGCAGATCAGCTGGATTTTGTTTAGAGGATACATGCATGAATTTAAATTTGGAAGAGAGCTGTTTAATAGTCTTCACTCTGTTGCGGACAAAATGAATTTTACTGTCTTCCTTCCCTATCCAGTAAAGACAAATCTCACTGTCAGTCCGTATATAGATATCCTCAAACTTAGTATGAAGAGTAGTGGTTAAATACCTGGCCAGTTTAGTTCCTACTTCTATGGAAGCCAATTCCATTGGAGGTAAAGTTCTTCCTTTAATTGGCGTAACTCTGGATTTGGACATAATAAACTTACTATCCTCTCCTGTTGCGCAATATGCTACTGCTCTATGGACCCTTTGAGAAGCATCACAAAATATGTGTAACTGCGACTTCTCATTACTGTTTATTTTCCTGGGAATACATATGCTTGATGTGGTTGCAAACTCCTTGCTAATCTGTTCCCATTGTTCCACATATATTTCACCAAGTTCAGTGTCCCAGTCTAACCTTTCTCGCCAAGCCTCCTGTACTAAACGTTTGCCCCTAATAGCTATAGGACTGACCAATCCTAATGGGTCAAATATCATGGATACATGACTTAACAAGGGCCTCTTGGTGAGAATGACATCAGAGAACTTAATTGGTTTCAAACTTATTACATCAGCTGATGTGTCCGAGTTAAGACCCAACACATTTTGAATTTGGGGAACTTGGATAGTCCTCTCGTATTTTATTCCACAAAAGCGACGAATTAGTATTCCAGCTCTGTAACGGCAAATTTGCCTTCCCACATTCGGAATTGGCTACGCCATAAGCCTTCATAGCTTCCGACCTTGTGTCAGCAACACCTTGCAAATTATCCATGTAAGAAGCCTGCCCTATTTCTGGGCCTTTGAGATTTTCAAAATGATGCTTTAAAGTGTTGCAAAGTAGGAAAGGACTAGCACAAGAGCCAAAGAGCACCGATCGGAAACAGTAAATCTTCAATGGACTATCCTCATGTTGAGGATCATGAGGCCAGAGGAACTTTGTAAACTTCCTATCCTCCTCTCTCAGTCCTCTTCTGAGAAAAGCCTTACTAATGTCTGCTTTATAAGCATAAGGTTCCTCTCTAAATCTTAGTAACACATTCCTTAACTTCTCTGTTAGTGTAGGTCCAGCATATAGGCAATCGTTCAAACTAGTTGATCCCTTGGACGCTTTACTACTACAATTGAAAACTATCCTTATGGAAGTAGTTACTGAATCCTTGCTTACAGCATGATGTGGTAAGTAATGTCCTTCCTTGTGGTTAACAGGGAATTCTGCCTCTTCTATAAATTTATTCTTCATTTGATCCTTTATAATATTATCATATAGGGTTAGATGTCCTGGTTTATCTCTCAACGTTCGTAGAAGAGAATTTAACTGAGCCTTAGCTGCTTGGTAATTTGTTGGTATCCCCGAATGGTTTAGTTTCCATGGTAATCCTACCCAATACTGTCCATCCTTAAATTCCACAGACTGGTTATACAAATCCAAAGTTATTTTATCTTCAGGGGTTGGTTCCTCAGAGTGTATACCTACACTGTCTAGGTCCCACAGTTTGTGTACAGGTTCAATATTTTCATCCAACAAATCATTTAACTAAGTAGGTTCTAATTCTGCACCTATTCTAGCTACCATCAATGACTGTGTGGGGGTAACAAAGACTGAGTCTACTAGTTTGGCCTCTCCTTTAACTTGTTTTAGAAAAGGCAACTGACCCATAATAAGGTTACCTCTTGGACTCTTGAACAACTGTACCTTATTCTTCTTGGATGTCCTATGTAGGAATCTTCCACAGTAAGCAGAACCATGTATCATTTTAATGGGACCCCTCAGTATCTGATTCTACATTCCGTTTAGCCAACTTTATCCCTGAGCTTTGTAGATGATCAGAGGTTTCCTTCAGCCCTTGAATATATACTCGTCTCCATATTATCAAGTACAGCTGCTGTTATACGGCATTTATATCTGCCTAATTGTATAACAGGTCTAATTAAATCAAAAGACTGAGCTTCCTTAGTTGTTAAGATTCCTGTACTGGCTAGATTTACCTTGCCAATAATAGGTAACTTTAATTTCTCCACAATGTCTGTAGAAATGAAGGTTTTCTGAGCACCCGTATCAAAAAGGGTACATACCAATAGGTTTCTATTCTCAATCAATACCTTCACATACCTGTTGGAACTGCAGCTGGCATTATTATTGGAGCATTCCCCCTTGCAAATGTCATATTGACTCTTGCAGGTTTAGGAACCTCAGTTTTCATCCTTGGGCATAAAGCACTATGATGATGATCCTTTTTGCATTTAAAACAAAGAATTATTTTAGCCTTGCAGTCCGGGGAAGTGTGTTCGGAATTCATGCAGATTATACAACACCCCAGTTCCCGAAGCTTTCCTACTCTAGAAGCATAATCAGGATAATGTTGACAAGATGCACTGGAATGTTGTTCACTACAAAATGCACAAACTTTTCTGTCCTTTATCATGGAAGGTTTTACTTCCTTAATTTCATCAGCTTGTCTTTTTCTTGTTTTTAATACTTTATCCTCAACCTTTAAGGAACTAAAGAAAGTACCTATCTCTTCCTTAGGCACATACTTAGTCTTCTCTTATTAAAGTTTCCCAACCAGTTGGTTAGTGTTTTTTTTTTCCCTTTATTTCAGTCTTTTGTTTAATCTCAGTAGGTATTACTGTTCCTTGCAAATGTTTACAGAGTTGCATCAAGCCTTCCTCAGTCTCTTCGCAGGAGAAATTATCCTTTTGGTACCTACCATACAAGGCATCCTTGGTTTTGGGTAGAAGCTTAAAGGACACAGTTCTTGAAAGCATGCAGTCTGATGCCCTAATATCTTCGTAAGTACCTAAGGCCTTTAAATTACAACTTATTGCAATTCTAAATTTTTGTAAGGAATCAAAATCGTGTTTAGGTATGGGTAATTCAATTAGAGCCTTCAGTAATTGGGTGATAACTTGTTCCCTCTCTTTATAGTTTTGTCTAGGAATAGTGAAGGCCACCTCATAAGTATTTTCTTCTACTGGTAATTCCTTTATCAGCTGATAAGATGTTCCTTTGACATTTCCTAAGAGATATGTGAGTTTGCTCATCTTAGGGAGATTGGTTGTATCATGAACTAAGTATATGAACTGATCCCAAAAGGATTTCCAATTCTGCTTCCCATCTAACTCGGGAAGCGTTATTTGTGGTAGTACAGCTCTAATCTGCTGTTCCACAACTTGTGTTTCCGCGGCAGTCTCAGCTAATTTTGACTCTAATGACTTTACTACGGTTAAATATTCTTCTAATTTACTTTTAAAATTCGTAGTCTCTGACTCTAAGAGATCTTTATCATCAGGCTTTACTATAGCTACTTCTAAATTTATATAACTTTCTTCATGCTTAGTCCATTGGTCTTTCAATACATTTAGGAGACTGTTTAATGTCTCCCTAGACAAAGGTATTTCGTTTAACGATTGTTTGCAATCATTTATGGCTCTTGTTACCCATCTTGCCTTACTGCTAGAAGATCTCTGTAACAAAGAAACAGACATGTTGACTGATTTCTATCTTAATAATTTAATCATTAATTTCACCTACAAATTTACCCCAGCTTAGTAATTATCTAATTATTTTAAATTTTGAAGAATGTAGGGATTAGGTCTGCAATATCAAGCCTATTCCCCTGGGTTATTGAACCTCTAAGGTTATATTCTATTCCCACACTCAGTTTCCTAAATACTCATTTTCCGGCTCAGCTAATTAATCATTTAAATTTTGAGGAGTGTAGGGATTAAGTTCATAATATCAAACCTATCTCTCAGGGTTGTTAAACCTCTAGGGTTATATCTTATCCCCACACTCTGCTTCCACATCTTCATGAATATCATTTCCTCCCAAGAAAAGGATAGTGCGGTCATGCTCCCAATCTAATACAGCATTCAGCCTTTCATCGTCGGAGAAGGAACTTGCCCTTCCATCTGGAGCTCGGTATATACGTATTTCCACGTCATCCACTTCAACCGAACGCGGTAGCAGGCTATGCCCAACAAAAGCAACTTTAAACACATACAGTGCTTCGGCACACATCTGCTCTCCTCACTCTCTGGGGGCACCAAAAATGTAAGAAATATTTGACTTTATATAAATTTCGGTATCCTCACTCGACATAAAAAATGTAAGAAATCTCTGGTAAACAAATCGTAGGTCCTCACTTGAGGCACCAAAAATTTATCCTTAAGTAAATTCACATAAATCTCTTAGGTTAAGTGTACCGTAACTGATACTTTAATTCACCTAATTATTAATCTCCTATCTCCTAGCTTATACACTGAATTGGCCAATTCGTAAAGGTTACTTAGCTAGAAAGAGTCGGACAGCAGAATGACAATGAGCCTTACTTTAGGTCGGTTGCCTGGGCATCCAAGCGTCTTTGAGGTGTGTATATACAACCTGCTAACTCGACGAAGTCTAGGTGCAGAGCGCAGTATGCGGCAAGCTTCTTCCTCCCTCATAGGATTTGAAGGTGCCAACTATTAATTAATTATGGTGCTAAATACAGTTAGATTACATCATGATATATACAGGCCAAATCTAACTAATTAATCTTAGTTTTAATTAAACTAAAGCCAAACTAAATATTCCCTTTACCTATGTCAATCCATCTATCTATAGCCCGACGCCCTAATCCCGCAAAGGGTGGCCGCAGACAAAACGCCTCCAAGTCGCTCTGTCACCATCCATTTGACTACCCTCCCCCCAGCACACTCCCCCCTCCCTCATATACCTCTCAACTCCATCCCTCCACCTCATCCTCGGTCTTCCCCTCCCTCTCCCTCCCTCCACCTCACCTACATACACGCTCTTAGTCTTTCATTCTCCTTTCTCTCCACATGTCCAAACCACCTCAGTGTATTTCTCCTAATCTTCTCAACCACATCCACATCCACCCCACAACGTTCTTTCACTTCTTCATTCGTCAACCTGTCCCTCCATGTCACTCCACATGCTCCTCTCAAGTAACTCATTTCCATTGCTCTCACTCTTGACTTGTTCCCCTCTTGCAAGGTCCATGCCTCGCTTCCATACGTCAGGGTAGGGATCACAATACTGTCATGCAGTGACTTTCTAACTTCCATACTCACCTCCCTATTTCTCATCACTGTTTTCAGTGAACCAACAACCTTCCTTCCCTGCTGTACCCTTTCACGCACTTCATCCCCCAAAGTTCCATTCTTACTCATCACACTACCCAGGTACTTGAATGCACTCACATTCTCCATATCCTCGCCATCCAACCTCACCGTGCATTCTGTGACTTCATTCCTCTCAAACACCATAACTTTACTCTTGTTTACATTAACTTTCAGATTCCTCTTCCTACACACTGTCCCAAATTCATTCACCAAACTTTGCAACTCCCATTCATCTTCACTCAACTATACTGTACCATCAGCAAACAACAACACCGGAATCTTCCAAATCTCACCCTCGTTCATTAGAGCCACCCCCACATCCACTGCCCTACCTTGCACGTCCTTTACAACCCCATCCATGCATATATTGAACAGCCATGGAGACATCACACAACCCTGTTTCAGTCCTACATTGAGATAAAAGAACTCACTCAGCTCACCATCCACTTGCATCGTAGCCCTAGCTCCTTCGTACATACTCTTCACAGCACTCAACAATTTCCCCTCCACTCCATATATTATTAATAACTTCCACATACCTTGCCTATCTATTCTGTCATAAGCTTTCTCCAAGTCCATGAAGGCAGCATACACTTTCTTTCCCTTCTCTAGATACTTCCCCACTAAACATCTTAGAACAAATATCTGATCTCCACACCCTTTTCCCTTCCTAAATCCCCCTTGTTCTTCTCCAACTAGCTCTTCTGTTATATGCCTATCCCTATCAATGAGTATTCTACCATATAGTTTTCCAGTCAAACTAAGAAGGCAAATACCCCTATGGTTACCACATACTTTTCACTCCCCTTTTCCTTTGTATAAAGGAACAATTATACCTGATTTCCAGTCCTCCGGAACCCTTCCCTCTTCCCAAGCAAATCTACATGACATCCATATCCACTTCACTACAATCTCACCCCCATACCTCAGCATTTCACCACACACTCTATCAATTACTGGGGCCTTTCCCATCTTGATCTTCTTCATTGCTTGCACTGTTTCTACCCTACTGATCTCTTCCTCCCTCCTCTCATCTCTCCTTCTCCCAGCCATTCCCCAACCACTTACACTCGCACTGCTCTCACTCTACATTCAGCAAATCCTCAAAGTGCTCCTTCCATCTCCTCAATTTCTCTCTCATCTCCACCAACAATCTATTATTCCTATCTTTCACTCCCCTACTATTACCCCTTTCACACTGCCTTACTTTCTTTACCTCTTTCCAAAACAATTTTTTACTCTCCTTCCATTTCACACTCATATTCCTCCCAAACTATTCATCCACGTTCTTCTTACTCACCTTCACCAAACTCTCCACCTCCCTGCTCTTGCTCACATATACCTCTCTCTTCTGTCTCTCATCTTCTCCCCTACCCCTCTCGCTAGCCATTCACTATATGCCTTCTTCTTTTGTTCCACAGCTCGTTTCACCTCATCATTCCACCATGCTGTCCCTTGCACACCCCTGCATCTCCTCCTCACTCCACAAACCACCTCACACGCTGCGCCTATCACTTCCGTGAGTATCTTACATACATCTTCCACCCCTTCCATCTGCTCTAACTCATACCTTCCCAATCTTTCTTCCATTATGCTCTTATACTCTGCCATTTTCTCACTGTCTTGCAGTTACTCCACTCTTCTCACAGGAGCTGTTTCCTCCTGTCTTCCCATTCATCTCTTCAACCATTTTCTTTGCAGCCTTACCTTGGCCATCACTAAGTGATGGTCCGAGATTCCATTTCCCCATCCTCTCCACACTCTTGCATCCACCACTTGTCTTCTCATTCGCTAATCCACACACACATAGTCTATCATTGCCTTTCATTCAACAAGTTCACCATCCATCCTCCTCGTAACTCTCCATGTATACCCGTGGATCATCTTATGCCGAAAGTAGGTGTTAGCTATTGCTAACCCCTTACCAGCACAGATGTGCAACAAAGCACTACCATTCCCATAACTTCAGCTAGCACACCCCTCTGACCAACCGCTCCATCCACTCGTACATTCCCGACTTTGCCATTCATGTCTCCAATCAAAAACACTTTCTCACTCCTCTCATACTTGTCTATACATGTTTCTACACTCGCCCAAAACTCATCTTTCACTCCCATCTACTTCAGCTAGCACACCCCTCTGACCAACCGCTCCACCCACTCGTACATTCTCGACTTTGCCATTCATGTCTCCAATCAAAAACACTCTCTCACTCCTCTCATACTTGTCTATACATGTTTCTACACTCGCCCAAAACTCATCTTTCACTCTTGCCACTCGGTCCTCTGTCGGCGCATGCGCACACAGAATCGCCCATGCCTGTATACCTACTTTCATCCTCACCCATACAATCCTTGCACCCACTGTTCCATACTCTCTTATATTCTCCTTCCACTTCTTGCTTATCATCAGACATACTCCTTCTCTTGCCCTCTCATTCTCATTAACTCCTGCACATATTCCTAAACTGTATTCCCATTCTCTCACCTTTTCACCTTTTCATTTAGTTTCAGTCAATTCACATATATCCACTTTTGCATCCTCAAGCACCTGAACAATCTCTTTCTCTTTCACTTCATCATTCACTCTTCTCACAATCCATGTCCCCACCCTCAGAATGTCCTTTGTTCCTTAGTCGTCAACGCATGGTCCGTCCTGGTCCGAGGCACTTTACGCGCTTGTTTAGTTAGTTCATCCATCCATTCATCATCTAATCCTACGTTGTCCCATGAGGAGCATAGGAGCCCAGGGCTAGGAAAGTTCGTCCTGGCATTTAAGATGAGAGTGACCAGCCTCACTCATCCCTGAGTGGCATTATGTGAGCAATAAACCCCAACCATCCCTTGGATATAAACCTTCACTTGCTCAATCCGATTGGAGCACCTTTATTACCCAATAAACCACAAGGAGCCAAAATTTGATTATATGGTTACCACCCAGCGTAGTAAATTGTTTCCTAGTGTGCAGGAAACCATTTGGCTTGTCACTCAGTGTAGAGTCACCCACAGGCAGAAGGAAGTGGAAACAATGAAGGAAAGAAAGACACAAGAGGGAGTGTAAAGTCACCTGCAGGCAGAAGAAAGAGGAAACAATGAAGGAAAGAAAGACTAAGATGATGGATGGACAGAAGGATGGAGGAGAGGAAAAGGCAGACACCTGAGAGCAGCACTACATCAAGTGAGTGGATGGTGAGTGCCCCCACCTACCAAACTTTAGTTAGTTTACCTACAGTATGTAAATATATTAAACCCACAGCCGCTTTCATGTGAGGTTTCTCATCCTCTAGTCACGTCATCTAACACGCAGACACAGTTTAGGTCAATGGAACTTTCCAAATAATTACATGTATTTACAAGATAGTTGTCCACGAGGGGTAGACGCGGTATCATTTGGTTTATTAATAATAAGAATTATTAAAGAGAACGCAATTCCTGGGTTGTAAAAACCGCTTGAACAGGAATTAACGATCTCAGGTTTTCCTCTGCTCTGTAACCAGGGATGACTATTTAAAAAAGTAGAGAGCACATCCGCTCTCTCTCTCTCTCTCTCTCTCTCTCTCTCTCTATATATATATATATATATATATATATATATATATATATATATATATCACCACAATCAGTTGATTTAGTGTCCACTGCAGGACCGGCCTACCCCGACCGAAGTGGGGACGATACAGCCAACGCATCTCTGCCAAGTGGCTTAGGCTGTCTGGTAGAGAGTGTATGTTGGGTGAGAAGTGCTTGTGTGTTTATAACACTGGGGTGGTGGAAGTTTGTGTAGTCTGTGAACCAAATGTAATCGGCCCACACAAGCTGAATGAGTGGAAGCATACTTCGTATAGTACTTGACACTCTTTCAACCACAGCTCCCCTGATATTGGCGGATATCAGGGGAGCTGTGGTTGAACGAGTGTCGTGTACTATACGAAGTATGCTTCCACTCATTCAGTTCGTGTGGGCCGATTATATTTGGTTCACAGACTACACAAACTTCCACCACCCCAGTGTTATAAACACACAAGCACTTCTCACCCAACATACACCCTCTACCAGACAGCCTAAGCCACTTGGCAGAGATGCGTTGGCTGTATCGTCCCCACTTTTCGTGGCCAGAAAAACACTCCCAAGTTTCTTACCGTGACAGGGCGCAAACCTTTGTTCTCCCATGCACAAAAACGCACACTTTACCACTGTACCACAGAATACATACATATATATATATATATATATATATATATATATATATATATATATATATATATATATATATATATATATATATATATATATATATGTATCATATCATCCGGACCTCCTTTCCCATCCTAGGGCAGCGTGAGGAGTAGCAATGTCCAGACAGCCCAAATTTGCCCATTCCAATGGGCCACGCTTCCATTCACTTATCATTCAAGCCCCCGGAATCCTGGCCGTATCGTATGCGCCAAAAATCATTCACCACGTTCTGTAGCTTCACACAAACGTATCCGACTGAGTCAATCCAAAGCTGCCACGTAAAGAAGGGGTGCCAAAATCCCTGATCATGCACTTCTCCTCACAACATTCATCCAACCAGCTCGATCTCTTGTCATTTCCCTATCCTCATCGACTTCCAAACCTCTCATCCTCACACACTCATCCACCATATCTCTCCACCTTCTCCTTGGTCAACCTCGCCTCCTCCTTCCTTCAAATTCGCTTATATATACCTTTTTCACCACTCTATTGTTATCCATTCTCTCCACGTGACCATACCATCTCAGTACACTCTCTTCGATTCTGGTGTCCACAGACTTCCTCACCCAACATCTTTCACGAATCACATTATTTCGTATCCTATCCACCCTCTGTACTCCACATACATTCCTCAGCAGTCCCATCTCCACTGCTCTTACTCCTGACTTTTTATTTCATATATATATATATATATATATATATATATATATATATATATATATATATATATATATATATATATATATATATATATATATATATAGCCTCTTTGAAACAGTGGTAAAGTGTGCGTTTTCGTACACTGAAGAACGAGGGTCCATTGCCCCCCCCAGGGTAACAAACTTTGGGGGCATTCTTCAGGCCAGGTACTGCATTGGTGGACACACGGGGTGCTGTGGTGAAACCACTGTCGCATACTGTAAAGAATGTTTGCACCCAGTCGGCTTGCGCGGGCCGATTGTACTTGGTTCATAGACCACACACACATCCAAAGCCACTCCAACACAACAATTACACTTACAAGCACTTCTTATCCTACATACAGTCTCTACCAGACAGCGTAACCCATTTGGTTGAGATACATTGGCTGTATCGTCCCCACTTCGGTCGAGAGAGGCCGGTCCTGCAGTGGACACTCAAGCGACTGATGAGATGAGATTATATGAGATATATATATAATATATATATATATATATATATATATATATATATATATATATATATATATATTAACTGGTTGTAAGTGGTGGCAACCAACATTCAGTCACTTGATACAGTGCTGCCTACTTTTTCCTTCGTCTTTATTATTCTTTTGTTTTGTTTTGTTTTTCTTTATCAGCCCTCATGTCTCCCTATTTCTTTCATCTTTCTTCTTCTGTTTTATTACTTATCTTTCCTTTCAAGGTGACTTTTCAGTGCATGACAAGCCAAATGGTTTCCTTCAAGCCAGGAAAGCATTTACACGCTGGGTGGTAACTGTATAACCGACCCATACATGTCCCCTACGTGTCAACAAGTGGGTTGGCGGTGGTTTAGTGCCTCTCCCCATAAAACGACTAACCAAATGACATACGACCACCCCTTACGGGATAATTGTGTCTGGTTATTGATAGATGGTTAGCCATATAAATGATTCTGGAATATTTCGTTGCTTCTGTACCTGTGTATGTGCATACCTTGGTGTGAAGGTGTGAGGGTCAGTGTGCTTATGTCTGTGTGTGTGTCGGAGTTCAAGTGTGCATTCCTGCGTGTGTCCGTGTGTGAGGGGGGTTGTAATCTTTGTTGTTATTTCTTTGTAAAAAAAATATGTAGGAATGTAAGTTGTTGAGTATGTGTGTGTGTGTGTGTGTGTGTGTGTGTGTGTGTGTGTGTGTGTGTGTGTGTGTGTGTGTGTGTGTGTGTGTGTGTGTGTGTGTGTGTGTGTGCTTGCAAGCGTGCGCGCGCGCGCGTCTATAACTAGTCACTCTGCTCTTCCTCTCTTTCCACTTTCGCAAAATTGTCTTTCCCTCTTTTTTTCATACTCTTTATTTCTTTCCGTGTTTGATCTCCTCTTTTTCCCCACCTTCTGTTGGCAGTTCTCTCCTCTCTTTCACCTTTTCCCTTTTCATCTCCATCAGTTTGCCATAGTTTTTCAACTTTTTTTTTTTGTTTTATTTAATACGAGGGGTGAGGCACTTCACTTAAAATATACTTTATACTTTAGAACGTTTTTTTTTTTTTCTTATATCATTTGGTAGTGAGTTTCGAGACTATGTTTAAGTTCAGATGCTGTGTGTGTGTGTGTGTGTGTGTGTGTGTGTGTGTGTGTGTGTGTGTGTGTGTGTGTGTGTGTGTGTGTGTGTGTGTGTGTGTGTGTGTGTGTGTGTGTGTGTGTGTGTGTGTGTGTGCGTGTGTGTGTGTGTGTGTGTGTGTGTGTGTGTGTGTGTGTGTGTGTGTGTGTGTGTGTGTGTGTGTGTGTGTGTGTGTGTGAGATCTCCAAGGAGTACAAACAGGTTACAAACACATTATTTGTTTCCACCTATTACAGAGGCAGAGACTAATGTTTTTGTTGGTACTATTATTATTCCGGCCTCAGAGTCTCGCGAAAATTCCAGAGCCGGTGACTGCGCAAGGAATATGAATGGTCTAGGTTATGTGTCCTGGCATGGTCCATTGATGATGGAAAAAAAAATCCAAATACTTTATGAGCGGTGGAAGGGCATGTCAGAAAGTGTCATATCAGCATTATGTTGTGAACGAGATAAGTTGGTCTTGTCTACAGGAGATTTCAATGGGACCTGCGCAAGGAATCTGGATTGTCCAGGTGTGTCCTGGTATGGGCCATTGCTGAAGAAAAAATCCATATCCCCCCAGTCGGGTCAAGGTCATTGTAAGAAACATTAGGTGGAGACTAGAGACTATCTGCAGGACAGTTACAGAGTTCTAGTTATTGTTTATATTTGTAACTCTTATTATACATTAAGCAGTCCGATCCCTGAGGCCCAGGTTTCCACGTACCAGCAGTTTGGACCACACCCATTCTCATACCACCACTTCGGGTCTGATACCGAGCCTTTTGTACTGAATTATTCAACAGCTCGGCTGGGTGAGGTGGATACATAATTCAGTAGACAGTTGAGTAACTGAGACGATGAATGGATGGCTGAATGGATAGATGGAGAGATGGATGGACAGTATGTGTCAATATATTAACGGAGGGTTTATTGGATAGAGATATAGGTGGATGTGTGGTGGGTGAATAGACAGATAGATAGATAAATAGAAAGATAGGTACATGGATGGATTGATGGGTGAACGAAATAGACGTATAGATAATTGGGGGTGGATGAATGGATTGATAGATGGATGGATGAGTGTATAGAGATGGAAATGTAAATGGATGTGCGGATGGATGAAAGGAGGAGTAGTGGATGGATAGATGAATGGACACGTGGATAGTTGATGGATGGATGAATAAGTTGACGGATGAATGGGTAGGTGGATGGATTAATGGATGGATGGACAGGGGAAGGAAGATGTAAATTCACGGATGAATTTATGGATTAATGGATGAATGGATAGATGGAAGGATGATTGGATGGATGAAAAGAAAGATGGAAGGAAAGGAAAGACGGATGGATAGATGGATGTATAAATGGATGATTAGATGAATAGATGGCTAGACGGACCAAGAGTGAGGCGTTGTGTAAGAATGAATGGTTGGTGAGATGGATGGAAGTGTGCCTTGTCGCAGCCTAAGACGTATACTGTATTTTCTCCTCGTGCTCCTCCTGCCATTTTTTTCCCCAGTCTTTTATCCTCCCTTATTTTTTTTTATTCTTCTTCTTCTCTTGCTTCTCCTCGTCATCTTCTTCGTGTTCTTTTCCCCAGCGTCCTTTTAACTCCTCTTCCTAAGTTGGTAGTCGACCGGTGCTTCTTTTATTTCTCTATGTTCTTCTTCTTCTTCATCTTCCCTCTCATCATCACCATCATCTTCGTTATCATCATCCTTATTTTCTTTATCCTCTTTTCTTTTCCGTTGTCTTTCATCTCCTCCTTCTCCTCCTCCACATAATTTATCGATTTCGTATTGTGCATTAGACATAGTCACACACACACACACACACACACACACACACACACACACACACACACACACACACACACACACACACATTCTCTCTCTCTCTCTCTCTCTCTCTCTCTCTCTCTCAGTTCCCTATAGTACCACTACCACACTCGTGCCGCAATGAAGTAATGTCTTTCTGTCGCAGTAAGCCTGGAATGCCCACCACGTTTACCGCCTAACCTACCATATAAAAGTGCTCGGTGCCACACAGGAATAGAAAATGTATCTTTTTTTGCCGATACATTACTTTTATTTATTGAAGAATATATCTTTTATTGGTATTGTCATAAGCTAAAACTCTATCCATTTTTACCTCCGCCAAGGTGGTTATGTTTTCACCCCTATCCGTTTGTTTGTTGGTTGGTTGGTTTGTAAGCAAGATTACACAAAACCTACCGGACGGATTTCCACGAAACTTGGTAGAAGAATGGGCCTTGACCCAGAAAAGAGTCCACTAAATTTTGGTTCGGATCCGGATAAAAGTGCGGATTCACGATTTTTTTTTTTTTCACTTTCTTTAACACTGCGAGATAGGGCGTTTTTCGACATTTTCGTAAATTTTTCAGTGAATATTGCATGGATCTTGATGAAAAAGTCAGTTATATTTAGGATGTTATTATCTACGAATGTGTACAGTTTCGCGTGGATCCATATATTATTTCGGATCTAGCAGATTTAAATGTGCTTTTATAGGGGAGTAGTCTTTTTCCAGCTGCACGTTGGGCCTTGGCGGAGGTATGCGCTCTACTGAGTGCCATTCTAGTTAGATTTTTTCTCGTCAGAAAACTACATAGCCTTTCATTTGTGTCCAGCTACATTGGCGTCCAACTTTAATATTTTCAGCCGAGAACTATTTCCTTTTTTCAGTTATATTGCTTCTCTATGGTTATTATGTGCTTTTAACTTCGCCAAAAATGCTTCTGATTATTTGTAACCTATTTCTTAATATCATTAAAATACTTCCATTTTTAATGACCCACTTCTTAACATTTTTCCTCATCTTCCGAAAAATACATCATCATTTATCCGTAAGCTCATTTCCTCTTTCCTGTTATTCCCTCAAATGCCTAATTATATCATTGGCTAAATTTTCTTAATTTTTGTGCATTCCATCACACCCATATACCTCTGTACTCATACTATCTATATTTACCCGCCATATCACTACTTCAGCTCATTTAGTACCAGAGGTCTTCCCTAAACTGAATTAAATTGATTATCGATAAAGAGAATAAAATCTAACATGTTAAATCATACCAGAGGGGCAATGGAGACTAACATGAACGGTCTGACCTGAGCTGGAGAGAATAGCTAGGCGGTGGCGAGAATAAAAAATAAAGTCTTCATCCTTCTTAGAGGTTTACTGGGTATGCCTTGTCTGCACGAGGAAAATTGTCCCGTCACCCCTTTAACACAGTGACGTATATTTCCGTCATTCCTGTTATCATTAGATTTTTTTTGTTTTTTCAGCTGACAAAGATAAATGAGGCTATAGTGGGGTGTGGGAGCCTGTAACCAACTCCGTCACTGTACTGTTTTCACCTTAACTTGGACCAGATTTCTCGTCCTTATGCTGCTTATACTACGTAGCTCAGTGGCAGAAAACACAAAAATACGGCTCTACATCCTTTCCATAGCACATTTACGTGACTGACACCATATTCTATTTTTAATCTCTTGTTATTACTGTGCATGCGAAAAGAGGGGATGGCAATTTTAGGCCAAATGGAGTAAAATGGCTATAGTAATACTTTATTCCAAATTGGCAAAATCATCTTGAGACAGTAAAGAATGAAAAAGAAAAAGGAAGAAAGAGGTTAAACTGACTAATATAAAAACAAGTTGGATGTGGCAAGAATAAAATTAAAATACATCATGGAACTGACCTGGTTATTATTAGGACAATACCAAATTACCGTGATTAAAGGGTGTATGTTGTAATAGAAGGTGAAGTGGGTGACGTTTTACTGATCTGTGATGTGTAACAGTACCCGTGTGCGTGTGTGTGTGTGTGTGTGTGTAAACGGTGTGGGTATTATATGGACAACACTGAAAACTGGTGATTGGTAGGCGTTTGCATGTATATAGTGATAGAAAGTGAAGTGAGTGACGTTTTACTGATGTTTGATGTTGTGGCGTAATGCCCGTGTGTGTAAACAGCGTGGTTGTTGTGAATGGCACAAGTTTGGACTGGTTTGGTAATAGTGGCTGTGGTATGAGTAATGGTGATGATGATAGCACTGGGTACACTGTAGGCTGCTCTGAGGAATAAAGTGATGATGATAGCGATGGGGGTGTTAGGTGATGTCAGTGGTGGTTATTGTGATGATTTTGTTAATGATGATGAAGTTAGATGGTGATGCTGTTTTATTGTTACCACTATGGTGATGGTAATGATGGTGTTAGATGACGATGATGTTAGTTATTGTGATGATGCTGGTGATGATGATGGTGATGGTGGGATTAGTTGATGATACATTGGATTATTGTGATAATTATGGTGATATGGTGTTGGTGGTATTATATGTTGTCGGCGTTCATTTTTGTGATGATTATGGTGATGATGGTGATGGCGGTTTTGCATGATGATGTTGGTTAGTGTCGTGATTATGGTGACGGTGGTGATGGTTGTCACGTGATGACGGAGGTGGTGTTATCAGCTGTGGTATAAATTTTTCTCCACGTATATGTATATGTTTAGCTGAAATTAATTAATGCAAGACAGCACAAAATTAAAGTGATAACAGTGACTTACCAAACCGTTGAAATGTCGTCAGTATTAAATTTTGATACAGATTTGTATCCATATATTATGACCTATTTACCCCATCTCTGTTTTAGAGTTACTAATAGTTTTCTAAAATATTCCTTCTAGTTTGAGGAGCTTTGGACTAAAGGACAGAGTATGCTTATGAAACCGCTGAGAGTAATGCAACCTCCCTATTTTTGACGATAATTTCTCAAGCAACTGAGGGAGATGGACCTTGTCTAGCCTTACCACGTTGCTGGTGACTGCACTCTGTAATGCAGGGTGTTGGCAGACCATATCAACTAACTACATGTTCCAGAAATGAAACAGAATTAGGGGTTTGTATCCCACTTTTCGATTTCAAGTTTAAACATCCAAAATTATCAGTGTTTCATATATTTAACTCACTTTCAACGAAGAGTTTCTCTGCTGTGAACAAAATCGCCTGGCGTTAACCGGAATAAAATAACAACTATATATAACAAGTAAGTATTGGAAGAGAAGGAGGGGAAAGGGTAAAAGTGAGATTCATGGAGTTTATACTTCAGTGAGAGCCATCCAGATCTACGCGTTGTTGATAGTGTTCAATAAATTCCAGCCAGTCATTGAGGAGTTTGATGACATACAGATAACATGTATACAGACATACCGACAGACACCCAACAGGCAGGCCACATCACGAAATGCGGTCATGCAAGCACGATACATTCATTGCTGCTATATTAATGTGTTGGTGTTACAGTAAGTGGGTTTGGGGAAATTGATGAATATTTGGATGAGCATACAGACAGTGAAGTAGAGAGATGGAAAAAAAGGTGAATGAAATGCTGGATAGACAGATAGATTAAAGTGATTGTCTGACAGAGAGAGAAATAGATAGAGAGATAGACAGATGGATGGATGGATGTGTAGATAGGGTAGACAGATGGGTAGATGGATGGATGGATAGGTGAGATATATAGGGGATGAATTAATGGACAGTTGGATAAACGAAAATTATAAATGCATCTACAATTAATGGATGTATAATCACGCAAAATGAATACTGCCTTTGCTTTCAGGTTCATATATTCGGGGGAAACTGAGCTGGGATGATGGATAAATGACTGGCTGGCTGGCTGGATGGATGGATAGATGAAAGGAGGGATGTGTGGATGGATGGATGGATAGAATACGCAACTAAAAGTAACTTATAACAGGAACAATATGCACTCAGCTGAATGGATGGATGGTAAGAGGGATGGGTCGTGGAAGAAGAGATTGGCAGATGGATGGATGGAGAACAGAATATGCAACTGAAAGAAACATAAAGTAACAGTAATACTCATTTAAAATGACATTGTCAATGGGAATACGGGAACAAAACACACAGATAACAGTAACACGTAACCAACAAAGGAACTATTTAACAGTAGAGCAGCCAATTAACAGGAACATAAACCAACATAACAGCCAATTAATACTAACACACAACCAAAGAACAACCAATAAACAGTAACATATAACCAACAGTACAACCAATGAACAGTAACACATATCAATAGAACAGCCAATAAACGGTAATGCATGACCAACAGAAAAGCCAATGAACAGAAACACATCCACAGAACAACCAATAAACAGTAATGCTCAAAGAACGGAACAACTCATAAACAGTAGCACACAATCAACAGAACAGCCAATAAACAGTACCTCGGAAGTAACAGAGCCACTCTTTCCATTTCAGGTGACAGTCCTGAGACGAAGATTTGTGAGAGGACATTACCGCACTGTATTGGACCCCACTGTATTGTGTGAGTAGCCTTTGGTTTCTTTTGTACTGAGGAAAAAATGCTTTTGTGGTATATTCTAAATTGTTTTAATGAACACTTGAAAATATTGTTCTGGACTATAGAATACTGTCGAACGTAGTCTAACCTGACCTAACCCTTTCCATCTCTGAATGTCCTTTTTTTTTCTCTCCTAACCTTACCTAACCCAACCTAACCAAACTCATTTCATCCAGTGCTTATTCCATTCTTTTTAATCCTAGTGTAAACCAATCTAGCCTGGCCAAACTTAACCTTACCCATATTAACCTCCTGTGCCAAGTAAGTTACACATGTAGATCTTGTCGGCTCTCACCGTTTTATTTCCATATTATATGAGATGTTTGCTTATGTTGTTCTTGTAATTGTTATTGTTGTTGATGGTGGTGGTGGTGGTATTGTTAATGTTGTTAATGATTGGTTTGTGTGGATGCTGTTGTTTTTCTGAACCCTTTGAATCCGGTGACAATTTTTAGCTCATTTGAACTACCATCGAACGTTTGTGTTCTGCTTTGGAAGTAAGTGCCTCTGTGAGAGGGATGCTGAAGACTATTTTCAACCGCATCTTCTCGAGAAATCTCTCCTAATCTGTGTAAAATCAACTATACCCTTCTTCTGCTAACTTGGCCTAAAACTGCCACCTCTTCATCTCCATTGCTGAGTTATAACTATCTCTAGAACCTGGTGCTAGTCACGAGGAAGTGCTAAGGAAAATCAGTGTCTTTATTCTGATGCTGAGCAACGTGTGTAAGTAGGCGTAGCCGAAGAGTAAAATTCCTGTATATAGAGAAGGTTATCTGGATGTATCGTCGATGGGAGAGGCACTGGGAGAGAGTAATGGTGAGGCGTTGTAGGTGTCAGTGTAGGCCTTCTCTGTTCCGCTATCCTTTTCGTGAGGATGAAACAGGCAGATTTGGGTCGATGGAGTTGAGACAGATATATGAATAAAAGTTAAGAGCTTGGCGTGACCCATGTAGCCTATGGTTAGTAACAGTTTGTGCTGCTACTGACCTACTTTACTCTCACTATCCTACTCCAATATCGCTTTCTGGGAATCTCTCCTGCTCTCTCCTCGTCTAACTCCGGCTAACTCTTATACATGTGATATCGGACATATATCCCCCTCTAGCTTCCGGCTAAAGTGTGTGGGTGTGCGTGTGCGTACGTTTGTGTGTGTGGGGGGGGTTACGTTTCCGGCCCATGAGCAGGAGTGGTTGGCATTCTTGATTCGTCTATTTTTTTTTTTTTAATGCGAGGAAGAAGGAACCAAAGGCCACGAGCCCGCAATTCTTGTTCTTTCCAAGAGAAAAACAAAATACAAGAGAGAGCCAAATTAAGGATCCGATCATTTCGAGATGCCTGGACACACTGCATTTGAAAGACTGGAGATCATAGGAAGCAGGAAACACAGAGGGAGACAGTTCCAGAGTTGACCTCTTGCATAAATGAAGGACTGAGAGTAACGATTAACTCTTGCATTAGAAAGTTGGACAGAAAAGGGATGAGAGTTTGCTGCTAGACGGGTGCTACGCGACCATCGTAGAGGTGGAGGAATGCATGCAGACAGTTCAGAGGAGCGGTGGCCATTGGAGTAGCGATAGAAAAGAGATAAAGATGCAACAGTGCTGCAAAGAGACAGAGGTTGAAAGGAGTCAGTAAGAAGAGCAAAGTTAATGAGATGAAAAGCCTTTGACCCCACCCTATTGAGAAGAGCTGTATGAGGGGAGCCTCCCCACACATGAGAGTTGTACTCCACATAGGGGTGCATAAAACCCGTGTATAGAGTCAACAGTTGTGCAGGGATAAAGAGGGAACGGAGTCGGCTTGGCACACCTAATCTCTTGGAAGCAGATTTCACAAGAGATGTAATATGATCTTTCCAAGATAAGTCCCGAGTAAATGAAACCCCAAGCATGTTTAAGGGTGATGCAGGATTAAGCTGAATATTATTAAACATTAGTGGGTATACCTGTGGAAGATTTTGTCGGGTTGATAGGTGTAAGAACTGAGTCTTTGATGCATTAAAAACAACCATATTATTTTTACCCCAGTCAGAGATACGAGCCAAGTCAGACATTAGGTGTGTCATAGCCTCATCCCTTGTTTGTTGAAGTAACTGCTGAGATGGGCATTGCAGGAATGAAATGGAAAGGTGAAGGGTGGAGTCATCAGCGTATGAGTGGATTGTATTAGATGTACTGCTTAGAAGGTCATTGATGAATAAAAGGAAGAGAGTTGGTGATAAGACAGAGTCCTGAGGAACACCACTGTTGATAGATCTATGAGAAGAACGATGGCCGTCTACAACAGCGGCTATAGAACGACCAGAAAGGAAGCTAGAGATGAAGGCACAGATAGAAGGATAGAAACCGTAAGAGTGCAGTCTGGAAATTAAAGATTTTTGCCAGACTCGATCAAAAGCCTTTGAAATGTTAAGTGCAATGGCAAAGCTTTCGCCAAAGTCCCGAAAGAAGGATGACCAGGAGTCTGAAAGGTAGGTGAGAAGATCGCCAGTGGAGCGTCCCTGACGGAACCCATACTGACGATCAGAAAGAAGGTTGTGATAGGACAGATGCATTAAAATATTTCAATTAAGAATTGACTCGAAAACTTTTGAGATACAGGATGTTAAAGCAATTGGACTATAGTTAGAGGATTGGGATTGGTCACCCTTCTTTGGGACTGGCTGAATGAGAGCAAACTGCCAGCAAGAAGGAAAGGTACAAGTTGATAGACAAAGGCGAAAGAGTTTGTCTAGGCAGGGTGTTAGCACAAAAGCACAGTTCTTGAGAACAACAGGTGGGACTCCATCAGGCCCATATGCCTTATTAGTACTGAGTCCTGTGATGGCAGAAAATACATCAGCTGAAGAAATTTTAATGCCAGTCATGAGGAAGTCAGAGGGGGGAAGCTATGGAGGAACAGCATCGGAATCGTCTAAGGTGGAATTGGAGGAGAAAGTCTGAGCAAAGAGACCTGCTTTATCAGTAGAAGAAATAGCTACACAGCGATCAGAGTAGAAAAGAGCAGGGAAGAATGATGAGGTAAAGGTTTTAGAAAGGTTTTGGGCAAGATGTCAGAAGGAGCGGGAAGAATTCGAGTTGGAGAGTTGAGAGCATTTAGTACAGATGAAATTATCTTTAGCAGAGCGAAGAACAGACTTAGCACGATTTCGGGCAGAAATGTATAAAAGATGTGATTCAGGGGTGGGTTGGCTCCAGTACCTTTTATAGGCCCTCTCCTTGTTGCAGACAGCATTAGAACAAACGTGATTAAACCAAGGCTTTCTTCCATTAAGTCAAAGGATGTGAGAAAAGAATGTATGCTTCAATTCCTGAGGGAATAACCTCCGTAATGTGCAAGGCACACTCAGATGGCTCCCGGCCATGGAAGCAATAATAATTCCTGGGAAAATCAAAGAAGTACTGCCTGTGGGCCTCCCAATCTGCAGCTCCAGAGTGCCACAGACGACATTTCTTTGGAGGGTCCAAAGGCTGTACAGGAGCGATAGGACAGGTTAAGGTGATAAGGTTGTGATCGGAGGAGCCCAATGGAGAGAAAAGATTAATAGTGTAAGGAGAAGGATTAGTTGTAAGGAAGAGGTCAAGTATGTTGGAGCTCACTGCAAGGCGGTCTGGGAAACGGGTAGGGTGCTGTACAAGCTGCTCTAGGTCATTAAGGACAGAAAAAGTGTAGGCTTGTTCACCAGGTGGATCACTGAAAGGAGAGGAGAGCCAAAGGTGGTGGTGAACATTGAAATCTCCTAGAATGGAGATTTCAGAGAAAGGAGAAATGGATAGAATGTGTTTCATCGTACATGTGAGATATTCAAAGATATTTTGATAGTCAGTAGAATTAGGAGATAAGTAAATAGCGCAGATATTATTTAGTCAAAGAATGACAGGAAAGCCGAAGCCAGAGTGTAGAGAAATCAGAAGAATCCAGTTCAGGAACACGAAAGCAAGATAAGTCGTTGCGTTTAACCAAAAGCCACCTTTGGCTTTGAAATGAGTATGGAGAAAGTAGGAGGATACAGAAAAGGGTTTGCTGTCAGTTGCCTCAGACAGCTGAGTCTCAGTTAGGAAAAGAAGGTGAGGTTTAGACGAGGAGAGGTGATGAGTTCCTGGAAAACTCAGACATAACTACCTGTTTTACATATTGTTACTTGTGTCTATATAGTTGCATATCGTAGTTACATATAGTATTGTGTTATAACATATTATGCCTACACGTGCAGTAAGCTGCAAATGGATGAATATGTGGACCAAGTCAAGGTGAAAAGGGTACAAGAGCAGGAATGAATGAATGAATAAATAAATAAAAGTGTCATTCGAATTCAGCAATAGCAACTACCTGACACTAAATCCATTTTCACAAAGTGAACTCCCCTCTCTCTGCACCCAGCCCCACTGTCACAACAATATTTTTTCTTTTTTTCTTTTTTGTCCATTTCCAGCATCATACAGAAACAGGCTGGAAAGAAAGTAAAATTCGTGCACAAACTTTCGTCCACGTAAAATTCAGAAGCAACGTCAAAACTTTGGTAGCACATTCTTCCAGGTCGTGATATTGTCGAATTTTTACCGTCCCTCCCTCTCCTACCATCGCCCTCAGCTCCCTACTCTGAATAAAAATTTTGGTGATAGCAATATAATTTTAATGTTAGCCTCAATTGCAAAGTCGTATGCTTAAATCTTAAATCACAAAGCAGGATGCAGAACCCAAAATTTTGTCGATATTTTTTGAAGTATGTGACGAATTTGGTCTTCCTATATGATTGCTGACACAATTTTGTGGCACGGAATGCAGGCGTTCCATAAATGCCCGTATAAAATTGGCGGTCTGCACTCCACTTTGCGATTTAATGTTTAAGTATATGACCATCAACACCATCTGTCCAATGACTTACTTTCTTATTCAATATTTCTTATTTGCAGATGATTTTATTCAGCTTAGGAAGAATGTGTAGTAATGAAAGGGGTTTATGAAGACTATATCTAACCTTTCTCAGTTCCAAAAATCTATCTAAGCTTAATGAAACTTAAGTGTTGGTAAACATTAAATGAAAAACAGTTCATCATAATGATGGAGTTAATGCATCCCTTCCCAGCTGAATAAAAACATGGATGCTGAAACTCTATTCCGTGTTACAGCAAGGCAGATATTTTTTGCACTTATTTTCCCTTTTAATTGCAGCTAATGCCGGATGGTTTAAACTCTTAAAAAAAAAAAAAACTATTAACTAAGCTCGATAAAGAACTGTTAGCTATGCTCAAGAAAAACTACTACCGGTAACTGAACTCGGGAATAACTAGTAGGGAAACTCAACAAAAATTAATAACTAAACTCGAAACGATAACTATTAACTAAACTCAAGAAAAGCAATTAAACTCGAGAGCTAGAGGCCCCCCAAGATGGGAATCACACCAGCCGCTATCCAATACACATCTAGCGAGGCTCGGAATATGACCTTGACCTTGACCTACTTTCACCAATTTCAGACTCGTAAAGTCTCATCCCTACTACACACCTATAAAATTTTATGGTGATATCTTGAGTGGTTGCGAAGTTATCGTGGTAACAGACACACAGACCTTGACCTACATTCACCAATTTTTTTTTAGCTCGTAGGAGATTTTCAGTCCTACTACACCCCTGTAAAATTTTGTGATGATACCTTGAGCGGTTGCGAAGTTATCGTGGTAACAGCCAGACATACCATACTTATTTTCACCAATTTCGAACGCGTGATCGATTATTTCCCTGCTACATACGTGTAAAATTTTGTGATGATATCTTGAACGGTTGCAAAATTATCGTGCTAACACACACACACACACACACACACACACACACACACACACACACACTCACAAAGAAAACAATACCAGCTTCACTATCGCGGCTGGTAAAGATTATTAACTGAACTCGAGAAAATAAATTATGTTAAGCACAAACTTCATTCACTTAATTCGTTCTCTAAGTTGATGTTTCTGTTGTTTTCCCTTGTTACTTCTCTGCCTGGTCTTCCTTTATTCAACCCTCACCTCCTCCTTCTCCCTTTCCTCATCTTTATTCAGCTCCTCCCTTCCTCCCTCCTCACCGTCTTTCCTCTCCTCAACATGCTCCTCCCCTTTAACTCGCAGTCTCCCACCTTATTCTCGATCATTCTTCTCACTCCCCTTTTCTCTTCCCCCTGCCTCCTCCTTTTCCTTCCTCTCCTTATTTTCTCTCCCACGCCGTCGTCCATCCAATTCTCTCCTCCATTTTCTTATCTCCCCAACTATTCTCCACCTCTTCCTAACCTTTCTTCTGTTCTCACCTCCCCAAGAGACTCATTGTATAATCATTAAAAAGTCGACCCGGAGTTGGATTGCAAAAAGGGATGTGCAAAGTTGACGTAATCCATTAAGTTTACCCCCTTATTTTCCAGAGGCATGTTCGTTTTTTGTTGTGACATGTTATTCAAGTGGAAATAGGAGCTGCTACACTAAGGCCAAAACAAGGCACACATTCTACAGACCGCCAGAATTTTTGGTTTTCGATTATATTTTGCGGACAACGCAGAGTGCTCAGATACAGGTGATTTTTCATAATGATGATAGGTACACAATTTTCTCATTCGTTTAAGGTGAGTCCCGTGCCTAATAACGTCACAAAATACCTCGTGATGTTGTTTGAATGTTTTGTGGAATTGGCTATATATGTCGAGGGATGAAGATTTATTGCTTTTATACATATGAACGAATATTTCTTGATTTATACTTTTATTCAATTACTCACAGTGGTCATCAACAAAAGCATTAAAAGAAATGAATGTTTCACCAGAAAGTCGCTGCCCGCAGTACGACATGCTCAACAAATCAGAACACACCCACATGTTTTCTCGTAGCTCCCACGAACAAGATTCTGTGCATCTTGCAAGATGGAGGGGAAGAAAATAAAAGACTGGACAACTGCTGAACTGAAGCTGTATGTCATATTGAATGCTGACAAAGTCTGTTGACAAACGCTCGTACGCCAGGCACCTGGATCTGGAACTAAGACCGCATTCAATATCTTTTTACAGCAGATAAATCCGCTAATTTGACTTGACAGCAATATCCATGACTTTACGATGGTGTGAGTTCATATAAGGACGAATCCTGATATTCCCCCTTAGTCGTACTAATGGTTATTTATCCTATCAATGGTTAAATGGTTGGTGTTTGTGAAGTATAAGCAGTTTTACGCGTATTATTTCTAAATAATAACACTTTAGACACATATTAACTATTATTTGCTTCTCAGGTGGTAAAAAGTTTCTGCATATGATTTGAGAGATGAATTATAGACTTTTTTTGTTGAGTTTGTTACTTTGCCCTTGTGATCTCTGTCTGTAGGAAACATCGTCTCTGACGAAAATCGATTTTTTTTTTTTTTTAATACCTTTGCTGGTTACCACTGTATTTGGCTAAAAGTAAAACAAGAAAAAATCGTCCATACGTGTAAAACCGATAAATCTTCGTCCTTGGACGTACACAGTCACCACCACAAAACATTTGAACATCAAAGTATTTTGTCATTTCATTTATAAGCACAGGGTTTACTTTAAAAGAATGAGAAAAATGTGTACAAAATACTATTGTGAAAAAACTCCCGTATGTGAGCATTCTGCATTGCCCACAAAATAACAGAAATTAAAATTCTGGCGGTATGTAGTATTGTGACATGTGCATGCTCCAATATGTCACTTCTCTCAGTATTTACCTTTAGTTGTTGTAGTTATTGATTTTATTTGCATATTGTAATGCAGTGAATGTCGAGAATGAGGATTTATCAATATCTAGGTATGCTTTATTCAGCAGAGTTGCCTTCTATGCACGAGACAACAACTGTTTTCTCATTGCCATATATATATATATATAGCACTGGCCTGTTACCTGCGTGTATAACAATTTATCTAGCTACTCCTTCTAGACGTGTGTACCAATTTTAAAGAAACTATGAAGGAACATTCCTTAGCGACCAGTTTTGAGTGTGTGTGTGTGTGTGTGTGTGTGTGTGTGTGTGTAACATATATACTTTATATATATATATATATATATATATATATATATATATATATATATATATATCTATATATATTTGTGTGTGTGTGTGTGTGTGTGTGTGTGTGTGTGTATTATGTATGTATGTATACATATATAAGCCATGTTGTTTGTCTTTCAGTCGCGCCCAAACCAAAGGCCAGACACCCCCAGACTCATTTATAATCAGAATCAAGGCGATCCTAGGATGGTTTTAGGGGGATCAAAATTTATATCTAGGTCATTTGAGGTCACCAGTAGAGTGTTTTCCTTTATGGACCGGGCAGCGCCGGATATCCCTACAGCTCAATGTTTGGCATGGAGACTCACATGACCTATAGTTCAGATACAGGCTATGTGAGGTTGACCTCCGAGGTCATTTGAGGTCACTGGCTGGAGGCCATTTGAGGTCACCGGTAATACAAGCTTGAACGACTGGATCCAACAGCCTCAATTTTTGGCACGGAGATTCACATGATTTCCAGTTCGGACGTAGGCTATGTGAGGTTGACCTCCGGGGTCATTTGAGGTAGCTGGGAATAGTAATCAAGGGCGCATAAATACTGTGTGTTAGATTGAGATTCAGTAGCTGAAGTAGAGTGTTCCACACCCGGGCTACTCAGAGGTGAGGAACATATGCCCTTCTGGTCGGGAGCTGCAATAGTTCTGGCACTTCAGTAACCATTGGATGAGACAGTGAATACTCTGTCGGGGTTTCAAGGTGCCGGCATTAATAGGTCTCGAGATGAATGTATGAATATTCACCAGACGTTAAACATATAATATGTATTTATAATTATATTCATATATATATATATATATATATATATATATATATATATAGAGAGAGAGATAGATAGATAGATATAGATAGATAGATAGAGATATAGATAGATAGATATAGATAGATAGATAGATAGATATTTGTTTATTATTATTATGTATCAAAAGCATGTAATACTGAAGGAAGTGTAATCACTGTTTAATAAGCTGTGTTTTGCCAATGAATATTATAGTGTTGCCATGAAGCTTTAAACAGGGTTGTGCTAAGTTTGTAATTATTACGCTTTAATAGAACTAGATTAATAAAATCGAAAAGGTCTCTATAGTCAATGTTTTACATAATGTAACGATGCAAGTTATCCTGGTTTTACCCCTTTGAATGGTAGGCCTATCTATCTATCTATGTATTGCCAGACGCCTCAATCCCGTTCGGGGTGGCCACAAACAAATCACCTCCACGTCGCCATGTCCCCAGCCATTTCACTGCTCCGCTCCCAACTCACACCCCCCTCTCTCATATACCTCTCCACCCACATTTTCCAATTCCTCACCATCCAACCTTGCTATACATTCACTGACTTCACCTCTCTCAGAGACAAGCACTTTACTCTTCCCTACATTCACCTTTAGATTCCGTTTCTTACACACTCTCCCAAACTCATCCACCAAGCCTTGCAGCTTTCCTTCGTCTTCATTCAACAACACAGTATCATCTGCAAACAACAGTACAGGGAGTTTCCAAACACTACCCTCTCTCACCAGGGCCACTCCAACATCCACTACCCTACCTTGTACCTCTTTTATTACCCCATCCATGTACAGATTGAACAACCATGGAGACATGACACATCCCTGTTTCAACCCAACCTTCAAAGAGAAAAATTCACTCAGTTCACCATCCACACGCACTGGAGCCTTAGCACTATCATACGTACTCTTCACAGCATTCAACAACTTCCCATCTACTCCATATATTCTTAATACTTTCCACAATCCTTGTCTATTCACCCTCTCATATGCTTTCTCCAAATCCATGAAAGCCGCATACAACTTCTTTCCCTTCTTTAGAAACTTTTCCACTAAAGATCTAAGAATGAATATCTGATCTACACAACCTCTTCCCTTCCTAAAGCCTCCCTGTTCTTTTCCAACTAATTCCTCTGTTCTTTCTCTAACTCTGTCAATAAGTATCCTACCATACACTTTTCCTATTATACTAAGAAGACAAATGCCCCTGTGATTTCCACACACTTCTTTTTCCCGTTTTCCTTTGTACAAGGGAATAATTATACCTGACTTCCAATCCTCCTTCACTCTACCTTCCTCCCAGGCCAATCTGCACACTTTCCACATCCATTCTACTACTATCTCTCCCCCATGCTTCAGCATATCACCACACACTCCATCAATTCCTGAGGCTTTCCCCAATTTAACTTTCTTCATTGCTTCCACAACTTCTATCCTACTGATTTCTTCCTGTCTTCTCACCTCCCCCCTTCTCCCAGCCATTCCTCAGCCACTTACACTCGCATTACTTCCATCCTCTATGTTCAACAATTCTTTAAAGTGTTCTCCCCACCTGCTCACTTTTTCTCCTTTCTCCACTAGGACTATGTGCTTATATATTCAGTTAATACCGAATACATAAATATATCAGCCTACGAAGCTGGACTTTGTGTAGAATTACACTGTAGCCGTGTTTTATGTTCATTTTCATCATATACTACTCATGACCCACCCTTGTTTTACACCTGTTTTTTATATCCTACACACACACACACACACACACACACACACACACACACACACACACACACACACACACACACACACACACACACACTCTCCCTCTCTCTCTCTCTCTCTCTCGAATATTCGTCACTAACCGCTTATATCATAATCCCAGCCCATGTTTTACGCTGCATGTGTGTAATAATTAATGCACATCAGTGTAAATAAAATGGTTAACATATTTGTACTCGAAATGTATACAAGTATACAGCCATGACATGGCCACTGTGAACATGGAAATGAAGATGGATGTGTTTGTCGAGGGAAGGTGGGAGTGAACCGAAAAGTAAAAATTTCTTAACAGCCAATGAAACGGGTAACGTTCGACCACAAGTCTTCTTTGCAGAGCAGCAGGAGGCATCACACCACTAGATTTCTAGGACTTGTCTAGGTAAGTTGGATACTAATTTCATTGGTTCTACTCTGGTTTTACAGAGTCTGCAATATGAAGTTGGTTTATATGTAACACACGTGAACCATTTAGGAAATAATTAGCAGTGTCCCCTTTATTGTCCTGTATCAGCTTCATCCCAGTTGCTTCCCAGCCCACCCGTCTGCTTGTCCCACTATTTGCTAACGCTCCTGCCTAGCTATCACTTAGTCGTCTGGTGTCTTTGAGTGCACACTGCAGTAATACGGGTCTGTAAATTGAAGTAAGTTGGATACTCATTAGCTTAGGTCTAACCTGGCCATTTACCCATCCACGTTACAATGTTTGGCCGAAGTGCAGAGTCCTGTAGAAACAATTACCCCCATGCATATAGTCGTCATGGGACCTTTGACAGGAACTATCTTTGCACAACACAATGTATTTCAGGTGCATGGTGTGTGTATCCGTCTCCCTGCCCTCTTGCCTCCTGGTCTCCTTCTGTTTTGCTTGCCTGTCTACTTGTCTGCTGGAGTGCCTTTTTGATATATGTTTCTTAGTATACCGGTAAGTTTTGTATCACTGTTGCCAGATTAGGTTTAAGCCACAAGCTGTATTATAATGTGGAGGGTTTGGTGTATGCCTATTCGCCAGCCTTATGAGGCTCTTGCTATGGTAGGATGATTATAAAATGATACTTACCCCGATTTAGTAACATGTAAGATGCAGGTCACTTAATATGCAGAACAATATTGGAAACCACTAATATGACACTGGGAAATACAGTGATGACAATGAACCAATATTCACATGAAGGTAGTAGATATAAAATCATGACACGCAACTTGTTTACATGTTGTGACAAAAGCCAATATCATATAATGAGAGAAAGAGTAATCATGGATTATCTTGGGTATATGGCTACTTGAGTCTCATTATGCTAATTAATGATGATCTCAACAGTAATACAGCAGCTACTTTTTAATGAGATGTCTTGTTGGTATATACTAAAGGCAACACTATTGTTTCCAAACACAGCAATTGCTATAAACAGTTTAAAGTGTAGTGACAGTTACGAGTATATTAGATTTCATTGTAATACAGTCATAGTTTTCTGGTTTTCCCAACATGTTTAACCTGATGCGTCCCATCGACATATGAGTATGTCGCATTTGTCACAGCTAGACCCATCAACATACCAGTACTTCCAGCAATTGCAAGGTTCATAATTTGCACAAATTTGAAATCTCTTGCTTGATTTCTGGTATGTGGGGTCGGGAGACCTTCCCCTACCTGCCACCAGGTGAGGACACTTGGCGACCCCACGTGACCCACGCTCACCCTTGCCTCGGTCACTCATCTGTTAGCAGTGACCCAGGTCAGACATGGTCCACAGAGGTCTCTCAGAGAAGCAAATTCAAGCCGCTCCGGACGCCTTCACAGGAGACAGTGATTCGCCCCTCAGTGACAGGGTTGCAGACAAGGATTATATGCAGCCAGAGGACGAAAGTAGGAGCAGTGATGAGGAGGTCCCGTCCCTGAGGAAGCGACGCTACAATACATATCGTGCCACTAGAGAGGGCCAGCCTGCACCAAAACATTGTGCAATCACCTCTCTGCAGCCCCTACGTGATGTGGAGCCCGAAACCGAGGACAAGGATGAGGACGGAGTCATGGGAAGTGCTGCCACGTGGTACGGCCCCGAGATCATCACTCATCGCGGCCCCGAGTGGACAGCACGTCGTTCTATCAGGTATGGGCCTAGTGTTTTATTTGGGGAGGGCGGAAGTGGCGTGGAGGGAGTGGGGAGTGAAATTTAAAGTGTAAGGGCGGTAATTGAAAGGGAAAGTGGCGGGAGTGAGTCATTGTTCTCACGTGGTGGTGCGAGGGAGCAGAGCGTACCACATAGGGCGGTGAGGGTGCGTATTGAATCACGTGGTGTGGTGATGGAGCGGGGAGATGAGGAGGAGCCCCTCCCCAGCACGTCTCCTCCCCATAGACCCCTGATGTTCCCCAAGGCCATAACGGTAAGGGAAAAGGGAAGGATAAAGGCCGAGGGAAGAGGAGTGCAAATGGGGAAGCCCTCTGCACTCCTCCTCCCCAACCTCCCCCACCAGCATCTCCTCCCCACCCCGACGAAGGTGTACAAAGGAGTACAAAGGAAAACAAACAGCAACAGACCTTATGGTCCTTTCGAGGCTGTTTGGTACAGAGTAGACTATGACTACAAGATCTAACTACATGCTGAAGGATAAGGATAGTAAAGCAAGAAGGCTCCCCCCACCTCCAAACCCTCCAGCCAAAACTGGCAAGAAAAAGTGAGAAAAACCACCACGCAGCATGGAAAAACTGACATGGAAATTTCATAGGAAAGACTGAAAACGAAATGTTACATTCTATAATACATTATCTATAAGCTACCAGTATGAATAACCTGAAAGAGAAAGTAGTAAAGTACAATGAGAAATCGAATAAATAAATAACTAATGATGATGGGGACGATGGGGGCGAGGAAAATGTGAGTTGGAATTGGGAAGATGGCAGTGATTTCTCTCCCATCATTCACTCCTTCACTGAGGAGGGGCGTGTTGGCTGTGTGGCTCCTGGGATTCACCGTGGCTGGATTTTTTCCACCTGTTCTTCGGTGAGGGTTTTGTGGAGCAGGTTATGGAACAAACCAACCATTTTGCTAGCAGCCAGTGCCGTGAGAGTGAACGACTGGGCACAAGGAGCAGGCATTCGATCATTTAAGATTTCCCTGTGTCCCTGGCAGAGATGTTTATTTTTTTTGCCCTGGTACTTTTGATGGGTATTTTACGTAAAAACAGAATTCCATCATACTGGACTACGGCCTGTGGACCCTCCAGGGAAACGTCGTCTGTGGCATTTTGGAGCCGCGGACTGGGAGGCCCTCAGGCAGTACTTCTTTGATTTTCCCTGGAATGATTATTGCTTCCATGGCCGGGGGCCATCTGAGTGTGCCTTGCGCATTACGGAGGTTATTCTCTCAGGCATGGAAGCATACATTCCTTTCTCATATCCTTTCACTAACGTAAGAAAGCCTTGGTTTAATCACGCTTGTTCTAATGCTGTCCGCAACAAGGAGAGGGCCTACTAAAGGTACCGGAGCCAACCCACCACTGAATCACATCATCTTTACGTTTCTGCCCTGAATCGTGCTGTCTGTTCTTCGCTCTGCTAAAAATAATTTCATCCGTACTAAATGCTCTCAACTCTCCAACTCGAATTCTTCCTGCTCCTTCTGGCACCTTGCCAAAAACCTTTCTAATAACTTTACCTCATCATCCTTCCCTCCTCTTTTCTACTCTGATGGTTCTGTAGCTATTTCTTCTACTGATAAAGCAGATCTCTTCGCACAGTCTTTCTCCTCCAATTCCACATTAGACGATTCCAGTGCTGTTCCTCCATCACTTCCCCCCTCTACCTTCCTCATGGCTGACATTAAAATGTCTTCAGCTGATGTATTTTCTGCCATCACTGGCCTCAGTACTAACAAGGCATATGGACCTGATGGGGTCCCTCCTGTTGTTCTCAAGAACTGTGCTTCTGTGCTAACACCCTGCCTAGGCAAACTCTTTCGCCTTTGTCTGTCAACTTGTACCTTTCCTTCTTGCTGGAAGTTTGCTCTCATTCAGCCAGTCCCAAAGAAGGGTGACCAATCCCAACCCTCCAACTATCGTCCAGTTGCTTTAACGTCCTGTATCTCAAAAGTTTTCGAGTCAATTCTCAGTAGAAAAATTTTAAGGCATCTTTCCTATCACAACCTTCTTTCCGATCGTCAGTACGGGTTCCGTCAGGGACGCTCCACTGGCGATCTTGTCACCTACCTTTCAGACTCCTGGTCATCCTCCTTTCGGGACTTTGGCGAAAGCTTTGCCATTGCACTTGACATCTCAAAGGCTTTCGATCGAGTCTGGCATAAATCTTTAATTTCCAAACTGCCCTCTTACGGTTTCTATCCTTCTATCTGTGCCTTCATCTCTAGCTTCCTTTCTCGTCGTTCTATAGCCTCTGTTGTAGACGGCCATCGTTCTTCTCCTAGATCTATCAACAGTGGTGTTCCTCAGGGCTCTGTCCTATCACCAACTCTCTTCCTTTTATTCATCAATGATCTTCTAAGCTGTACATCTAACCCTATCCACTCATACGCTGATGACTCCACCCTTCACCTTTCCATTCGGTTCCCGCAACGCCCATCTCAGCAGTTACTTCAACAAGCAAGGGATGAGGCTATGGCACACCTAATGTCTGACTTGGCTCGTATCTCTGACTGGGGCAAAAATAATATGGTTGTTTTTAATGCATCTAAGACTCAGTTCTTACACCTATCAAGCCGAAAAAATCTTCCACAGGTATACCCACTACTGTTTAATAATATTCAGCTTAATCCTGCATCATCCTTGAACATGCTTGGGGTTTCATTTACTCGGGACTTATCTTGGAAAGATCATATTACATCTCTTGTAAAATCTGCTTCCAAGAGATTGGGTGTGCTAAGCCGACCCCGCTCTTTCTTTACCCCTGCACAGTTGTTGACTCTATACAGGGGTTTTATCCGCCCCTGTGTGGAGTACAACTCTCATGTGTGGGGAGGCTCCCCACATACAGCTCTTCTCAATAGGGTGGAGTCAAAGGCTTTTCGTCTCATTAACTCTCCTCCTCTTACTGACTCCCTTCAACCTCTGTCTCTTTGCCGCACTGTTGCATCTTTATCTCTTTTCTATCACTACTTTAATGGTCGCTGCTCCTCTGAACTGTCTGCTTGCATTCCTCCACCTCTACGACGGGCGCGTAGCACTCGTCTGGCAGCAAACTCTCATCCCTTTTCTGTCCAACTCTCTAATGCAAGGGTTTACCGTTACTCCCAGTCTTTCATTTATGCAACAGGTCAACCTGGAACTGTCTCCCTCTGTCTGTATTTCCTGCTGCCTATGATCTCCAGTCTTTCAAACGCAGTGTGTCCAGGCATTTCAAAATGATCAGATCTTGAATTTGGCTCTCTATTGTGTTTTGTTTTTCTCTTGGAGGGAACTGTTACTGCGGGCTCTTGGCCTTTGGTTCCTTCTTCCTCGCATAAAAAAAAAAAAAAAAAATGGCAAGGTTATGAGCCTTAATAGGTTTCAGCAAATTCTATGCAGCCTTCTCTTTTACGATGCTGATGATCCTGCCAATGCAAATGGCACTGATAAGATGAGGCAAATTAGGTTGGTTTTTGATCACCTACGGCAAACATTCCATTCCTCATTTTATCCCTATAGAGACCTTGTCATAGACGAGAATCTCGTGTTGTGGAGAGGCAATATTTGTTTTCATCAGTATATACCCAGCAAAAGGCACCGTTTTGAGTTCAAGATCTTTGTTATGTGTGACTGTAAGACTGGTTAAGTGCAAGACATAGTCTTGTACACCGGTGCACAAATAGACATAACAGAAGATCGGAGTACTGGACTGTCTGGAGCAGTGGTAAAGATAATGACTGAAGAGTACCTTCATCGTGGTCACGTCCTCTACCTGGATAACTGGTACACTAGCCCTCTTCTTGCTCGTTATCTACACCTGCATGACACGGGAGTCTATGGTATCGTCAAGGTGAACCGGCATCACATTGTCAAGGTGGGGTGGAAACTAGACAAAAATGAGGTGGCCTTCTTCAAGGCTAACAACATCCTAGCTACAGTGTGGAACCACAACAGAGAAGTCTGCCTCTTGTCCACAGTTCACTGCCCATTGATGCAGCGTACAGAGTCTGTGGATTACCGCAGCGAGAGGAGGCGCCAAATCTGGAAACCAAAGTGTGTGCTGGGTTATAACATCAACATGCGGCAGGTGGACCAGGCTGACTCCATGATATCCACTGTGGACTGTGCCAGGACCACGATGAAGTGGTACAAGAAGCTCTTCTTTCACCTGCTCAATATAACTGACCTCAATTGCCACCACCTGCATGCCATGACAACAGGAGTGCAGGAAACCTTTGAAGGGTTTGTGAGGGAGCTTGGCCGTGAGATCATAGCTCAGTATGCAGTCGAGAGGACCTAACAACGCACACACACTGCCCCTACCGCCCAAACTCCCCTGAGAATTTCCGCCCACCATTTTGCCACTTCTATACCTCCCCAGCCAAATAGACCTAGGCCCCAATGCAGTTGTCATGCCTGTGTGTGGTAAGTCCCGTGTGAGACCCACCACTCAGAGAAAAGACACCCGCTATGAGTGCATTGAGTGTAACGTGGGTCTCTGCATTCACCCCTGTTTCAGGGAATATCACACCTTGATGCACTACTAATATGGTGTGAATGCGATATGACGCTCATACTCAGGAAAAAAATGTGACATACAGATGCTCAGTGTAATTATAAAGGCCTGTAAATGTGTAAATAGTAGTATAAAGTGGAAACGGGTGTAATGTAAGTGGTAAATTATTATGTAAGTGCATAAATATATTCTAAGTCAGTACATTCCTAGCGAGTGTATAAAGATGCGATATTCTGAAGCTCAGTGTAATAAATAAGGCCCGTAAATATGTAAATAGTAGTATAAAGTGGAAACGGGTGTAATGTAAATGGGGAAGTATATTGGAAATGAAGAAATAAAATATAAGTTGAAACACAAATGGTAGCATGTGTGCTTGCTACGTGAATATGTGCTAGCATTTCGCTAAATATCCTCGTAAGGAATGCAAATTGGTGAAAACATTTACATTGGTTGAAAAATGGTATAATGTCATGGAAACAATAAAATGAAAGTGAAAGTAAAAAAAATGTAATGTATGTTGAGAGAAGAGTCATAGTGAGTGCGCTGAGCAGACAAATATGTGCAATAATTATGATAAATATCATCGTAATGAATGTAAACACCTGAAAACATTTACATAAAGTCAAAAATGGTAAAATGTAATTGAAACAGTATTATGCAAGTAGAAGAAATGATATGTTTCCTGAAACAAGAAACCTAGCAACTAGCGTGTAACCAATGTGACCAAAATCGCTATGCTCGCACAATGGAACAATGCTTATTTCTCCTATATATCTAATTGAAAACCACTATATTGTTATTGTGATTGTTTATTAGTTCCAAATCAATAAATGTAGACGTGTTCTTTGTTGTTTCTCCCAAAATTACCTACCATAGAAAACGTGAGAGCCTAACACGTCAGTGACAGAAAACAATACCTGACGCGGGGAGGCTCACCTGTTCTGACCACTTATGGACCCCGTTAAGGCCTTTCTTGATGATTTTCCTTTGTTTCTTAACAAAAGCGGAGGTTTTAGCCCCCCCCCCAAAAAAAAAAATCCAAAATAGCTCGGGATTGGGGGGTATCGGAGGGGGTGCTGGAGTATTTTAGCAGTTTGTGAACGCTTCCGACTGGGAACGCGATAGTTCATCACGAAATTGCTTGCACGTTACAGATCACTTGCAACTTATACTGATTAATTTATAGTGTCGAGTAATTATAAATATACGTAAGAATATTTTTGCTTTAGAATGATTATTTATTATGACGTCAGTAGGCTAAGGTTCGATGTAACCTATTTTTAAGGTGCCTAAGGCTGCATTAACTATTATCACTGACTAAGTAGTCAGCTGGTGGCTGGACTTCATTGTTGACACATCGTCTCACTCTTTCTTGTTTCTGTATGAGAAAAAACAATATATTATAAAATAAATACAGAATTTTTAGCTTTGGGTTAACTGGAGAACCTAATTGAATACATTTCATTATTAAAATTTTTTTTACTTAAACTGAACATTATGTTACCACCAAGCTCAATCAAGTCTAATTATCTCTAAGAAAATAGGTTTGAGGATTACTTTAGATCCCCACTTTGTGGGGATATCACATTTCTGTTCAGTCTGTCAAACTGATAAGGTAATCTTAACATGTCACTGTGTAACCTGTGTTGCCCGGTATTATTGAACTGATAAGGTAATCTTACCATGTCACTGTGTAATCCGTGTTGCCCGCTATTATTACCTGTTCACTTATGCGGACCCGTCTGTTACTGTATTCAGTGTTGGCAGGCTTAAATTTCTTGTTGCAACGGTTAACACACACATAACTGTCTGTGTTGTAACATTTTGAATTGTTTTAATGTGGCTGTATAATAAATGTGTACTGGTAACAGTTATTGCTACACTTGTTTTTTGTTGTTGTTGTCGGTATGGATGTATTTCCACAACGAGAGGTGCGAGGTCCAAGGACACGCGCTAATCGTCCTGAGGTCATCACGAGGAGATCCCTAATAGCTGGATACCATAAGGCGGGGAAGGGGATCCGGGAAATCAGCAGGCTTATGGGTATCTCCACGGCGACAGTGCACCTGTGGGTGAACCGATTCGAGGCAGAAGATCACTTCTTAACAAGGCCGAGACCTGGAGATCGATGTGTCACGACGGCAGAAGAGGATGAGAGACTACAACAGGCAACAGGCAGATGCCTACTGGACAATGCCATAAAGTTAACTAGAGATGTTAGCCTACGTTGTTCCCTTGTAACCACAAGGCGATGACTAAGGAAGGCTGGATTGAACTGTTTCATCCCTGCAGTTAAGAAAACTTTAACAGAGGCACAACGGCAAAGTCACCTTAGGTTTAGTCAAAGTTATGTGAACGTCGGCCTGGATTTCTGGAAGTCTGTCATATTCAAGATGAGACTGCCTTCTCCTCAGTGGCTACACTAGGCTGCCAATGCTGACGAAGAAAAAACACTAGATTTTAAGCGAAACACATTAATGAAAGAGCAAGAAGGGCAGAGTTAGTGTCTCCTCTCATGGCTGGATGTGGTAGGGGGAAGTAGGAGAATTGTCAGTTACTGAGGGACATGTAAATTCTCAGGATTATATTAACATCCTTTAAACCTCCATTCTGCTTTCAGTAAGGGCTTATGCCATCCCAGAGCCTGAACCCATCTATCATGTGAAGACCGATCACTAATACACACCAGTAGGGCAGTTATGGCTTGGTTTGAAGCACACCTACAGATCAGATTATTAGAGTGGCCCACTAAAGGTTGCGATTGCAACCCCGTAGAGAATCTGTGGGCATTGATGAAGCAGGAGTGGGGGGTAGAGGAAAAAACTAAAAAGGCAGTGAACAGGAAGGCAAGAGAGGTATGGGAGGGCATGAGACGAACCCCAAACATCTACAGTAGGCTAGTAGACTCCGTGCCAGGACGTTTGGAGCTTGTAATAGAAGCAAATGGTGGATGAACAAAATATTAAAACATTAAATGTAAATATGTATATATGTGTGAAATTTAATGATATCGCACCATCCTTTGCAGGTCCCTCAAGACCTCCCCATCCCCCTTTCCCGACACCTACCCCGTCTTTCCTCTATCTCATCCACCCCGCCGTCCCCCAGATGGACCCCCCAGTATTCCCCTGCCACTTCCCGTCCCCTCCCTCACCCATGTCCCCTGATACTTAAGGCTCACGATGGCTTTGTGATACGCTTTTGCCCTGAAGAAGCAGTAGCGAAACGTCGTCAATAAAGGCCCATCCTCATATGGTGTTACTCTTTAAACATACCTGCATTGTGCTTGTATGATATATTTGACATATGGTAACAGTAAAACATATGAATGGTCATGTTACGGAAGAAATGGTCTATTTAAAAGATTTGTATGAATCCATGAGTATATTTAAAGCCATTCAGTAAAAATAAACTTCTCATTGGACATCTTTTTAATCGTATGAACAGCATCACCCATTGAAACGCTTTACATGTAATCACGTTGTGGACCGCTAATGACATAAACCTGCCAATTCTTATAAATCTTTGTTTACAGAACGAGTGAATAGTGCTTGAGGCCTTCAGCAATGTGAAATGTAGATGTCAAATGGTAATAATTAGTTCTCAGAAATTATGCTTGACTAATGTTTTCGTCATGAACAGGAATTATGGTTTAAAGAGTAACACCATATGAGGATGGGCCTTTATTGACGACGTTTCGCTACTGCTTCTTCAGGGCAAAAGCGTATCACGAAGCCATCGTGAGCCTTAAGTATTAGCGACATGGGTGAGGGAGGGGACGGGAAGTGGCAGGGGAATACTGGGGGGGTCCATCTGGGGGATGGCGGGGTGGATGAGATAAGGGAAAGACGGGGTAGGTGTCAGGAGAGGGGGATGGAGAGGTCTTGAGGGAGAGACATAGGAAGAGTATATATATATATATATATATATATATATATATATATATATATATATATATATATATATATATATATGCATATAATTATCAATAATTACCAGTGGTATTGATGGAAACAGTGGTATTCGTTGCATATGTGTGTCTCAAATGTATGGTGATAAGTGGGCGGGGTGGGCAATCGGTGGATAAAGACGGAGGACGCGGGAGTGGACAGGGGAAATGAAAGGGGGGATATATAGAGAGAAAGAAAGGGGCATGGAAAGAATAAGACAGAGGTTGCTGGAGAGAGAGAGAGAGAGAGAGAGAGAGAGAGAGAGAGAGAGAATGAAGTGTAGGTGGGTGAGTGGAGGGATAAGGGGAGGGGTAGGTCTCGGAGCAGAGATGAAGGAAAGCGAAGAAAAAAGAGGGGAGCAGTGATAGTGCTGAAGAAAAATATATATAGTGGTATTGATAATAAGTGTTAGAAATATTGATGTCAGCCATGTGTATGTGCGTGCGTGCGTCCGTGCGTGTGTGCATGTGTGTGTGTAGGTGAGTGTGTATGTATGTGTGTGTAGGATATAAAAAACAGGTGTAAAACGAGGGTGGGTCATGAGTAGTGTATGATAAAAATGGACATGAAACAGGGCTACAATGTAAATCCACACAAAGTCAAGTTTCGTAGGCTGATATATTTATGTAATCGGTATTAATTGAATATATAAGCACATAGGCCTACCATTCAAAGGGGTAAAACCAGGATGACTCACATCGTGACATTATGTAAAAATTGACTGTAGAAACTTTTTCGTTTTATTAATCTATTTCTATTAAAGCATAATGATTACACAGTTAGCACAACCCTGTTTAAAGCTTCATGACAACAAGATAAAATTCATTGGCAAAACACAGTTTATTAAACAGTGATTACATTTCCTTCAGTATTACATGCTTTTGTTACATAATACTAATAAACAAATATATATATATATATATATATATATATATATATATATATATATATATAAACTTATAATATATATGATTAACGTCTGGTGAATATTCATACATTCATATCCAGACCTATTAATGCTGGCAACTTGAAACCCGGACAGAGTATTCACTATCTCATCCAATGGTTACTGAAGTGTAAAAACTATTGCAGCTCCCGACCAGAAGGGCATATGTTCCTCACCTCTGAGTAGCCCGGGTGTGGTAGAAATTGTGGATCGTGGCCGTACATTGTCTTTCTGGAGTAGAAAGAAAGATTGAACTAGAAGAAATAGGATTAGAGTACTCGCCTTTTTGTCCAAGGCAATCTCTGGTACCCCTGCTAATATATATATATATATATATATATATATATATATATATATATATATATATATATATATATATATATAGATAGATAGATAGATAGATAGATAGATTCACACAGGGTATCTCAGGAGAAAAGGGTATAACTTTGGAAATTTATAGATGAGGGAATTCCATGCAAAAAATGCTATATCGGCATATGTTCAAATCTCAATTGTTACAGAACTATACTAACCAACGACCTTAAGTGCGAATTTTGGAGACCATATTCGCCCATAAGGTCATCAGTAAATGCAGTTCCGTAAGGGTTCAGATTTGGACACATGTTCATATAAAAATTTTTGCATAAAATTCAATCATCTTTCTTTTCCCAAAGCAATGTCCTTTCCTTTCTGGACTCTCTCTCTCTCTCTCTCTCTCTCTCTCTCTCTCTCTCTTTTCACACACACACACACATATATATATATATATATATATATATATATATATATATATATATATATATATGTATATATATATATGTATATATATATATATATATATATACTGTAGAGAGAGAGAGAGAGAGAGAGAGAGAGAGAGAGAGAGAGAGAGAGAGAGATGAGAAATTTTGAAGATATTCTGTCAAGGCACCAAATGTTAAAATTATTAAAGTAGTAGGTGTCTCTTTCAATGAGTGGGGAATTATCTTTCACCCTAACTCACCAATTATTATCTCATTTATCCTAGCTAGCTCCGCTTCATTTGGCAATATATTAAAGGATACTTAGCTGGATGTGTCCCATTGACAGATAATGACGGACTTGCGTTCTTGGTTGTGTTGCGTGGGTCAAATCTAAGCATCCCTAAGTGCAGTAATTACAGTGCTCTCTCATTACCTAGCTGACTTAAACTGAGCTAGAAATGACGTATCTCCTTCTCAGAGATACCAAATATTGTTTAGTTACGGTTACTTAAATACAACGGATTACTTCATGAAATTTACAAAGGTCAAACTTAACAAATTTATTTTAGTTATAAATCAAAAATAAAGCCAAATATTCATTTCATCTACGTTAAGATATAAAAGATCCTCTGTCATTTTCGACGTCACCGTACCACGCATGCAGTCATGGTTCATGGAATATTCCTATAATTATAGGAAACTTATACATGTATTTACATTAACCCGCTGCATCCTGGCAGATTTTTCACCACAGACCCCCCACCCCCTCAATCCCGGCAGATTTTCATTTTCATTTTTTTTTTTTTTTTGGCTCAAACCTCTGCTTTTTGTGAGAAACAATGGAAAATCACAGAGGAAGTGCTCACCTGGGCCTAGAAGTGGTCTAAACAGGTGACCCTCTGCACACCTGGTACTGTGTTCTCTGGAGCCACGGTGCGGCTGTCACGTTTTCTATGGTAGGGATTAGTATGGGAAACCACTCAGAATAAATAAATATTTATTAATTTGGTACAGAAAAAAAAACACATGTAGTACAAGAATATCTTGGTTTTCAAACAAAAATATAGGTGAAATAAGCATTATTCCATATAGCGATCACCTGAAAATCACCCGATTCTTGCACATGACACTATGACTGTTGTTTCAACTTATATTCTATTTTTCCACTTACATTATGCTCTTTCACTAACATTATACCAATTTCCACCTTATAAATCTGTTATTACATATTTACAGGCCTTACTATTGTAATGAGCGTCATATTATTGCATATTTACAGCACTTAATATTATAGTGAGCATCATATTATCACATATTTAGAGCACTTAGTATTTTAGTGAGCGTCATATTACTGCAAATTTACAGCACTTACTCTTATCATGAGCATCATATTGCAAGAACACACTGTATCAGTAATGCACTAAGGTGTGGTATTTTTTAAAACAAGGCTCGGTGCACAATCCTACGTTGCATTCCACACATTCGTATCTCGTGTCTTTTCTCTGAGTGGTTGCTCTCACTCTCGATTGGCTGCATTCATGACAGTGGTGCTGGGGTCTAGGACAGTTCGGTTGAGGAGGGATAGTGGTGGGGAAGTGGCATCCTGAGAGGTGTAGGAGAGTCTGGGTGGCAGTGGAGTGGCGGGTGCTGTGGTGGGGCCTGTCCTCTGCATACCTTGAGATGATTTCCCAAGACAGCTCCCTTACAAACCCCTCGAAGGTCTCAGAGGTTCCCGTAGTTCTGGTGTGGAGGACCGTGATATCAAGCAAGTGGAAGAAGAGCTTTTTGTACCACTTCATCGTGATCCTGGCACATTCCACACTGGATGTCATGGAGTCTGACTGATCTACTTGCCTCATGTTGACATTGTAGTCCAGTACTGACTCCGGTTTCCAAACGTGGAACCTCCTCTTGCTGTGGTAATCCACGGAGTCGGTGCAGTGCATCAGGGGGCTGTGTACCATTGACAGAACTTCCCTGTTGTGGTTCCATACAGTGGCAAGGATATTGTTTGCCTTGAAGAAAACCACTTCATTCTTGTCAATTTTTCTCCTAACCTTGTCCACATGGTGAAAGTTTTTCTTGACTGTGCCACATTTTCCAGTGTCGTGATAGTGGAAGTACCGAGCGAGAAGGGGGCCAGTGTACCAGTTATCCAGTTACAGGACGTGACCACGATGAAGGTACTGCTCTATCATTGTCTTTACCTTGGCTCCAGAGAGTCCAATACTTCGATCTTCTGTTATGTCTTTCTGTGCACCGGTGTACAAGACTATGTCTTACAAATAAGCAGTTTTACGTCACACATACCGAAGATCTTGAACCCAAAACGGTGTCTCTTGGTGGGTATGTACTGTGTTACGGAACAGAGAAAGATAATGTACACTTTAAGTGAGAATACTAATAATCACTACTGTCCCGTAAAGTTCCAGGTTCAAAACAAAAGAGTTAGGTAAAATTACAAGTTAAAGTTTAATGCTCAAACTAACAACAAAACATTCAGGACTCATAAAGATAATGTAATGGCAAAAACAGGTTAAATATATGGTTAACTGCAATAGCCTCTATTAACACGAAATTAGCAAGAATAAATTTATCTAAGTCAGCCCTGATAAAATGAGATACCAGATAATACTCAGTGAATGCCAGATAAATAATTACAGATACAAACTATTATCAAAAATAACTGACACAACCCAACACTAATCAAAACCTCACTAGGCCTAAGAATTAACCTTATGCTACACAGTACAAGAAAAAATACAACAACAGTTATACTCAAATTACACACAGCTGCTAGATGTTTGGAGATTTCTTGAGCACTCACAATAATAATAATTGTACAGGGGAGGACAGAGATGTGAACAAAATGAGGAGCAGATCTAAGTGGCAATGATGCAGAGACTGAGCTCATTATATAGGGGCCGGCAGAGCCTGACACAACTTGTAAGAGGGACGCGCAAATGAAGCGATGGGGACAAACGGTCGACAATCCCGCACTGAATAACAGAAAGGACGACTTACTCTACTATAACGGTAGAAGGGGGGGACTGAGGCAGAACACGCTCGTGATCAAACATGCAGCAACTGTGCGTTAAAATTACACAAAGGATGATGAAATCATAGGCTATGTAACACCTCCCCACAAAGAAAAAAGAAATTTACAAAGGAAATTTCTTATTACTCTAAAACAATCTGTATATGGCACTACAGACCATGCAAAAGTCTTTCCTAATAGTACAAAACATGAGATCTCCCTAGCACGCTCAGTCATAGGTACTTGCCAGTATCCCTTTAACAAATCAAACTTACTTATGTACCTAGCCTTTCCGATCTTGTCTATGCAATCTTCCACACGAGGGAGAGGGTAAGTGTCTGTTTTGGTTATCTGATTAACACGTCTGTAGTCGATGCAAAGCCTCTGTGACCCACCTGGCTTAGGGACTAGAGTGACAGGAGAACTCCACTCGCTCTGACAGGGCTCAATCATCTTGTGGTCCAACAGGTAGCCAAGCTCCTTCTGGATGAGAGGAACTTTCACTGGGTTCACACGGTAAGGAGGCAATTTAATTGGCTTTGCGTCTCCAACATCGACATCATGCATCAACACAGTGGTTCTTCCTGGAGTGGCACGGAACACTTGCGGGTACTCCTGCAGTAATGCCGAAAACTCCTGCCTTTCCTTGGGAGGTAGATGAGAAAGCTTAGTCTGGAGATCATTCATGATATCAGGATTCTTCCCCAAACTATCACTCAGGCTCATACTGCATGGGAGAGCCCCACTTGCAGACCCGGGTGGAACAGCTACAGTGCAGACTGGATCATTTTCATCCCGCCCGTGACACAACTTTAGCATGTTGATGTGACATAGTTGCTTGCTCTTTCTACGATCTGGTGTGGCGATGACATAGCTGACATCACTGAGTTTCTTCTCCACGAAATAAGGGCCACTAAACTTGGCTTGAAGAGGTTGCCCATGAACTGGTAGCAGAATCAAAACCTGATCTCCTGGCTGAAAGTGGCGTAACCTGGACTTCTTATCATACCAAGTCTTCATCTTCTCCTGAGCAGCTCCTAAATTCTCTCTCGCCAGCTGTAAAGCAGTGGACAGCCGTTCTTTGAACTTCATCACATACTCCAGCAGGTTGACGTCATCTTCCTCCGACAGCCAGCATTCCTTGAGTAGCTTAAGGGGTCCTCTTACTTCATGGCCAAACAGTAGTTCAAAAGGTGAGAAGCCCAGTGATTCATTTGGAGATTCTCTTGCAGCAAACACAACGAATGGAAGACCTTTATCCCAGTCTTTCTGATGTTCCAAACAGTATTTCTTGAGCATCGATTTGAGTGTTTGATGATATCTCTCCAACGCTCCTTGGGTCTGGGGATGGTAAGCTGAAGACGTGATCTGGGTGATGCCCAACTCTTTCAGAGACTGCTTGAAAACATTTGACATGAAATTACTTCCTCGGTCTGACTGTACCTCCTTGGGCAGACCAAACTTTGTGAAGAACCCTAGCATTTCCTTAACCACGTTCTTTGCTGAGATGTTTCTAAGTGGAATGGCTTCAGGATAACGAGTAGCCATATCAATCAGGGTCAACACATAAGAAAAATCCTGAAGAAGTCTTAGGAAGAGGGCCCACAATATCCACCAACACACGGGTGAAAGGCGCCTCAAAAGGAGGAATGGGAACTAGAGGTGCAACCTTTTCAGTCTGATTACACTTCCCTACAACTTGACAGGTGTGACAAGACTTACAATACCAAGAAACATCCCTGAAGATACCTGGCCAGTAGAAGTGTTTCAAAATGCGTGCCACAGTCTTCCTCACTCCAAGGTGTCCTGCCAAACTGGAATCATGAGCCACTCTAATGATATCCTGCCTACAAACACGAGGGATGACAACTTGATGTACAACCTCCCATTCACAGCCGGCTGATGCTGTTGGGGGTCTCCACTTCCTCATAAGTACTCCTGACTTTACATAATAACAAGTAGAAGCACCAGCTGACTCTTCCTCACTGCAAGCAGAGTTAGCTAGACCTTTCAACTCAGGGTCAGCAACCTGCAACTCAACCAACTCTTGACGAGACAAATTATCAACACTACGGGGTACTGCCTCATCTGGTGAGTGGTCCAAATTAGCAAGAAAAGTGTCAGCTAGGATAACATCATCATCATCATTATCCTCTAAATCACCAGTAACTTTAGACTTAGCCCTAGTGACAGCACATGCAGGGAACACATCAGGGACATCACAATCCTGGGACGCAGCCACTGGCTCACTAGACAACTGAGGAGCTGGACACACTTGACTTCCACCAATATCATTTCCAAGTAAGAAAGTTACACCTGACATTGGGAGTGTCTCAACCAACCCAACCATAACGGAACCATTAACAAAACCAGACTCTAAATTCATTCTGCACAGAGGGACAGAGAAGTAATTATTCCCTACACCTTGTAAGATTACAGTTTCATCAGAGGAATTAAAATTAGAGCCTAGAACACTGGTCAGCATAAGGGATTGGCAAGCACCTGTATCACGATATATTTTAACTGATTTCCTGTCATTACTGTCCAGAGGACTGACAAAACCATCAGACAGGAAATTAGCACATGAACTCTTGAGAGTGTCACCCACGTTACTGCTCAAAAGAGGAGCTCCATCATGAGAATTTAAGTTACCCCTCAAAGCAGGTTCAGTTAACTCAGTTAAAGAATTCTGGGAACTCTCAAGAGTGGACACTAGACCAATTGACTGAATATTTAAAGACTCCTTTTTGTTCACATCACGCTGTCTCCTGAAACATCTCTCTGTAATATGACCAAGCTTACTACAATAAGTACATTTACTTTTCTGAAATCTAGAGGTGAAGCTGGTATTTACTTCCTGAGAAACATCATCCTTATTCTCTTTCCTGTTACCTGTACTCTGAGTAGAGGCAACGTACTTACTCTCAGCTTTCCCTTTTTCTCTAGAATATCTCTTGTGAGTGAGAACATACTCATCAGCTAAAACTGCAGCATCAGACAAATTATCTATTCTTTTCTCATCAAGATATAGGCTTACATCTTTATAAATACACCTTTTGAAATCCTCCAGCAAAATCACCTGCTTAAATTTACCAAAATCAGAATCCACATTCTTAGAATTTAACCACTGCTCCAACAGATCTTCTTTGATTTTTGCATACTCAACATGGGATTGCTTATCTTGCTTGTAAGTTGTCCTAAATTTTACTCTATAGGCTTCAGGAACAAGCTCATAGGCCTTAAGAATCAAGCTCTTAACTACATCATAATTATCACATTGATCCTGAGGCAAAGATGCATAAGTTACTGGAGCTTTACCGGTGAGAACAGTTTGAAGGAGTACTGGCCAATACTCCTTAGGCCAATTAAAACCTGTAGCTACCCTCTCAAACAACTGAAAATACTTTGTTAAGTCAGATTCATTAAAAGGAGGGACAAGTTTAACATTTTTAGCCACATCAAAATCATCAGAGCTAGATGATCCAGTTCCACCTTGTTTCATGCGATACTCATGGTCTGCCTGAATCCTAGCAAGTTCAACTTGTGCGTGAAACTCAGCCTCCTTAACATCAGCCTCCTTAGCACGTGCTTGAAATTCAGCTTCCTTCACACGAGCCTCCTGCAGGGCTAGCTGTAAGTTAGCTAATTCAATCTGCGTTTGCTCATTTGGAGGAGTTACATTAAACAAGCTTTTATTAATCATGCTAACAATTTGATCTTTAGAATGATGAGAGTGAACTGCAATTCCCAATTGTTGAGCAACAAGCTTAAGTTCATTCTTTGTTCTGTTTTCTATATCACACACTGTTTGCACATTTGACAAAAAAATCTTTGGCTTCATCAAGTGTAGAAATAGTAGCCATCATGAATATATCACAGTCACAAAATATCAAACAATATCCTTATGATAATATCCTGAATATCCTGATATGAGGTCGCCAAATTTATGTTACGGAACAGAGAAAGATAATGTACACTTTAAGTGAGAATACTAATAATCACTACTGTCCCGTAAAGTTCCAGGTTCAAAACAAAAGAGTTAGGTAAAATTACAAGTTAAAGTTTAATGCTCAAACTAACAACAAAACATTCAGGACTCATAAAGATAATGTAATGGCAAAAACAGGTTAAATATATGGTTAACTGCAATAGCCTCTATTAACACGAAATTAGCAAGAATAAATTTATCTAAGTCAGCCCTGATAAAATGAGATACCAGATAATACTCAGTGAATGCCAGATAAATAATTACAGATACAAACTATTATCAAAAATAACTGACACAACCCAACACTAATCAAAACCTCACTAGGCCTAAGAATTAACCTTATGCTACACAGTACAAGAAAAAATACAACAACAGTTATACTCAAATTACACACAGCTGCTAGATGTTTGGAGATTTCTTGAGCACTCACAATAATAATAATTGTACAGGGGAGGACAGAGATGTGAACAAAATGAGGAGCAGATCTAAGTGGCAATGATGCAGAGACTGAGCTCATTATATAGGGGCCGGCAGAGCCTGACACAACTTGTAAGAGGGACGCGCAAATGAAGCGATGGGGACAAACGGTCGACAATCCCGCACTGAATAACAGAAAGGACGACTTACTCTACTATAACGGTAGAAGGGGGGGACTGAGGCAGAACACGCTCGTGATCAAACATGCAGCAACTGTGCGTTAAAATTACACAAAGGATGATGAAATCATAGGCTATGTAACAACTGCCAAAAAGAAATATTGCCTCTCCACAGCACGAGACTCTCATCTATGACAAGGTCTCTGTAAGGATAGAAGGATGAGTGGAACTTTTCCTGCAGGTGATCAAATACCATTCTTATTCTCCTCATTTAATCGGTGTTATGTCCATTACCAGGGTCATCAGCATCGTAAAAGTGGATGCGACTCAGAATTTGCTGAAATCTGTTCTGGCCCATTATCTTCCCAAAGAAAGGTGTGCTGGTCATAGGGTCCTTAGACCAGTGTCCCGGAATTGGTCTTTTCCGTACAATACCCATCAGGAGAACCAGGGCAAAAAAGATGAACATTTCACCTGTGGTAACTGGGTAGTCATACTGCTGCGAGTACTTACTTGTCGTATCTTCATGCTCACATTCACAGCGCTGGCTGCTTGCGAATGTGTTGGTCTGCTCCACATTTCACTCCGCAAATGCCTCATCAAAGTATAGGTGGAAGAAAACCACCCTGATGGAGCCTGCATGGAGTCCCGGAGCAGTACAGCCAGTCCGCCACTCCTCAGTGAATTGGTGAACGATAGGTGTGAAGTCACTCCCATCCTCCCAGTCCCATGACACACCAACGTCCCAATCTTCCACTTCATCGGGGTGGGGAGGAGAGGATGGTGGGGATGTCGGGGGTGGTTGGGGAGGTGGAGAGTGGCACCCTTCCCCACTCGTGTTCCTCCTCCCTCTTCCTTTTCCCTTCCCCTTTCCCTTCCCTTTGCTTCCTTTCCCCACATCACAGGGCTGTGGGGATGAAGTGTGGTAATATTGCTGGTGAAAGAGGTGCTAGGGCATGGCTGCTCCTCACATGCTCACTGCCCAGATACGCCACGTGGTCGCCCAGATGCTGCCTCCCTGCCACCACCACTTTCCATTTCACTGATCATTCCCGCCACACCACTCGCACCTTCCCCAGACAAAAGAGAAGCACCACATTTTGTTTTTTGTTTCGCCGCATCTTCAGCTTCCCGCGGTGAAATCCTTTCCCTCTCTCACCATGCAGTAACACCACATCCCACGGCTCCGTCCTCGTCCTCATTCTCTTCAGAGCCTTCTTCTAGGGGCTGACGAGAGGTGCATGCACGTTGAGGAGGTGCAGGTTGGCCTTCCCTCACCTTATGGTACATCACATACCGACCCTTCCTTGGCGACTGCTCATTGTGTCATCAGGCAGCACGTAGTCCTTGTCCATCACAACGTCATCGATTGGTGAATCACTGTCGCCTGTGAAGGCATCAAGTGCGTCTTGAATTTCGTCGTCAGAGAGACCTCAGTGTGCCATGTCTGTGCTGGGTCAGTGCTAACAGGTGAGTGACCAAGACAAGGGTGCGCGGATCACGCGGGGTTGGGAATTGTTTCCGCCTGACGGCAGTTAGAGGAAAGTGTCCCGCAACTTCGTACCAAAAATCACGCATGAAATTTGAAAAGTGTGGAAATGATGGACCTTGCAATTGCAAAACGCACTGGTACATTATCGGGACTGAGCGTGAGAAAGCGTATTCATACATTATCGGGATGCAGCGGGTTAATTGCCCATAGAAGGTTATATGCAGTAGCATTTAGTTTATTTATAATAATTACTATTAACCAGAAAACTAGAGCAAGTCCCAGCACTATAATGTTCTCTGGTAGGTTTCTCTGCTTTTTAACAAGGACAACTATATAAAAAAGTGTGCACACACCACTACACACAGGGTATCTCCTGGGGGAAATAATTTCCACAGATTGGGGCCAGAGAAAAAATAATATGTATCATGTAATATGACCCCTAGCAAGATCTCTTCACAAGTCTCGAGAATCCTGTGTTGCGGCCCTTTTAGGTCGTGCATTTGACCCAATTGTTCTGCAACATTCATTGTCTCAGGACTAGCCATTAACTCAAGGGGTACCAATTTGTCGATGTTTTTTTTTTATGCTGACATGTCCTCTACATATAATCTTGACAAGTCTCAACACCCCTTCCGAATCTGGAAGTGTGGAAACAATCTTAGCTAATTGCCACTGGGAACTAGGTTGGTCAGTTTTCACTAAGACCACATCTATACTTATTAAGGGCTTGTTACTGGCAGCTTGAGCACCCGGAATCGTGCTAAGTCTGTTCTTCGCTCTACTAAAAATAATTTCATCCATACTAAATGCTCTCAACTCTCCAACTCGAATTCTTCCCGCTCCTTCTGGCACCTTGCCAAAAATCTTTCTAACAACTTTACCTCATCATCCTTCCCTCCTCTTTTCTACTCTGATGGTTCTGTAGCTATTTCTTCTACTGATAAAGCAGATCTCTTCGCACAGACTTTCTCCTCCAATTCCACCTTAGACGATTCCGGTGCTGTTCCTCCATCACTTCTCCCCTCTGACTTCCTCATGGCTGACATTAAAATTTCTTCAGTTGATGTATTTTCTGCCATCACTGGCCTCAGTACTAACAAGGCATATGGGCCTGATGGGGTCCCTCCTGTTGTTCTCAAGAACTGTGCTTCTGTGCTAACACCCTGCCTAGGCAAACTCTTTCGCCTTTGTCTGTCAACTTGTACCTTTCCTTCTTGCTGGAAGTTTGCTCTCATTCAGCCAGTCCCAAAGAAGGGTGACCACTCCCAACCCTCCAACTATCGTCCAATTGCTTTAACGTCCTGTATTTCAAAGTTTTCGAGTCAATTCTTAATAGAAAAATTTTAAGGCATCTTTCCTATCACAACCTTCTTTCCGATCGTCAGTATGGGTTCCGTCAGGGACGCTCCACTGGCGATCTTCTCACCTACCTTTCAGACTCCTGGTCATCCTCCTTTCGGGACTTTGGCGAAAGCTTTGCCATTGCACTTGACATCTCAAAGGCTTTCGATCGAGTCTGGCATAAATCTTTAATTTCCAAACTGCCCTCCTACGGTTTCTATCCTTCTATCTGTGCCTTCATCGCTAGCTTCCTTTCTGGTCGTTCTATAGCCGCTGTTGTAGACGGCCATCGTTCTTCTCCTAGATCTATCAACAGTGGTGTTCCTCAGGGCTCTGTCCTATCACCAACTCTCTTCCTTTTATTCATCAATGATCTTCTAAGCTGTACATCTAACCCTATCCACTCATACGCTGATGACTCCACCCTTCACCTTTCCATTCGGTTTCTGCAACGCCCATCTCAACAGTTACTTCAAGAAACAAGGGATGAGGCTATGGCACACCTAATGTCTGACTTGGCTCGTATCTCTGACTGGGGTAAAAATAATATGGTTGTCTTTAATGCATCTAAGACTCAGTTCTTACACCTATCAACCCTACAAAATCTTCCACAGGTATACCCATTAATGTTTAATAATATTCAGCTGAATCCTGCATCATCCTTGAACATGCTTGGGGTTTCATTTACTCAGGACTTATCTTGGAAAGATCATATTACATCTCTTGTAAAATCTGCTTCCAAGAGATTGGGTGTGCTAAGCCGACTCCGCTCTTTCTTTACCCCTGCACAATTGTTGACTCTATACAGAGGTTTTATCCGCCCCTGTGTGGAGTACAACTCTCATGTGTGGGGAGGCCTCCCACATACAGCTCTTCTCAATAGGGTGGAGTCAAAGGCTTTTCGTCTCATTAACTCTCCTCCTCTTACTGACTCCCTTCAACCTCTGTCTCTTCGCCGCACTGTTGCATCTTTATCTCTTTTCTATCGCTACTTTAATGGTCACTGCTCCTCTGAACTGTCTGCTTGCATTCCTCCACCTCTACGACGGGCGCGTAGCACCCGTCTGGCAGCAAACTCTCATCCCTTTTCTGTCCAACTCTTTAATGCAAGAGTTAACCGTTACTCCCAGTCTTTCATTTATGCAACAGGTCAGCTCTGGAACTGTCTCCCTCTGTCTGTATTTCCTGCTGCCTATGATCTCCAGTCTTTCAAACGCAGTGTGTCCAGGCATCTCAAAATGATCGGATCTTGAATTTGGCTCTCTATTGTATTTTGTTTTTCTCTTGGAAGGAACTGTTACTGCGGGCCATGGCCTTTGGTTCCTTCTTCCTCGCATAAAAAAAAAAATATATATATCTTTTTCTTAGGCTTAATAAACAATCCCTGTTCTAGCACCTATTCCAAGTGTCCAACACTTTTTTCAAATGTGGATATCCTCTATGGAGATGTTTTCATTCTCCTCTTTGGTGGGATCATCTACTCCCTTCTGGATATCAACACAAGACACCGGATAGAGCCTTCTGCCAGACAACATTTGGGCTGGTGTCAAGGCTTCAGTTGAGACACTAGTATCATCCAGACAGGTTTAATGTCTATCATTAATTCTAGTCTCAGTTTCACTCTTCTCTAGTGATCTTCTTTTTATGTAAAGTTTTCTTCAGGCAGTTCTTCATAATGCCAGTCATTCGTTCCTTGAACCCATTATGCCATGGGGCTCTAAGAGCTATGAACTGCCATGCACAGCAGCATATTCCTAGGGTCGACTTAATTTTTGGGTGATCCATTATATTTAAAATTAAGGGTGGTGCTCCACCACCCTTAATTTTAAATATAATGGATGACCCAAAAATTAAGTCAACCCTAGGTTCCATTGGTTCCATTATCACTTATTAATTTGCTAGGACAAGAACGTCTAGCAGTAAATCTTCTGAATACGTTCAGAAATGTCTCTGAACTTAAATCTTCTGCCATTTCTAGATGGACTGCCTTAGTGTACGTGCAAATAAACAAACATATACACGTTATGGAGAGTTCTCTCACCCGTAACAAGTTATACCATAGCTCCTGCTTAGTCAGCTCCACTTACTTTGAAGGTCCAAATTATATTTACCTTATCCTTTTTAAAGAAGGTGGTCCTGGATAGTCATGTGGTCATTGTTCATACATTCTACATATAATGCAATTCTTAGATATTTCTTCACAACCGGTGTACCCCTAGGAATCTAATATCTTCCTCGGACTCGGGTTAAAGTCTGCAGCACATCTCCATGAAGATTTTAACCCATGGGTTTCCTTAACAATTAATTATACATACTGTAATATTTATTCTTGGGTAACAATATAGGATGTTTGGAGAGGCAAATCAGCCTTTACTATTCTGCCACAGCATCTAAATACACCCTTTCTATCTAAGACTAATCCAGAATCTCTTATGAGCTTATTCTTGCTGCTAGCATCTTGGCATAAAAGATAAAACATCTCTCCGTAATATTTTCTTTGCAACTTTTCAGCCAATATTCCATGGGTTCAAACTCCTTAAACCCCACTTTCTTATTTAAAAATTTTACAACTAATTTAGTAGTGTCAAGGAGTTGTCTTATTCATGAAAAGCTACTGATGTTTATCACATCTGGCTCAGGTACCACAGGATCCAGGTTTACAACACTAACCTCAGCAATACTATACTGCTTCTGCTCAGGCCATTCTTTAGTAAGTGACCATTTAGGACCTCTAAACCACAAGTCATCTCGGATCTTCCTTTTTACTGTTGAGTCTCTCGAGAGAAGAACAGCTGGGTTTACTGGAGGATACATGCATAAATTTGTCTGGAAGACAGTTCTTTTATAGTCTTCACTCTGTTGTGGATGGAAGGAATTTTAAGGTCTCCCCTCCTATCCAGTAAAGACACATCTCACTGTCAGTCCATATATAAATATCCTCACTCTGAGTGTCAAGCATAGTGGTTAAATACGTGGCAAATTTATGTCCTACGTAAGTGGAAGCCAATGCCATTTGAGGTAGAGTTCTTCCATCAATTGATGCAACTAGGGCTTTGGACATAACAGTTTTACTATAATCCCCTGTTGCTCAATAAACTACTGCCCCTTATGCCTTTTGAGAAGCATCAATAAATATATACAAATATGACAGCTCGTTACTGTTTATCTGTCTGGAAATACATGTCCTTGATGAATTTTCAAATTCCTTTCTAGTCTGTTCTAATTGTTCAACATAGGCTACGTCTCACCTAATTCATTGTCCCAGTCCAGCTTTTTTTCACCAAGCCTCTTGCACTAAACATTTGCCCTTTAACTATGGGGCTGATCAATCCTAATGGGTCAGAAAATATGGAGACGACTTAACAAGAACCTGTTGATGAGTGTTATAAAAGAGAACTTTATTGGTTTTAAACTTATTTCATCAACCCTTGTATGCCAGGTAAGACCCAACACATTCTGAGTTTCGCTAATGTCAATATCAGGATAGTCCTACTGTATTCTATTCCACAAAAACGGTGACTTTGTATTCCAGTCCCGTAACAGCAACTCTGCCTTCTCACATTCGGAAATGGCTACTTTAAAATAAGCCTTCAATGCTTCCGTCTCTGTATCAGCAACTACTTGTAAATTATCGATATAGAAGGCCTGCCCTAGTTCTGGGCATTTGGCTTTCTCAAAATGATGCTTCAAAGTGTTGCATAGTAGGAAAGGACTAACACATGAGCCAAGGAGCACCAATCGGGAACAGTAAGTTTTCAAAGGACTGCCCTTATTTTGAGGGTCTTGAGGTCAGATCAATTTTGTAAATTTCCCATCCTTTTCTCTCAATCCTATTCTGAGAAAAGGCTTACTAACGGTTGCTATATAAGCATAAGGATTCTCTCTATATTTTAATACCGTATTCCTCAACATTTCTGTTAGTGTACGTCCACAGTATATGCAGTCGTCTAAGCTAGCGAGTCCTTTGGACCCTTTATTACTACAATTAGATACCATCGTTATGGGAGTTTACTGAAACCTTGCTTACAGCATGATGTAAAAAATTACCATCTTTATGATTAACACAAACTTTCACCTCCTCCATAAATGTATTCTTCACTTGATCCTTTATAATATCATACATTGTTAGATGTTCTGGTTTGTCTCTCAACTTTCTTAGAAGATAATATAACTGAGCCTTAGCTGCTTGGTAATATGTTTGTAACTCCGAATGGTTTAGCTTCCATGATAATCCAATCCAATACTCTTCATCATTAGATTCCACAGACTGATCATACAAGTCCATAGTTATTTTTTCTTCTTTCTTATCCTTGCCAAGGAAATCTTTACCTCTTTAATATCATTCGCTTGTCCATTCTTTGTCCTTGGTAATTTCTCTCCGGATGTCAAAGAGCTAATAAAAGTGCCAACATCCTCTTTATGAACAGGCTTAACTGAGACTGACCTAGATTTCACAGTCAGTTGGTTAGTGGTCACTTTCTTTACTTCAACCTTCGGTTTGCTTTCAGCAGACTTCATTGTTCCGTGCAAATGTTTGCACAGTTGCATTAAGCCATGCTCAATCTCCATACAGGAGAATTGATCATTCTGATTTTTACCATACAATGCATCCCTGGTTCTGAGTAGCTATTAACTTTAAGGATACAGTTCTAGAAAGCATCCATTCTGCTGCTTTTACATCTTTGTAAATACCTAAAGCTTTTAAATTACAACACACTACGATACGAAAGTTTTGCAAGGAATCAAAATCATGTTTAGGCATGGGGAGTTCAATTAGTCTTCAGCAATTGGGTAATGACCTGCTCCCAATCTTCATAATTCTGTCAAAGAAAAGTTAAAGCCACCTCATAATTATCCTCTTCACCAGATAATTCCCTTGTCATCTTATAAAGCATGCCCTTGACCTGTCCTAAGAGATAAAATTTACTAACCTTCGAGAGGTCTGTTCTGTCATGGGCAAAGTTTGAGTTTATCCCAAAAGGATTCCAATTTTGCTCCCCATCAAACTCTGGGAACGTAATATTGGTAGTGTGGTTTTCCGACACAGGTCTACACCGTGTGTTTCTGCACAAGCATTAGCTAATTTTGTTTCAAGCAACTGTACGATGTTCATGTATTCCTCTATGTTATTTTCATACTTGGTACTTTCCGATTAGCACAGATCTTTATCATCTTCTTTGACAATGGCTGCTTCTAAACTGCTATAACTTACATCATACTTAGTCCGTCTGCCTTTTACGATGTTCGAATGACTTCTCAATTTTTGTCTGACACAGATATGTCCTCAGTCGTTTCTTTACAATCGTTCATAGCTCTTGTTACCCATCCTGTCATACCATTCGTTAACTTCTTTAACGATGAAATGGACATTTTGGGTGATTACTTTCAGTAATATTACAACCTTCAAAATTCCTATATTTTCACTTTAAATTTAGTTGGTTGTGGGTAAAATTTAAACAACTTCCCTCTGCGTTTTGTAACTGCTTAGGTTGTATCGTTCTCCCCACAATCATAATCCCACAAAATAAAAACTAAATTTATTACCCTGAGCCCAGATGCAGTTGGTTCTTTAGTATTCCATTGGACTACCCATGGCTTTTACTGAGTAAAAAGTGTCCCTCTTACGTTCTATGTAATTTATGAATTTCATCAGGACAGCCTCTTTACATTGATATCTCCAATGAACTCCGTCAGGTTTAAGGGCTGCCTGGAATGGTTAGGCATTAAAATGAATAAAGTCCCTTCTGCTGCATATCCTTCGCAACTTCCTTTTTACAGCCCTACAGACTAATTCATATGTGTTGTAGCTAACTGGTGCATTATATGGTAGATTTCTAGGCTTGAGGAGAGATATGGCTACAGAGGAGCTACACGACCCTTCAGAAGCCCTATCACTTCAGCTATATTCTCCATGATGTCATTCATCCTAAGTATCATTACCTTCCAGAAAAAGGATGGTACTGTAGTGTTCCCAATCCAATACGGTATTTAGCCGTTTATAACTTGAAAAGAAACTAGCTTTTCCACCTGGAGCTCAGAGACCTATACTATATATAAGTTTCTGTGTCTGGCAACATTACAGTGTGCAGTCAGGCTATGCCCCACAAAGCCTACATCTTTTCTATCCTTAATGACCTAGAGCAGCTTGTACAGCACCCTACCCGTATCCCTGACCGCCTTGGAGAGAGCTCCAACATACTTGACCTCTTCCTCACAACTAATCCTTCTGCTTACTCTGTTAATCTTTTCTCTCCGTTGGGCTCCTCCGATCACAACCTTATTACCTTAACCTATCCTATCACTCCGGTACGGCCTGTGGACCCTGCAGGGAAACGTCGTCTGTGGCATTTTGGAGCTGCGAACTGGGAGGCCCTCAGGCAGTACTTCTTTGATTTTCCCTGGAATGATTATTGCTTCCATGGCCGTGAGCCATCTGAGTGTGCCTTGCGCATTACGGAGGTTATTCTCTCGGGCATGGAAGCATACATTCCTTTCTCATATACTTTGACTAATGCAAGAAAGCCTTGGTTTAATCACGCTTGTTCTAATGCTGTCCGCAACAAGGAGAAGGCCTACAAAAGGTACCGGAGCCAACCCACCCCTGAATCACATCATCTTTACGTTTCTGCCCGGAATCGTGCTAAGTCTGTTCTTCGCTCTACTAAAAATAATTTCATCCATACTAAATGCTCTCAACTCTCCAACTCGAATTCTTCCCGCTCCTTCTGGCACCTTGCCATAAATCTCTCTAACAACTTTACCTCATCATCCTTCCCTCCTCTTTTCTACTCTGATGGTTCTGTAGCTATTTCTTCTACTGATAAAGCAGATCTCTTCGCACAGACTTTCTCCTCCAATTCCACCTTAGACGATTCCGGTGCTGTTCCTCCATCACTTCTCCCCTCTGACTTCCTCATGGCTGACATTAAAATTTCTTCAGTTGATGTATTTTCTGCCATCACTGGCCTCAGTACTAACAAGGCATATGGGCCTGATGGGGTCCCTCCTGTTGTTCTCAAGAACTGTGCTTCTGTGCTTACACCCTGCCTAGGCAAACTCTTTCGCCTTTGTCTGTCAACTTGTACCTTTCCTTCTTGCTGGAAGTTTGCTCTCATTCAGCCAGTCCCAAAGAAGGGTGACCATTCCCAACCCTCCAACTATCGTCCAATTGCTTTAACGTCCTGTATTTCAAAAGTTTTCGAGTCAATTCTTAATAGAAAAATTTTAAGGCATCTTTCCTATCACAACCTTCTTTCCGATCGTCAGTATGGGTTCTGTCAGGGAAGCTCCACTGGCGATCTTCTCGCCTACCTTTCAGACTCCTGGTCATCCTCCTTTCGGGGCTTTGGCGAAAGCTTTGCCATTGCACTTGACATCTCAAAAGCTTTCGATTGAGTCTGGCATAAATCTTTAATTTCCAAACTGCCCTCCTACGGTTTCTATCCTTCTATCTGTGCCTTCATTGCTAGCTTCCTTTCTGGTCGTTCTATAGCCGCTGTTGTAGACGGCCATCGTTCTTCTCCTAGATCTATCAACAGTGGTGTTCCTCAGGGCTCTGTCCTATCACCAACTCTCTTCCTTTTATTCATCAATGATCTTCTAAGCTGTACATCTGACCCTGTTCACTCATACGCTGATGACTCCACCCTTCACCTTTCCATTCGGTTCCCGCAACGCCCATCTCAACAGTTACTTCAAGAAACAAGGGATGAGGCTATGGCACACCTAATGTCTGACTTGGCTCGTATCTCTGACTGGGGTAAAAATAATATGGTTGTCTTTAATGCACCTAAGACTCAGTTCTTACACCTATCAACCCGACAAAATCTTCCACAGGTATACCCATTAATGTTTAATAATATTCAGCTTAATCCTGCATCATCCTTGAACATGCTTGGGGTTTCATTTACTCAGGACTTATCTTGGAAAGATCATATTACATCTCTTGTAAAATCTGCTTCCAAGAGATTGGGTGTGCTAAGCCGACTCCGCTCTTTCTTTACCCCTGCACAATTGTTGACTCTATACAGAGGTTTTATCCGCCCCTGTGTGGAGTACAACTCTCATGTGTGGGGAGGCTCCCCGCATGCAGCTATTCTCGGTGGGGTGGAGTCGGGGGCTTTTCGTCTCATTAACTCTCCTCCTCTTGCTGACTCCCTTCAACCTCTGTCTCTTCGTCGCACTGTTGCATCTTTATCTCTTTTCTATCGCTGCTTTAATGGTCACTGCTCCTCTGAACTGTCTGCTTGCATTCCTCCACCTATACGACGGGCGCGTAACACCCGTCTGGCAGCAAACTCTCATCCCTTTTCTGTCCAGCTCTCTAATGCAAGAGTTAACCATTACGTCTTTCATTTATGCAACAGGTCAGCTCTGGAACTGTCTCCCTCTATCTGTATTTCCTGCTGGCTATGATCTCCAGTCTTTCAAACGCAGTGTGTCCAGGCATCTCAAAATGATCGGATCTTGAATTTGGCTCTCTATTGTATTTTGTTTTTCTCTTGGAGGGAACTGTTACTGCGGGCTCATGGCCTTTGGTTCCTTCTTCCTCGCATAAAAAAAGAAAGAAAAAAGCCAACCTTCAACCCGCTTAAAGCCTCTGCACACATCCGTACTCGTCACTCGGAGCACTAAAATGTCATAAATATTGAGGGTATTCTTCTATGAATACAGCAAATGTTAAAATTAATGTAATAAGAGTCTCTTTGAATGAGTGGGACATAAACTGACACCCTGACTCGCCTATTGGAGTAGACGGTATCACCAGTCGAGCAGGGCAGTACTCCCAAGGTGGAAGGAAAGCTGTTGATTAGGAGAGCTGGAGCTCCCTTTTCAGCAGTCCATGGGACTAGTTCCTGATCATCCCCCTTTGCTGAACTTTTTCAGTGTTTCAGTTACACAGGGAGTAGGCCAGCATGCTCTACAATACATGTTTCTCTAACTGTCAACATCAATCTACATGCACATTACACACTACACCACCTTTTCAAAATTAAAGAAAAATGGCATACTATAACCATGCCTAGGAGACCCAAGGGGGGGAGGAACCATAAATGCCCCTACCATCTGCCCCTTTCCCGGTGATGACTCAGTGTTCCTGGAGCCACTGTCTGACTCACTTCTTCATTTCTGCAGTATTCACGGCCTTTCCTCTAACTTTCACTCTGTTGAACACCACCTCTCCTTCTCTAAACCTCACATTCACTTCTTAACAGAGACCCAGCTGTCTGAGGCAACTGACAGCAAAGCCTTTTCTGTATCCTCCGACTTTTGCTATACTCATTTCAAAGCCAAAGGTGGCTGTTGTGTATATGTACGCAACGACCTATCTTTCTCTCATGTTCCTGAACTTGATTCTTCTGAATTCTCTACTCTCTGGTTTCGGCTTTCTTGTCATCTGCTGACTAAATATATCTGTGCTGTTAGCTTATCTCCTAATTCTACTGACTATCACAAATTCTTCAACTCTCTTACTTCTACAATGGAACACATTCTATCCATTTCTCCTTTCTCTGAAATCTCCATTCTAGGAGACTTCAAGGTTCACCACCACCTTTGGCTCTCCTCTCCTTCACTGATCCACCTGGTGAAAAAGCCTACAGCTTTTCTATCATTAATGACCTAGACCAGCTTGTACAGCACCCTACCCATATCCCTGACTGCCTTGGAGAGAGCTCCAACATACTTGACCTCATCCTTCTAACTAAACCTTCTGCTTACATTGTAATTTTTCTCTTCGTTCGGCTCTTCCGATCATAACCTTATTACCTTAACCTGTCCAATCGCTCCGCTACGGCCTGTGGACCCTCCAAAGAAATGTCGTCTGTGGTACTTTGGAGCTGTGGATTGGGAGGCCCTCAGGCAGTACTTCTTTGATTTTCCCAGGAATGATTATTGCCTCCATGGCCAGGAGCCATCTGAGTGTGCCTTGTGCATTACGGAGGTTATTCTTTTGGGCATGGAAGCATACATTCCTTTCTCATATCCTTTGACTAATGCAAGAAAGCCTTGGTTTAATCACTCTTGTTCAAATGCTGTCCGCAACAAGGAGAGGGCCTATAAAGGGTACCGGAGCAATGCACCCCAGAATCACATTTTTTTATGTTTGTGCCCGGAATCGTGCTAAGTCTGTTCTTTGCTCTGCTAAAAATAATTTCATCTGTACTAAATGTTCTCATCTCTCAAATTTGAATTCTTCCCACTCCTTCTGGCACCTTGACAAAAACCTTTCTAACAACTTTATGTCATCATCCTTCCCTCCTCTTTTCTACTCTGATGGCTCTGTAGCTATTTTTTCTACTGATAAAGCAGATCTCTTCGCTCAGACTTTCTCCTCGAATTCCACCTTGGACGATTCTAGTGCTGTTCCTCCATCACTTCCTCCCTCTGACTTCCTCATGACTGCCATTAAAATTTCTTCAGCCGATGTAGTTTCTGCCATCACTGGCCTCAGTACTAACAAGGTATATGGGCTTGATGGAGTCCCTCCTGTTGTCCTCAAGATCTGTGTTTCTGTGCTTACACTCTGCCTAGGTAAACACTTTCACCTTTGTCTTTCAACTTGTACCGTTCCTTCTTGGTGAAAGTTTGCTCTCATTCATCCAGTCCCAAAGAAGTATGACCATTCCCAACCCTCTAACTATCGTCCAATTGCTTTAACATCCTATGTCTCCAAACTTTTTGAGTCTATCTTTGACAGAAAAAATTTAAAGCATCTTTCCTATCACAGCCTTCTTTCTGATCGTCAGTATGGGTTCCATCAGGGACTCTCCACTGGTGATCTCGTCACCTACCTTTCAGACTCCTGGTCATCCTCATTTCGGGACTTTGACGAAAGCTTTTCCATTGCACTTGACTTCTCAAAGGCTTTCGACTGAGTCTGGCATAAATCTTTAACTTCCAAAATGCCCACTTACGGTTTCAATCCTTGTCTCTGTGCCTTCATCTCTAGCTTCCTTTCTGGTCGTTCTATAGCCGCTGTTGTATACGGCCATCGTTCTTCTAGATCTATCAACAGTGGTGTTCCTCAGGGCTCTGTCCTATTATCAACACTCTTTCTTTTATTCATTAGTGATCTAAGCTGTATGGCTAACTCCATCCACGCGTACGCTGATGATTCCACCCTTCACCTTTTCATTCGATTTATGTAACGTCCATATCAGCAGTTACTTCAACAAACAAAGGATGAGGCTATAGCACACCTAATGTCTGACTTGGCTCGTATCTCTGACTGGGGTAAACATAATCTTGTTTTTAATGCATCTAAGACTCAGTTTTTACACCTGTGAACTAGAAAAAATCCTCCACAGTAGTGCCCACTAATGTTTAATAATATCCGGCTCAATCCTGCATCATCCTTGAACATGCTTGAGGTTTCATTCACTCGGGACTTATCTTGGAAAGATCATATTGGATCTTTTGTAAAATCTGCTTCCAAGAGATTAGGTGTGCTAAGCTGACTCCATGCCCTCTTTACCCCTGCACAGATATTGACTTTATACATGGGTTTTATTCACCCCTTTGTAGAGTACAACTCTCATGTGTGGGGAGGCTCCCCACATGCAGCTCTTCTCAATAGGGTGGAGTCAAAGGCTTTTTGTCTTGTCAACTCTCCTTCTCTTACTGGCTCCCATCAACCTCTGTCTCTTTGCCGCACTGTTTCCTCTTTATCTCTTTTGAATTGCTACTTCAATGGTCATTGCTCCTCTGAACTGTCTGCTTGCATCCCTCCACCTCTACAACAGGTGCATAGCACCTGGCTAGCAATAAACTCTCATCCCTATTCTGTCCAACTCTCTAATGCAAAAGTTAACCATTACTCCCAGTCCTTCATGTATGTGTCACGAATCAATTCGCGACATTTCCTTTTTGTGAGAAGCCACGAACTATTAGTGGAAAACTCACTGTGTATCGCTCAGTTAACCGTTTCTCTCTCCATTTCGGGGTATACTTTCCAAATCATTCGTCACTTTCAAAAGTGACCGATTTAATGCACGCCACTAAGTGCGCTACTGAGCGATACAATTGTTTCTTTATCGTTCGCCTCTGCTTGCATAAACCGTTAGCCACGCCTTCTTTTGGTGGCTTGTCGTCCTGCCTATGCATTATTTGAATTCAGTCTTGTGTTTGCTGTGACGGAGAAAGGGTCTGTGCTCAGAAGTGGAGAGGTCAGCTAGCACCCCAAGCTCTATTAGTACAGTTAATCCCGGTACTCCCACCTTAGTGGTGATACATAGTATTCATCGACTGGTATTTCTTTTGTGTATTTTGTAGTTTTAAGAGCTTAGTTAAGGTGTTTTTCCCTAGGCGTAAGTATTTAGCTTTTGTGAGAGTGAGTGAGTGCGTCTCATTGATTTGATTTGAAATGTAATGTTAAATTTATTTTTGTAATTAATAAATTTAACAGTTCTATTTCTTGAGCTTAATGTAGAGTAAATCTTGTTTCATTTCTCCATAATTAAGCTTATTTCCCATATAGCTCCTAGCTTGCATAAACGTTTTACTATTCATAACTGGTACTTAGACCAGTCTTGTATTAACTTAAAATCCGTTGTGCCAGGAGTTAATGCATCAGCAAGAACCTGATGTTATTATTATTAGTATTAGTTATTTATTGTCAGGGGTGATGTAACTTTCTCCAGAGGCTAACAGTACAGTAATTCAGCAATTGTGAGTAATTAGTCTCTGCTGAGTACTGTTGAGAAAGTTTATAAATTCTCGTTCTTAGAGAATCTTAGCAAATCAGCGTAAAGTAATCGTTGCTTGATGTAGCAAGACAATCATTGTCTCTGCTCTTCAATATTATTGAATATTATTATCAATTTGAATAATATTTAAGCATTTATATCAAAATTACCGTGATATTATAAAAACCCCGTGACAATTGGCGACCTCATTCCAGGATATTAACTCCTAGCTCTAAAGCTATTCACGAGATAGTGCTCACTCATTCATATTTAGGTATTTATCATTAAAGTTTATAGACACAAGCTTACTGGTGTTTACCCTTAATTTAGCAAGTGAATTTTGCTTTATTAATCAATAGAATACTTAACTCTAGTTTATTTTTGGTAACGCCAGACAATTTTATTCGCTCCTGGGTAGTCGCCGTACCCATTGTGTTTATTATTGAGTCTTCCCAGTCATTTACATTTTTGATTTATTCTTTGCCAGTTAACTAGATAAGACTGGTCACCACTAGCTTGTGTCTGTATTCTTTACTTGTGTTTATTAGTATTCGTCGCTAAGCAGTCAGTGCTCAATTTCGGTTACTTAGTAAATTGAGCTAGCATCATGGCTACAGCTGTATATGTACAGGAAGCCAAAGATATTGGTCTCACAGACCCAGAGAAAATACAGAGTTACGTTCTCTCACGGTTCAATTACGAGCAAGAACGTGAGAAAGATGCTCGTGAAGAGCGTAGGATTCAGCGCGAATGCGAGCGAGAACAGCGCGAATACGAGCGAGAACAGCGCGAACACGAGCGAGAACAGCGCGAATACTCGCGTGAACAACGCGAGCGAGAACGAGAACATGAACGTGCCGAACGTGAGGCACGAGAAAAACATGAACTTGAAATGATGAAGCTCAAGCGAGATTCCTTGGCTTCAGACACGTCTGGTGCAGTTGGTCAAAGCTCCACGAGCGTTCCCCCTGCACATGTCCTGGCGACCCCACGCATCAAGCTTCCTTCATACAAGGAAAGCGAGCGAATCGAGCCGTACATAGCTCGTTTTGAGGACATGGCAGACTTATATCAACTGGATGAGGCAGCTAAGCGGCTTCAGTTTCTTAGCCTATTTGAGGGCCCTGCCCTCGATATTCTCCACAGAATTCGTGGAGACAATCTCACATATGAGATGATGAAAGCTGCACTCATTAAGGCGTATGGTCTCACAGTAGACGACGCCAAAGTTCAGTTCATGCGAGCTCGTCTCCAAGACAAGGAGACAGCTGTTCAGTTCCTTGATCGTCTCACAGCTTACTTAAATGAGTGGATGGAGAAAGATGAAACTCCTTCCACGCGTGAGGGGATAATTGACCTTATGCTGCGTACACAGCTAGAGAGGTCGTGGCCTGCTGAGCTCATAGCACAGCTTAAGATCTGCCAGGTGAAAGATGCCAGCCAAATGGCAGAGAAGGCTGACGCATTCTTTACTACATACGGGTATCAAGCTCGTAAGCAAAACACCTGGAGCAGAAAAGATACTGCTAAGTCTGGGAAGCCGTCTCAGACTGAATCCCAGCACCAAGGCCGTTCTCAGAATAATGGCCAAGGTCCAAAACCGCAGTGGAAGGACCAGGGGCAAAACACTCAGAAACCTGAGTGGAAGAGGTACAACAAGTACCCTAACCAGCAGCAGTATCAGCCACGCAACCGACCGTCGGGACAAACTTTTTCACCACCAGCTCAAAAGAGGCAGGAGGCAAATGCAGCCTTCATTCCTCAGCAGCAGCCTGGTGGTCACGTCCCTACCAGTGTGGGTACTTCCCCACAGTTCACTAGTCCCACAGTGACAGTGAACCCCCCTCCACAGATGGCCAATGTTCCATCTCCCCAATATAACCTTCAAGGCACAATGTTTGCCACATCAATTCAGCAGCCTCATGAGTGGCTAGCTGCTTCCTCCACAGGCCCTCCCACAGGTGACAGTACCTTCCTTGTTCAGCCAGGGTTTGTGGGAGACATTCCTGTGAAGGTCCTGAGAGACAATGGTTCCTCAGGTTGCTCTGTCAAGCAGAGTCTAGTTCGGCCTGAGCAGTATACAGGTCGACAGATCCATGTAAGCCTTATTGATGGATCAGTGAGATTGTTCCCTGAGGCATGTATCCAGGTGGCATCTCCATTTATACTGGTATGACACTTGCAGTTGTCATGCCAGAGCCTCTATTTGACTTAATAGTAGGCAATATTAATGGAGTCAAGGATAGTTGCTCCGATGGCGCTACTCAGACTTCGGCTGCTGCGGTGACACGAGCCATGACTGAGGCTCCAGACTGTGTCACCCCAGTGATCATTGAATCGCCGCAAGATCTGATGTGCAGTCAACTTGTTGTACAAGAACAACATTCTGACCCGACACTTGCTGCCGTGCGGAATAAACAAAAGGGTCGAGTGATTAAGTATTCACGGGGAGGTCGAGCCAAGTTCCTTCGCAAACAAGGACGGCTCTACCGTGAGTCACGAACACCCGAGGGCGAGGTTCGACTGCAGTTTGTCGTTCCCGCCAAGTACCGCCTAGCAGTGTTACAATGGGGTCATTGTTCAGCCTCAGGAGGTCACATGGGCAAAAGGAAGACCCAGGGCCGTATCCGAGCTGACTTTTTCTGGCCAGGGATGGGACGGGACATAGATAATTTTGTCCGTTCTTGCAGTGTGTGCCAAAGTATCACCACTAATCAGGGACATGCCCTTCCTGTGCCATTTGTAACTACACCTGTAATCTCTGAGTCAGTTGAGAGACAGGGTAGTGGTGAAGTGGGTGCAGACCTGACGTCTCGCCCATTGGCCCCACAGGACACATTATGTCCAGGGCCTGTACATACATATTATGTACCGTAAGTTAAGGGGGAAGTTGAGAGGCGACTTGAGGCTATGGAAGACCCAAGTTTGCACAAGGATTCTCAGCTTCCCGGTACTAATAGAAGTACTGTAGGTTAAGGGGGAAGTTCGAGAGAGAACTCCGCAGTGGCGACTTGAGGCTATGGAAGACCCAAGTTTGCATAAGGATTCTCAGCTCCCCGATACTAATATAAGTATTGTAGGTTAAGGGGGAAGTTCGAGAGAGAACTCCGCAGAGGCGACTTGAGGCTATGGAAGACCCAAGTTTGCACAAGGATTCTCAGCTTCCTGGTACTAATATAAGTATTGTACTGTAGGTTAAGGGGGAAGTGAGAATTCCGCAGAGGCGACTTGAGGCTATGGAAGACCCAAGTTTGCATAAGGATTCTCAGCTCTCCGATACTAATATAAGTACTGTAGGTTAAGGCACAGGTTGAGGACCCGTGTGCGGTTCGAGGCTATGGAAGACCCGAGTTTACACAGGGATTCTCAACTTGTCGAAACATAATCGTGTGCTAAAATTAATGGCGACCTCGAGTGTACTTTTCATAGCATGTACTGACTGCTAGCCAGAGAGAGTAATTGTAACATAATAAGAATTTTGTCCCATTGACACTTTTGATGCTCCACCTCAATTGGTTTTGCAGGTTCAGCAATGGGTGTAGCAGTTTTGCTGTGCGGGCCAGCCGATCGTCTGCCGCACGCTGCCACCTCTTCTCCTCTGCCTTCGTCCTTATCGCCATATATTATTTACTGTGTCATTTTACACGTAGGTACAGTTACACTGCAACTGTCACACCTACACTGTGTATTACATACATCACACTACACAACAATTAGTTGTCAGTGTAAATGTAGCGAATTTTCGCTCAGTTTGACCTGAGTACAGGATTTTCACCGTCGTCACGGAGTTTTTCCCTCAAGCTTGCTTCTATTAACGTAAATACGAGGTTTTTTCGCTCACTGGCGACTGCGATTTTCTCCTGTAGCAGGATAGCACACACACCACAGTGTGAATCTTGTGTGACTGAGTTAGGATTTATATATATGTATATTGAAATCTTTCTTCTGAAGGAAGAAAGATTTAATTTTCATGGGGCGTAATGTCACGAATCAATTCGCGACATTTCCTTTTTGTGAGAAGCCACGAACTATTAGTGGAAAACTCACTGTGTATCGCTCAGTTAACCGTTTCTCTCTCCATTTCGGGGTATACTTTCCAAATCATTCGTCACTTTCAAAAGTGACCATTTAATGCACGCCACTAAGTGCGCTACTGAGCGATACAATTGTTTCTTTATCGTTCAGCCTCTGCTTGCATAAACCGTTAGCCACGCCTTCTTTTGGTGGCTTGTCGTCCTGCCTATGCATTATTTGAATTCAGTCTTGTGTTTGCTGTGACGGAGAAAGGGTCTGTGCTCAGAAGTGGAGAGGTCAGCTAGCACCCCAAGCTCTATTAGTACAGTTAATCCCGGTACTCCCACCTTAGTGGTGATACATAGTATTCATCGACTGGTATTTCTTTTGTGTATTTTGTAGTTTTAAGAGCTTAGTTAAGGTGTTTTTCCTTGGCGTAAGTATTTAGCTTTTTGTGAGAGTGAGTGAGTGCGTCTCATTGATTTGATTTGAAATGTAATGTTAAATTTATTTTTGTAATTAATAAATTTAACAGTTCTATTTCTTGAGCTTAATGTAGAGTAAATCTTGTTTCATTTCTCCATAATTAAGCTTATTTCCCATATAGCTCCTAGCTTGCATAAACGTTTTACTATTCATAACTGGTACTTAGACCAGTCTTGTATTAACTTAAAATCCGTTGTGCCAGGAGTTAATGCATCAGCAAGAACCTGATGTTATTATTATTAGTATTAGTTATTTATTGTCAGGGGTGATGTAACTTTCTCCAGAGGCTAACAGTACAGTAATTCAGCAATTGTGAGTAATTAGTCTCTGCTGAGTACTGTTGAGAAAGTTTATAAATTCTCGTTCTTAGAGAATCTTAGCAAATCAGCGTAAAGTAATCGTTGCTTGATGTAGCAAGACAATCATTGTCTCTGCTCTTCAATATTATTGAATATTATTATCAATTTGAATAATATTTAAGCATTTATATCAAAATTACCGTGATATTATAAAAACCCCGTGACAGTATGCAGCAGGTCAGCTCTGGAACTGTCTTCTTCTGACTGTATTTCCTACTTCCTGTGATCTCTAATTCACATATCTCAACATGAACGGATCTTGTATTTGGGTCTCTTTTGTATTTTTTTTTTCTTGGAAGGAACTGTTTTGTGGGCTCAGCGTTTGGCTCCTTCTTCCTCGCATTTGAAAAAAAAATCTCCCTTATCCTAGCTAGCTTCCCATGGTTTGCTCAAATCTTAAAGGATACTTAGGTAGATAAGTCATATTGACAGATAATGACGGTCTTGCGGTCTTGGTTGGGTTGCATGGGTCAAATTCAAGCATCCTTTAGTGCAGTATATACAGTGCTCTCCCATTAGCTAGCTGACTTGAACTGAGTTAAAAATGGTGTACCGGTATCTCCTTTTCCGAGATGAAAAATATTATTCAGTTACAGGTACTTAAATTCAATGAATTACTTAGTGAAATTTACACGGATGATCTAACTTAAGTCATCTTAGTTTTAAATAATATTAAACTAAAGCAACATATTCATTTTATCTACTCGACGATATACAAGACCTTCCATTTTCCCCGTCACCATGCCACGCATGCGCAGGCATGTACATGGAATATTCCTATGATCATAGGAAATTTATACACGTTTTTACATTATTTATCCATAAAAGGTTATATGCAGTAGCATTTAATTTATTAATGTTAAAGACTATTATCCAGAAAACTTGAGCAAATCCCTGAGTTATTAAACCATTTTTAACCAGCACTATATGTTCTCTGGTAAACTCCTCAGCTTTTTAATGATGACAACTATAATAAAAAAAAAGCGTGCATATACCGCTGCACACAGGATATCTCCTTCTGGGGTAATAGTTTCCGTTGTATACATACATACATACATACACACACACACACACACACACACACACACACACACACACACACACACACACATATATATATATATATATATATATATATATATATATATATTGTTGCGTCCCCGTCCCACACTGACACTGGATCCTACAGCGGTAGTTCAGTATAGGAAGGACGTTGCCCAATGAGTTGTTCTTCCAATGGTCAGGCTCTCTGTGTACAGCACACAAGATCAGCTGAGGCAAAGATAAACACTGGCTTCTTAACTTCACTGTCTTTATTTTCCAAATATTCACACTTAATGCTTTCCAACTTATCTTCACTCCTCTCACGAGCACTGGAGCTATACAGATTATACTAAATGAAATTACACTTAATGCTTGACAACACTTCACTGTTTTCACAAGTACCGAAAATATACAAACTACACTGAATCTGCCTGACACTGCGCTACACTCAAACTGAACTGAAAACCGACTTAACTTGAATTGGTCTTTTCCTCATCCTTATATAAACTTGCATTACTTTAGTGATTTCTACATTTTCCACAGTTCTGGGGTATTCAGAGAGAGAGCACAGTTGCCAACTCGGAGACAACCAAAACTTGCCAGAGCTCTCCCACAAACACTAAATTATTTAGCATACAAACTTAAATCTAAGTACAGTACACAATTTAACAAACAGACTCATAAATAAAACGTTATTGAGAAATAGGGCATAATAATTAATGCATAACTTATGAAGTAACTATGCTCACAAACAACAGGCAAACTGGCAACTCTGACTCATACCGGAACTAGCCTACGGTAAACATCAGGAATCGTCGAGTAGCTGCTGGAATACCTAACTGGTGACTCTCTCTTCTTAACACCACCCCTCCCTAGTCCTTTGTCATCCCGACAAAACCACACAATATATACAAATATAATTAATCCTAATGAAACGTCTAACTATACACAAAATAATCCTTCAGCTTCTCAGGTCTTCTTCTGTGTGGCTTCCGACGACATCCTTGTTCCTCCATACAGTCTACTCCCCTTGGAAGGTCTTGGTCCTCTTCTTGATTTGCTTCTTCTCTTGGGAATCTGTCACCATCCTCTTGCACTTCAGCTCCGTGGTCCTCCTCAACATCCTCAGCTGCAGGAGAGCATGATTCCTTGGAGACGTCCCAGCTCTACTCTCCTGGCCCATGGTACTGCCACAGACAGTTCACGTGTACCACCTTTGGGCGAGACTTCCTGCCTCACCGAATCCGATGTTACATCTGATAGGCGGTCCAACACAGTGTAAGGCCCATCCTATGGGCTCTGCAGTTTCGGTGACTGTCCCTTCTTCCACTTAGGATTGTATAACCAAACTTGGTCACCATCCTTGATTTCACTTGCGTTGGCATCATACTTGCACTTCATCACCTCTCCTGAAAACTTGAGGGCTCCTCACACTTGATGATGTACCTCAGCCAGCCTCTCCTGAAGATTGCATAGCTGGTGGTGTCTGTAGGCAGCTCTTCACCAGGTGGTCTTCTGATTAACAAATCAACAGGTTAGCATAACTCGTGCCCCAACATCAGTTCTGCAGGGTGTAGCCGGTAGACTCATGGGATGCAGACCGATATGCCATCAGCAACACAGGTAATTTCTGGTCCCATCCTGTTTGTCTCTCTATGCAGTACTTGACCAATTCTTGTCCCAGGGTCCGGTTGAATTTCTTCACTACCCCATCTGACTGTGGTCTTAATGGGGTTGTCCTGGTCTTCTTGATCCCCAATAAATTGCAGCAGACTCAGATTCCTAACCTGGTCAGAAAGTAGCTCTTGTGGCATCCCAAAACGACAGAAAACTGATGGACCAAAGCTTGAGCAACAATTGTAGCCTCTTGATCAAGGATAGCATAGGCTTCTGGCCACTTTGTGAAGTAGTCCATGGCGACACACATGTACCGGTTTCCTCTTTCAGTGAGTGGCAGAGGTCCAGCAATGTCCACTACAACTCTATCCATCGGTGCACCCATGGCACAGCTGGAAAGGGGTGCAACCACGTTTCTTGGGTCCCTTCTTGGCACAACACATATCACAGGCCCGACACCACTCTTCAACATCCCGATGCATGCCAATCTAGTAGAATCTCTGTCGCAGCTGGCTTAGAGTTTTCTTCACTCCCGGGTGCCCACTATTGATCTGGTTATGGGACTCATCAAAGATCTCGGACCTCATCTTCTTTGGATTCACCAGTTGCCAATATTTGCTGAGGCCATCAACTGTTTCTCACTGACGCTCCAATAGTTCATTGTTCAAACGAAAAAGGTCCCACTGACTCCAGTAGCTCTTGGTCACAGGCCTTAACCTGGAAACTTCTTCCCTAGGTAGCTGCACTGTACTCCACTGCAGCCACTCTAGCACTGGTTGTAAATCTACATTCTTCATATGCATCCTCTTCAGGTCTTCTGCAACTGACACTGGCCCTGTCACTGCTGTACGGCTGCATTTCATGCTATGATCTTCCTTTTTGCTACACTGCCAGCACTCTGGATCGCAAGGCCGACGACTCAGGCTGTCAGCATTGCCACATACCCTCCAAGGATGGTGCTGCACCTCATAATTGTGCTGGTCTAGCTTCCCAAGCCAGCGTGCCAGTTGTCCTTCCGGATTTTTTAGTGTTTTCAGCCACTTGAGTGCTCATGGTCCATCCTGATGAAGTTTGACCCATAGAGGTAGGGATGGAAGAAATCAATGCTCTTCATCACTGCCAAGAGCTCCTTATGGGTCACACAGTAGTTCCGCTCTGGTGGGCTGAACTTCTTGCTGTAATATGCTACCACATACTCTATTTCATTCTTCTTCTGTGACAGGACCCCAACAATACCGTGGTCTCTATCATCACAGGCCAAGATAAATGCCTGACTCTGATCAGGGTATGGCAGTACTGAAGAGCTTACTAACGTTGAAGGCTTTCTGAGTCTCTGCTGTCCACGCAAACTTCTGCCTCATCCCCAACATCTTATGCAGAGGTGCCGCTATCATTGCAAAGTCCCTAACAAAACACCAGTAGTAGGTACATAATCCAAGAAAGCTCTGTGGCTCCTTCACACAAGTTGGAACTGGCGAGTTTTCCACAGCTGCCACCTTCTCCAGGTCAGTACTGACGCCACTTTCGCCTACAATGTGTCCCAGGTACTTTATTTCCTTCTGAAACAAGTAGCACTTCTTGGGGTTCAGGTTGAGGTGCACTGCGCGGATCCTGTTAAGCACCTCCGACAACCTCTCCAATACCTGGTTGGAAGTCCATTCAAACACAATTACATCATCCAGATAGATGAGAGCTGTCTGTCAGTGCAACACGGTCCATGACGTGCTCAAATGTAGCTGGGGCATTGCATAGGCCAAAAATGGCATCACTTTAACCCGCCCCGTCCCAACCACTTTTTGACCACTGGTACCCCCCAATCCCGACCATTTTTCGACCCTTTTTTTTTTTGCTAAAACTTTCGCTTTTGGTGAGAAACATCGAAAATTCATAGAGAAATCACTCACCTGAGGTTTAAAATACTCATTACAGGTAGGAGAGCCTCCTTACCTTACTGGGTTTTCTATCAGGCTGGCACCAAAGAAAACGAGTTCTATGGGAGGATAACTATTTCACACCACTCATAAACGGTATTTATTTATTTACTGTTACGAATTTATATGTAGTACAAGAGTATATTGGTTTTCAAGCAGTAATATAGGCATTATAAGCATTGTTTCACTTACTAATACCTGACCTTTTTTTGCCACATTACCTGATCATCATTTCTAACTGTTTCTTCCTCTAATGCTATGTAAAGTTTGTCCTCCACATTGTCATTGATTGGGGAATCACTCTGGCCCTGAATTTCGTACCGTGGCATGACATGGCTGTACTGGCCAGGTCACTGATAACAGGTGAATTGCTGAGACAATGGCATGCAGGGGGGGGGAGGAGGTCATGCTGGGTAAGGCATTGTCTCTGCCTGGCATCTTGTTGAGGAAGGTGTCACGTGTATACGTACCAAAAATGACTCGCGAAAATTGAAAATTGTGGAAATTATGAACCTTGCAATTGCAGGACGTTGAAGTACGTCCCCGGGATTAGCTGTGACAAAACGTGAGGACGTGGAAGTACGTCCCCGGGACGCCGCGGGTTAAATGCCATAAACCCTGCCTGTATGAAAAGGCTGTCTTCTCTTTGTCCTTCTCTGCAACCTTGACCTGGTGGTATCCTGCCTTCATGTCTTTGGTGGAGAACCACTTAGCACATGGCAGAACATCCAGGGAGTCATCAATTCCTGGCAAGGGGTATGTGTTCTTTACTGTCACTTCATTCAGGGCTTAATACTCTATACAGCACCTTACTGAGCCATCCTTCTTCCTTACCAGAATCACTGCTGATGCCCAAGGACTGTTGTTACCCCTTGACTTTGGAGATTCTCCATCACCTTCTCCATTTCTTGCTGTTGGATTGGCGCCATCCTCAGTGCTGGCTGTTTAATCGGGTGGTGATCCTCGGTGTCTATACTATGTTCCACCAGTTCAGTGCACCTTAGGTCTAGATCTCCAGTGGAAAAGACATCAGCAAACTTCGTCAGCAGTGGCCTTAACTTTAGCACTTGTGAGCCATCCAGGCATTGGCAACTCCTTGAAAATAGGTCTCGCATGTGTCCATCTTCCTTGACTACGTTCCTTTTGCAGGCCTTCCTCTGATGCCACTCAGGGTCCACCGCCTGGCACAGTCCCACAATTTCTCCCTCATTGATCTTGTGTGGCTCATGGGAGAAATTGGCCACCACAACCGGCACATCATCTGCACCTGTTTCCACCAGTGTTCCTCCTGCCATCACTCCAGCCTTGGTCTTGCACCGTGCATCAGGCTCCACTATCCCTACAGAGCTGTCAAAAGAGCTACTCACCATACACTGGAGCAACAGTTCTGATTTGGGGGGTATCACTGTAGTGCGACGTGCATTCACCTCGCCACCAGAACTGATACATTTCACTGCAGTGATGGGAACCGACCAGCCTCGAACCTTCAGCTTCATGGAGCAGAAGTCCAGCTCACATCCAATGGACATCAGATAGTCCAGACCCACAAGGCAAGGATCCTCCATGTTGGCCATGTAGATAGGAAGAGTAGCCTCTTGCCCTGCCACTTCAATCCGGACATCCACGGGTCCCTTCAGTTCCATGCGGTGCCCAGTTACACCACAGAGTTCTTCCGATGATTCAGGCAGATACCGTTGATGTAACACATCAGGCCTCACAAAAGTCTGCTCTGAGGCCGAATCAATCACCAGTGAATACTTCTTTCCGTCTATCCTTCCATCTATTCGCACACTGTCGATTGCCATTCTCTTGCATTTTCTCGGTGGTGGGGCTACTAGGGAAAAGCTGGATGGTGGTTGCCCCTTCACACCAGCCTCTACTAGTTTTCTGCTTCTTTCTGGTCTTCTGCAACCTTCTTCTTATCATCCTTTTTCTTCTTCGGACACTCAGAACTGAAGTGTCCCACCTCACTTCATGTCCAACATGCTTTTGTTACAATTGAAGTTGTCCTTGCACTGCTCTGTTCATGCTCTTTCGTCTATTTGTGACAATCCTCCTCCTTGTGTCCCGGCTTCCTGCAGAACCAGCAGCCTCCTTCAGTCTTCTCCTCTTCCCTCTTCCACTTGTGGCAATCCTCTTTTCTTTGTCCTGGCTTTTCACAATACCAGCAACTTCCCCCAAATTTTTCCTTTTCACATACCTGCCCCTTTCTTGACTTGAATCTTGCACTATGACCTGCCTGAAAGGTAGATGTACTGGACCTGACATAGGACTCAAATTCTAGAGCCCTGGCTAGTGGTTCTTGCATGCTTCTTGGTTGTGCCTGCTACACTTGCACTTTCAACTCTGCATTATCAAGAGTATCGATGAGCTGGTCTCTCAGTAGAATAGCCAACAGGTTAGGTTCTGCTCCAGGGTACGCCTTGTATGCTGTACTCTCCAGGTCATGAGCAAGCTGCTGTAGGGATTCTCCTCGAGCCCAAATACGGCACCAGAATCTTGCTCTGTAAACCTCAGTCTGGTACATGGTTCCATATATGTGCTCCAGCACTTCTACTAGGGACTGATAACTGTTCCTCTCCATCACTGACATCTGGACCTGAATTTCCATTGCGGCGCCCTTAAGGTTAGTACCAAGCTGCACTGTCCTCTGTCTATCATCCCAACCATTCTGATACGCAAGTAACTCAAACTGTGCACGGTAATCTTCCCAAGATACTCTACCATCAAATTCCTGAGGTTTCTTTTTAACCCGTGAATTGCACTTTTACTTTTTTTTTTTTTTTTTATCCCACCCCGTGGTGCGCAAAAAATTTAGAAAAAAGTTTTTCTTTTTAGTTTTTGTTTATTATAAACTTGAAGATAAACATCCAGGGCATCATGTGGTGAAGAAGAAAATAATCTCTCTCCGTCTTTGCATGGGGCTATGCGTAAGTTCACGCATAGGAGTACGGAAATAATGACAAAGAAATACAAATTTGTTTTTGTTTATTATAAATTTGAAGATAAACATCCAGGGCATCATCTGGTGAAAAAGAAAAAAAATCTCTCTCTCTCTCTCTCTCTCTTTGCATAGTGGCATGCATAAGTTTGTGTAAGGGTGGAGTAGTTAGCAGTGATGCACGGCCAGCACAGCCCGAGCTGTGGCTCGCAACAGACACTTCCCAGCCTGTGCTGTGGCTTGCAATTCACGGGTTAATTGGACCCCGATTATACTGCAGCCATTCACTTCGCTGATTTAGGGACTAAAAACTGGGATATCATAATTAAGGCCAGGACTTAAAACTTCTTCTGATTATTCAGCCCAGTAATGCTACCTTTAGATGCCTGGGATCCATCAAGATTCATCATACACTGTCCATTCTTTTCATATGTTCCTTGTGCGCTAGCCTGAGGCTCAGCAGTGCAATATTTCTCTACAGCCTCAATTTTCTCACTAATTATCTTGATATGGTCAGCTACATTCTTCAACAGATTATCTACGTGCTGTCTGCACTCCACTAATTCCTCACATACTGATTTCATCTGGTCGTCTACATGCTGTTTGCACTCAGTCACATTATTGCTTACCTCATACTTCTGCTACTGTTGCTAAGCACTATACCTCCTCCTTCAATTGTTCCTGTTCTTCCTTCATTTCCCCCATGAAAGCATCTAGCTGTTCTTGGATCCTCAGTTGGAATTTCTTCTGTTGCTCCTGTAATGCCTCTTGAAGTTGTTCATATCGTTCTTTTTGTTCTGCACGTTGTGCTTCTATTTCTTCACTCTGTGCTTGCAATTGTTCTTTAAGTTCTTTCTTTTTTGCCTGTAATAGCTTCAGAATTGTTGCAAGGGACATTTCCTCCTCCTGCCCAGCTCGAGACCTTATTTGCCCATGTCAAAAGTTAGACTCACTGCAGCCCTTAATAATAATTACACTCTTGACATCATTGTCGCGTCCCTGTCCCACATGCCACAGGCTCCAACGGCAGTTGTTTAGTACTGGAAGGATATTGCCCAGTGAGTTGTAATTCCTATGGTCAACCTTTCGGTGTACAGCACACAAGATCAGCTGAGGCGAAGATAAACACTGACTTCTTAACTTCAATGTCGTTATTTTCCAAATATTCACACTTAATGTTTTCCAACTTCACTTCACTCTTCTCACGAGCACTGTAGCTATACAAGCTTTACTAACTGAAATTACATTTAATGCATGACAACACTTTACTGTTTTCACAAGTACCGAAAATATACAAACTACACTGACACTGCCTGACACTGCGCTACACTCAAATTGAACTGAAAACCGACTGAAGATGAACTAGTCTCTCCCCCATCCTTATATAAGCTTGCATTACTCTAGTAACTTCTACGCTTTCCACAGTTCTGGTGTATTCCAGAGAGAGAGCACAGTTACCAACTCGGAGACAACCAAAACTTGTCAAAGGTCTCCCACACTGACAACACTCAATATTATTTAGCATACAAACATAAATTACACAATTTAACAAACAAACACATAAATAAAAACATTATTTAGAATAAGAGCATAATAATAAATGCATAACTTATGAAATAACTACACTCACAAACAGCAGGCAAACTGGCAACTCTGACTTATACCGGAACTAGCCTACGGTAAACATCGGGAAACATCAAGAAGCTGCTGGAATACCTAACTGGCAAATCTCTCTTCATAAGAATATATATATATATATATATATATATATATATATATATATATATATATATATATATATATATATATATAGTTTAAAAAATCTTTCAAGTTTTATTTGAGAAATTATTGCAATTACTCCTGATTTTTTTCTCTGATGGACTCAACGGAGTCAATCCCATTTACTTCGTCCCTTGCCACACATTAATTTATTCATACATATTTACTTTATTTGAAAATTCTTAAAAATAAAAAAAACGATGATGGACCAAACGTGCATAGGACTCCATAGGTGACATTATGCGAGTGCAGTTTTTCATAACTTCACTGCATTTCTCTGTTAACTATTCTACAGTACCTCCTCTAGTCGTATGTTTTGTTAATACCTTTTTGTGCGTATTCTGACCCTTAATGAACCGAAGAAACTAGACTTTATTAAGATTTAGGTGCATTTTATATTCTGATAAATTTCGTTTTCTCAGTTAGCCTAATATTTCAGGGACAGCATCCGTTTTTATCTCATTCCGTAATTTTTAGGCTACCTTACGTTCAAAACTTTTCTCAGTTTTCCTGTCTTTCTTTGCCTATTTTGTTGTTGCAGTTGTATTTGTTGTATTTTGTGTTTCTTGAGAGTGAAAAATTTGGATTCACCAATGTATTCATCTGTTTTGTTCTTTAGTACAGTATATCCCACTTATTTGTGCGAAGGAAAGTGAGAACTTATCCAAATGTCAGTTATGCGCCTAAATTTCATTTTTTTTTTTTTTTTTTTTTAAGGGGAGCTCACAGCATCAAAGCCTGCAGGGTGATAGGTTTTATGAAATGGGTATGTTTATCTATGATTAGTTAGTTAGAATTAAGTTCTGCCTAGAACCCATAAAGTTGAATGATTACGCCATTGGTTTAAAAATTCAAGACAGGAGAATCTGGGACTTTCACCTTCTTTCAGCCTATATATACTGTATATATTAACGCAAGAAAAACGGTACCAAACACTTGAAGCCCGTGAGATTATTCTCTCTAAGAGAAAAAAAAAAGTCATTCAAGATCCGTTTATTCGAAGATGTCTAGACACATTGCCTTTGAAAGACTGGAGGTCAGAGGTAGAGGGAAACAGAAAGAGGAAGACTTGTCTGAATGACAGGATTTAAAATACTACTGACTGCAAAATAGGTAGCTCAATTTGTCACTGAGAACGCAACAAATTTGATAAAACTAGCGTCTTTGCAGTTAGGAAGTTAGTGTAGCAGCATACAATAAAAAGAATAGACGTCATAAAGCCTATCTTGTACTCTAAGTGGCTTTGGAGATTTCGTAACACATTTTCCTTTTTACTCGGCTCAGTGCAACTCAAAATCCTCTTTGTGTAATATATACGAATTATGGCGATATTAAAACGGTATAGATCTCATACAAGAGGTTGACGAGATACAATATGAAAATTAATCGGCAAGGAATAGGTGCTACGAAACTTGCCATGACGCCAAAAAGCCTATACATACCTTCTACTGGCGCTACACCCTAGTACAGTACATGTCATACACATTTATAATTTCAGAAATTTCCTGTAAACACTAATGGTCATGGCAATTAAAAAAAATACCATCAGTTTAAGGATTATGTGCCATCCCTTGTTACATACAGTACATTCCCTGTAACGCAAGTTGATACCCACATGCATACACTGATTCACCATGTCCCTCTCTTTCTCTCTTCCTCACACACACACACACACACACACACACACACACACACACACACACACACACTAACAATTTCCCCCCACTATTTCTGAGCGTGGTGTCGTGGGAAATAAACGAGATATTGGGAAGAGATATTCAGGAGGGAATCAGAGATACCCGCATATTTACAGCCGTCTGGGGGTAGGCTTGGTGTGGTGGCGGATGGGGCTGTGGTGGCGGGGGAGATAGGTGTGTGGTTTGAGGTGAAGGAGGGTTTATGGTACATGGATTCGTGGTATAATCTGGTATTTTTTGATGGTAAAGTGTATTGAAGTGGTGTCGTGTGGTGTGATTGTGATACGGTGTGGGGTGGTATGGTGGTGGTGTGGTGTGATGTGATGGTGATGTGGTATTGTGTGGTTTGATGATGTGTTGGTGGTGTGATGTAGTACTGTGTGGTACAGTGATTTGGTGTGTGTGGTGGAGTGTGGCACGATGTGGGTGTGGTGTAAGGAAATGGTGACGTGGTGTGGAGTGGTGTGTTGTTTGATTGTGTTATGTACAAAGGTGTGGTATTGCTTAATGGTAATGTGGTGTCGTGTGGTGTGATTGCGATGTGGTGTGGTGTGGTGTGATGTAGTGTGGCACGATGTGGGTGTGGTGTAAGGAAATGGTGACGTGGTGTGGAGTGGTGTGTTGTTTGATTGTGTCTTGGTATGGTATGATGGTGATGTACAAAGGTGTGGTGTTGCTTAATGGTAATATGGTGTCGTGTGGTGTGATTGCGATGTGGTGTGGTGTGGTGTGATGTAATGTGGTATGGTGATGGTATAATGTGATTTGATGGTGATGTGGTATTGTGGTGTGTGATGATGTGTTAATGGTGTGATGTAGTGTGAAGATGATGTGGTATGCTGTGGTGCAGTGATTGGATGTTTGGTGTGGTGTGATGTGGTGTTGATGTAGTGTGTTGTTGTGTGATGATGGCGTAGTGTATAGCGAGGTGGTGGTGTGGTGTGGTGATGGTGTGATGTAGAGTGATGGTGAAGTGATGGTAAAGTGACGGGGTGCGGGAGCTGTGTGTTATGTTAATGATATGGTGTGGTATGGTGTGATGGTGATACTGTTTGGTGTGATGGTGATGTAATGTTGTTTGGTGTGATGGTACTTTGGTGTGGTATGTTAGTGATGTGGTGTTGTGTTGTGTGATGTTTTGTGGTATGTTGTGGTGTTTTGTGATGTTTTATGCTGTAGTGTGCTGTGAAATGGTGTGATGGTGGTGGTGTTCGACAGTGATGTAATGTGATGTGGTGCTAGTTACAGTGAAGGAGGTGATGTATGGTAGTAGGGATGGAATGGAATGGAGAACAAATTGTTCTGGAAAAAGAAGATGTGGAACAGTGGTGGTGGTGAGGTGCTGTGTGGAGGCAGTGTGGTTGTATGGTATTGTGGATGTGCAGTACCATTAAAGGACTGGGAGTGTGGTTTTACAGTAATGTGGTAGCGATTTGTACTCGTAGCTGTAGGAGTAGGCTGTAGCACCAGTTGAACAGGGTGGTACTCTTGAGGTGGATGGCAATCTGGTGACAGGGAGAGCTAGAGCTCCCTTTTTCACCAGTCCTCAGGACCTGGTCCTGATCATCTCCCTTTGCTGAACATTTTCAGTGTTTTCACTTACACAGAGAGTAGGCCAGCATACTTTCATAATACCTTTACCTTCAACTGTCTGCACCACACTACATGCACATTAGATACCACACCTTCTATTTCCATTCTCCCTTAGCAATTGCCACTGCATTAATATCTTCAAATCCGGTGGTATCTCGGATTACCACCACCGGCAGGGAAGAGCTAGGCACAGGGTCCGCCCAGTCGCTATCAAGCAACTGTGCCGACAGCGACTATTACAGTACACACACAGTTTGTGCTCGTCAGTGAAGAAGTGCAGGTTCGGCCCTATACGTCACCAGTATCCGTGGTCTTAGTACCAATTTGAATTTAGTTCACATTATTCTTCAATCAGTATCTCCTCTTGCACTGTCCCTCACAGAATCCCAAATCTCACCCTTTACTGAAATATCTCCGTTTTCTTTTCCTAGTTACCAATGCCTCACAACTTCCGTAACAAGGGTGGCACCGGTACTTACTGTATATCAAATCTGAATTAGCAGCAGACACTGTTTTGAACTTCACTTCAACTAATTTTGATTATTCACTGTATAAACTAAATTGCCGGGTATCTAATTATTACCAAACATATCTGCGTTGTCTACCGCTCCACCAATGCTTCTTCAAAACCCAGTGTAAATGACTCCTTATCCATACAGCTGACTAACTTTAACATCACTCTTAGCACTGAAATTACCATTGTGGGTGATTTTAACGTACATAATGTAGAATGGTTATCGCATTCCGCCAGGACTGATAATACTGGTCTAGAGTGCGAGCTGATTGCAGAATCGTTTAATCTCATGCAGTTGGTAGTGCAACCAACAAGAAAACCAGATAATCCTGACCATAATGCCCATCTCTTGGATCTATTCCTGACACATAATCCAGATCAATACAGGATAGAAATACTGTCACTACTTGGATCCTCTGACCACAAGCTCATCAAAGCTTCATTAGTCAATTCCCCCAAACCTCCCTGTTCTGAACTTGTCAGGGTGATCCAATGGCCCTTTGATAGGGCAGACTGGGATGGATTCAGAAATTATCTTGCTGGCATTCCATGGCAGTCTTGCTTCTCTAGTGACATCAAGTCTACCGAGTCCCACATTTATGACTAGCTAGTATAGAAGTGTTCATATCAAGTCAACATTTCACTATATGATCTGAATCCCCAAAATGGTTTGATAACAATTGTGCCAGAGCAACGGCCCAAAAGTCATTAGCATATAACTCTTACTTGAATTTAGTTCTCTTTGGTATTTTTTTTTTCTTGGAAGGAACGGTTTGAGGGCCCAGGCCTTTGGCTCCTTCTTTCTTGCATAAAAAAAATAAACTAAAAACACCCAGTCAATTTAGAATTGCTAGAAATCATGCTAAAGCAGTCATAAATTTCGATAAGTCTAACTGTCTTGATAGCCAAGCATCCAAACCGGAGTGGAGAGGTATATAAGAGAGGGGTGTGTGAGCTGGGACTAGAGTAGTGAAGCGGTGGGGGACAGGGCGAAGTGGAGATTTGTCTGTGGCCATCCCTTGCGGGATTAAGGCTTCTGGCAATAGATAGATAGATGTTTGATGCATTAGAACCAACAAGGCTACTTTTACCCAAGTTACAGATATAAGCCAAGTCAGAAATTAGGTATGTCAACGGCTGTTGATGTAACTGCTGTGACGGATGCTTGAAGAAGCTAATGGATAGGTAAAAGAAGGAGTCAGCAGCATATGAGTGGAATGGGTTAAATGTACCGATTAGAAGGTCACTGATGAATAGAAGGAAGAGTGTTGGTGACAGGACAGAACCAAGAGGAACACCACTATTTGTAACTCAAGAAGATCGACGGCCCTCTACAAGAGCAACTACAGAACGACCAGAAAGGAAGTTAGAGATGAAGGCACATATATAAGGATAGAAACCATAAGAGGGCATTTCGGAAATTAGATATATATACCAGACTCAATCGAATCCTTGTGAGACAACAAGTGGAGTGGCTAAGCTGTCGCCACAGTCCCAAAAGAAAGATGGCCAGGAGTGTGAAAGGAAGGTGAGATAATCGCCAGGGAAGCCACACTGGTAGAACCCTTACTGGAGTTCGGGAAGGTAGTGATAGGAAAGGTGCTTCATTTCTTTTAGGAATAAATCCAAAAGGTTAAATTTATAGGATGTTAAAGTAACTGGGCAACAGTTAGAGCACTAGGAAAGGTCATCAGTTTTTTGGACAGGGTGATGAGAGCAAACTCCCAACAAGAAGGAAATTACAAGCCAACAGAGGCAAGAGAGTTTTTCTAAGCAGAGTGTAAGCAGAGAAGTACAATTCTTGAGGACAACGAGAGGGACGCCATCAGGTTCGTACACCTTGTTAGTATTGAGGCCAGTGAGGGCAGACAGTACATCGTTCATTTCATTTCGTTTCGTTTATAAAGGTTTCAACATGCTTGCCTATATCGGCCTTTGTCTCCTAATGGCAGCTGTCCGTGGGGCTCAATCTCTGGCAGCCTCCCAGTACAATCCCTTATCCCTGAGATCACACTTTACGACTTTTTCCCATTTTTTTTTTTTCGTTCTGCCTCTTGCAGCCCCACCTCGAACGTTAACACTTCTCATTTTCTGCACCCGGTGGTCATCCCCCATTCTCACCACATGGCCAAACCATCTCAATTTACTCCAATCCCCATTCTTTTCTCTCTTCCCTAGTAAGACTAGCCCCTCTCAGGCCTTGCATTCAAGGACGCTGTGCACATCCACCTAATCGCTGTTGTTTCTGTATGCCTGAGCTTATGAACATCCTCTTCTTTTACTGCCCAGATCTCACTACCATACAGCATTACTCTCACAACACATGGTGCATACATAGATCCCATAACACGGAGGCAGAGCTCTCTCAATGTCAGGGGAGACAACAGGTTCCTGAACTTCTTCCAACCACTCCTCACTCTGAACACAGAGCCCCATCTCAAAGATAGAACATGTCTCCCAAGTAACCAAACTTTTCAACACACTCTGAAGACTCACCAGCCAGATCAGCCCTTTCATGCCTGAAAATCTCCATATGCTATCCCCGATACACCGCACACATGAAATCAGCGTTATCTCGCAGTCTACCTCTATTACTATTACATCTCTAATGCATCCACCTATCACTAACACTGAACAAGAGGGAATTACTTTTCACGCCCTTGTTGCAAACTGCAGATGGCCACTCTCCCTCATCTTTGACAGTACAGCCATCAACCTTTGATACCATCACTTTAGTTTTATCTGCATTTAGTCTCAAGCCCTTGTGCCCCATACCGCCACTCCAGTTCCAAAATCTTTCCTCCGTCTTTCTTTCATTCTCAGCAATCAATACCAAATCATCGGCAGACAACGTTTTCCAGGGGAGTCCATTTCTGAAGCCATGTGAGAGGGTGTCAAGCATCATGATACCAATTACGGGATCAAGACTGATCCCCTGATACACACCAGTGTCCATAGAAAACTCATCACTCAAATCTCCATTCACTCTCTCCTGTGTGCAAGCATCCACATGTGTAACCATAACCACTCTAACCAACCACACCTCAGGTCCAAGCATTCTCATTGCCCACTTCACCACCTTATTTTGGACTCTGTCAAAGGCATTCTCCAAATCAACAAAAACAAAATACAGATCCCTTTTCTTTCCTGTACAGTATGTTTTTCTTGATGCTGTTGAACAATGAATATGGCCTCAGTGGTCTCTTTGCCTGGCATAAATCCTAATTGTATCTCATCAGTGTTCGATTTACCTCTAATCATACCTCCAGAACTCTCTCCACTATCTTCATTATCTGGTCCAAATGTTTTATGCCTCTGTAATTTTCTTTTTCCGTGGATATCACCATCCTCTTTGCATACATTTGTAATCACATTCCTCAGCCAGTCATGTGGGGCAACGCACTCATATACAATCATATTTATCAAATCAGCAAGTACCCCACTACTGCATCTCCTGAGATCAACAGCAACCCCGACACACCTGCAGCCTTCCTCAACTTCATCTGCATCCTGCCGATTGCCCTGCTTACAGTAGCAATGTCAATCAATGGTCAAGAGCCAAGCACTGGATCTGCTGACTCCAAACCTGTGTTCCAGCCAAACTTTTCATTCAGCTACCGGTTATAATGTTGTCTCCAGTCACCTTTAATATTCTCATTGTCCACCAATACCTTTCGTTCATCATTCTTCCACACTGCCTTTTCCTCTCTATATGATTTGCCACCATAGTATCATATTCTTCCTTTCAAGGCAATTTAGGTTATGCAGTAAAAGGTCTCTGAGACTAAAATTTTCCCCTGAACATCTCTTTTCTAGCCGTGTGCTTGGCAGCCAAGCATTCTTCTTTGTTATCATCCCTTATCCATTCCCAGAAAAGACTTCTTTTCACCTTAATAACTGCAGCCTCTAAACCAACATCCTACCACCATGTTGCCTTATGTCTTGCAGGGTCCCATGTCCATCAACACGCTGAATCAGTAACTCTCAGGAGAGTGTTCGTGAGAGCTCTGAACGATTCATTAAGACTTGTCAGCAGCTCCCAGTTCAGCCACCAGTACTCATCTCGCTACAGAATGCATCTCATACTGCTTGGTTTTTCAACTTCCATATTTTCCTCCTCTGTGCATTGGTCCTCTTCTTGACCACCTGCTAGTGAAGCACAATTCACATATCGGTAATTTTTGTTGCTGCACAAACTCTCTACTCCTTATAATTTTAGCATCCCTGACCAAGCTCCTATCAGCCCCTCCCGACCCGGAAATAGTCAATCTGGCTACTATATCCAACAGGCTCATATGTAATCAACCTACTCTTTCTTTTCCTAGAATGCATGTTGCACCGCCTCTCCAAATTCGAGTATCCTTTCCACTTCCACATTCCTCATACCATATGCACATCTGCTATGTACTCCTTCATATCCTTGAGCTGCTTCACCCACATGGCCATTTAAGTCCCCTTCCAAAACTAAAATCTCATCATCCCCCTTACCACTTGCTACATGTATCAAGTCATCCCAAAATCTTTTTCCTCCATCACTGAAGCCACCCTGTGGAGCATACACCAGTATAAACGAAATTGTAAGTGTACCAAACAATATTTTCACTGCCATAATCCTTTCCTCCACCCTCATTACTTTCATAACATATTACGGCCATTTTTCTTTAACAAGCTCACCAACACCACCATATCCATCAGCACTTCCCTGCCGAAATAGCTTACACCTACAATCTCTCCTGGCAATCATTCAGGATATTCCCCCCTCTGTAACTCTATTCTTGTAGACAAGCAACATCCCCACCGTCTACTCATTGCCTCAGCTAATCATATCACTCTACCCCTCAAACTAGCCACATTCCAAGATGCCGCTCTGATCCCCTGGGTGATTTAGTTTCTTCAAGCTTGTACTTTCTGTGATCATTTTTTGCCATGTGATAAAAATAAAATAAAGAGAGACAGACCACAGCCTCACCTACATGCACGGTTCCAAGTCTAAGCATGGGACCTGGGACCCACAGCCTACCAGCCATTGCCGAAGGCTGTGACAGTGACCTCGGGACACCCTGCCACAACAGCTGCTGGGACACCCTCCAAGTGCATCTTCACACTGTAACTACCCTGCCATTATGCACTCACTGACAGGGCAGCCTCCTGGGGTGCTACTCCTGGGTTGGGGCCCTCACTATTGGATGGAGGTAGTAGCCTGGGAACCACAATGCCCTGTTCCTCTGGCACAGATCTGAACTCCATCCCACCTTTGCCCCCAAAACTATGCTGGCAGAACCCACATTAAACCTTTCCTCAGGTCTGCCACTAGGTGGCAGGGGCAAAGATTTCTGGCTGCACACACTTGCTAGTGTCAACTGCTGTGATGTAGTGGGGTATGTTGTGTGGTATATAAAGTGCATGTAGAGTAGTGGATGAGATCATTTGAGAAATTTGAGTCAGGGGAGAGTATGCTGACCTACTTTCCGTGTTAATGTCACACTAACAAGTTCAGTGAAGGGGGATGGTCAGGATATTCTGATGGCTAGTGAAACAAGAGCTAAAACTCTCCATATCATCAGCATTCCCATTCTCCTCAGGAGTACCACCCTGAATGGCTGGTGCTACAGCCTACTCTGTACAACTGAAGAAGTTTATTGCCAGTCATGAGAAGTCATAGGGGAAAGAAAGGTAGGAACAGCACCTAATTTGTCTGATGTGGAAGAGTAAGAAGTATGAGCAAAGAGCTCTGCCTTTTCAGTAGGAGAAACAGCTACAGAGCCATCAGAGGAGAGGAGGAGTGAAGGGGGTTGAAGTAAAGTTGTTAGAAAGGATATTGGCAAGGTACCAGAAGGAGCAGGAGACAGAAAAATGAACTGGGGGGTTCAGGGCATATAATAAAATGAAATTATACTTAGCACAATGAAGACAGATAATGCTATATTATAGCATGATACTGGGTAGAAACATAAAAAAAGAAGAGATTTAGGGGTGGGTTGGCACCGGTACCTTTCGTAGGCTTTCTTCTTGTTGTGGACAGCTTTTGAACAAGTGGGAGTAAACATTTTTTTTTTTGCAATATTCAAATGATAAGAAAAAAGAGTGAATGGTTCCATGCCAGGCAGAATAACCTCTGTAATGTACAAGGCACACTCATATGGCTTTCAGCCAAGGAAACAATAATCATTCCAAGAACAAGAAAAGCTTCTGCCTGAGGGCCTCCCAATTTACAGCTACAAAGTGCCAAAGCTGCCACTTTTAAAGAGGGTCCACAGGCCTTACTGGAACCATAGGACAGAGTAAGGTGATAAGACTGTGATCATAGAAGCCCAGTAGAGAAAAATATTAACAGATTACCAAATGGAGTAGCTGTAAGGAAGAGGTCAGTTATGTTGGAACTCTCTCCAGAGCAGTCAGGAATACAGGGAGGGTGCTGTACAAGCTCCTCTAGGTTATTAAGGATAGAAAAGGTGTAACCATGTTTACCAGGTGCATTAACGATTGGAGGAGAGGGCCAGAAATGGTGGTGAGCATTGAAATCACCGTCAGTTCATATTTCAGAGACAGGAGAAATTGATAGACACTGTTCTATTTTAATAAGTGAGATAGTCAAAGAATATTTGATAGACATTACTCGTATAATTAAAGGATAAGTACACGGCAAACATATATTTAGACAGAAACTGAAGGGAGAGCAAAAGCCAGTGTATAGGGAGTTCACAGGATTCAAGTTCAGGAATAAGAGAGGAATATATTTTGTTGCATATGTTCGCACAAAGGTCTAGAGAAAGTAGGAGGATAACCAGAAGGGTCTCCCATCATTTGCCATAGACGGCCATGTTTCGGTTAGGAAGAGAAGGTGAAGTTTAGATTGGGGGTGGTGGGGTCTGCCTGTCTTGCTGTCTCTGTCTGGCTGTTCGTTTGTCGATTTGTCTACCTGTATGCATATCTTTCTTATACCTCCAATTTTATTTCTGTTTCTCCTAATTTCAATTCTAAGTGTTATAATTATAATTCTCCTTGTCCGTCTAATTCCCCTGCTTCCTCCTCCTCATCTAATTCAAACTGTAATTCCGATTTTCCTTCTAATTCTAATTCTCCTCCTTCGTCTATTTCTTCTTCATCATCTTCTTCTTCCAATTCCGGTTCTAATTCTCTCAGTTCTAATTATCATTCCCTCTCCCTCTCCTTCTTCTCCTTCTCCTTCTTCATATTCTTCTTCTTTTCCCTTTTCTTCATCTCCTCCTCCTCCTCCTCTTCCTCCTCCTCCTCCTCCTCCTCCTTCTTCTTCTTCTTCTTCTCCTGTGTTAGCATGTATGGCGGTAGTTGTGGTAGTAGAGAAGTTGGTGATAGTGATAATATCATAGTGTGTGCAATAATCAACCATAATGTCTTCAGTGGTAATTTTTTTTATTATAATATTCACCTTCATAGCTTGTAAATCTCTCTCTCTCTCTGTCTGTCTCTCTCTCTCCTCGATCCTATCCTCTTGTCTCTCCGCTATAGGTCTGAGGTCATCCCTTCTCTTTAGTCTTTTTCTTTGATCTCTTCACCTCCCCAAACCCCCCCTCTCCCACCTCACCTCCCCCCCTCTCTCTCTCTCTCTCTCTCTCTCTCTCTCTCTCTCGACGTAATGGAGTGTAATACACCGCAGTGTACAGGCAGATGGAGCTGGCTAGTAATGGAAGAAGCTATCCTCGCTCATGTTAGCATTTTTGTCTGCCTGTATTCTCCCAGTATTACCTCCGCCAAGGAGGTTATATTTCACCCCGTGGTGGTTTCTTTCTCTGTCTGTCTGTTGTTATGCCTGTTAGTAGGATTACTCAAAAAGTTTTGAATGGATTTTGAAGAAATTTTGTGAAACGGTGAGCCGTGGGCCAAGGAAGATTTTATTAAATTTGGAAGCGAATTTGGATTCGGATCCAGATAGTATATCCACGGATCCGGATCCGGATCCTGTTTAATGGCAATGACATTAGCGGAGGTATGCACTCTGTGGAACTTTCTAGTTTTAGTTCTGTTTCCATTCTCTCTCTCTCTCTCTCTCTCTCTCTCTCTCAAACACACACGCAGACACACAAACACACACCCCACATACTCATATGTATGTGTGTGTATGTTAGATTCTAACACTACGAAAATGATCATATTACGGTAGTACTGACTATAGTGTTGGTGGTGGTGGTGGTGGTGGTATTATTATTATTATTATTATTATTATTGTTATTATTATTATTAGTAGTAGTAGTAATGGTGGTGGTGGTGGTAGAAATAGTAGTAATAATGATAGCAATGATAGTGTTACTATCACTACTACTACTACCACTGCTGCTGCTGCTGCTACTACTACTCTTAATAATAATAAAATAAATAATAATCGTAATGACCTTCGATTATGATAATAATAATAACAGCAGCAACAACCACAACACTCCTGCCACTATTAATATTATTACTACTACTACTACTAATGATAATAATAATGATTATAATAACAAAAATAAAAATTATAATCATGATCATGACCATCATCATCATCATCATCAAGGAGCTGTATGGTGGAATGAAGAGGTGAGACAAGCAGTGGCGCAAAAGAAGAGAGCAAACCGTGAGTGGACGGGAAACAGAAGCATGGAGGAATTTGAGAGACGGAAGAGAGAGTTATAGGTAGAGAGGAAGGTAGAGGTGCAAAGATAATCAAGAGAGAGTAAGAAGAGAGTGGATGAGGAATTTGGAGGGAATTTGTAAAGCTGAGGGAATATAAGAAAATGTTCTGGGAGGAGGTAAAGAGAGTTTGAATGAGTATAGAGTAGTTAGTTGGGGAGTGAAAGATAAAAATGAAAGATTGATAGTGGAGAAGGGAGAAAACGTTAGCAGATGGAAAGAGCACTTTAAGGAACTATTAAACATAGAGAGTGAAAGTTATGCGAGTGTAAGTGGCTGGGGAATAGCTGAGAGAAGGAGAGAGGTGAGATGGGAAGAAAAGATCAGTAGGACGGAAGTAGTGGAGGCAATGAAGAAAGTCAAAATGCGAAAAGTCACAGCAATTGATGGAGTGTGTGGTGAAATGCTGAAGCATGGGGGAGAGATAGTAGTAGAATGGATGTGGAAGATGTGCTGATTGGCCTGGGAGGAAGGATGAGTCCCGGAGGATTGGAAGTCTGATATATATATTCCCCTGTACACAGGAAAAAGGAAAAAGAAGTGTATGTTAATCATAGGGGCATTTTTCTTCTGAGTGTAATAGGAAAAGTATGTGTAGGATATCTATTAATAGAGTTAGGGAAGTAGCAGAGGAATTAATTGGAGAAGAACAGGGAGGTTTCTGGAAGGGAAGAGGTTGTGTAGATAAGATATTCATTCTTAGGTCGTTAGTGGAAAAGTTTCTAGATAGAGAAGGAAAAGAAGTTGTATGTGGCCTTCTTGGAGTTGGAGAAAGTATATGACAGGGTGGATGGACGAAAAATGTGGAAAATATTAAGCATACATGGAGTAAATGGGAAGCTGTCGAATGCCACGAAGGGTATATATGAGGGTGCTAAGGCTGCAGTGAGTGTGGGTTGTGAACTGAGTGAATCTGTCTGGATGCTGGATTGAAACAGGGATGTGTCATGTCTCCATGGTTGTTCAATCTGTGAATGGATGGGGATACAAAACGGGTAGAAAGTAGGACAGTGGATATTGGACTGGCCTTAATGAGACAGGGCAGCGTTTGGAAACTTCCTGTATTGTTGTTTGTATAGGCATTAAGTATGTCACCTGTAACAGTTGTTAATATGTAACAGTAGTACAATATGTAATGGGCAGATAGTTATGTCCAAGTTCTTCAGGAAGAAATAAAGTACACTTCCCCAGCCCAGACAACCAAGAATCTCATATATGCCAGACATCTCTGATCAAGTGTCAAAAACGTGGCCGACACACACAGAAGCACATACGTACGCACACGTACGCCCACACACTTCAGCCGGAAGTCAGAGGGGAAATATAGGTCCAAAAATGGGGTGTAGGAAGCAGAGAGTCCGGGAGTATGACTCAGGCCACAAGGCAGATGGGGTCAGCTAGGAGGTTCACAGTCACGTTACGTGGCACTGTAAATCACATCTCTATATAAATTTGTATAATAAAACTTCGTAACTCAAGAAGTGACTATAACTCGCCTCACTTACGAAAAAAGAATACACAGAGAGGAAAAGATAGAGAGAGAGAGAGAGCTAACCACGGACTCTACTCGACGCCTCACCATTTTACCTGTAGCAGGCCACGTTACTCTCCACTGGTGATAGAGGGGCAGCCATTAATCTGTGATACATCTACAGTATTTCTCTTCATCTACTTAAACACCTCAGCTACGTCAGCTGACACTTGTTGACGAGCAATAAAAACAAACAGACTACAATCAGTCAATGCCTAACGACTTTATATGCAGCATCCAACTCTCCTGAATCGCCACAAGGGCAGCACAATCGACATTTAGTGGCAGCTACAAGTTCCCACCATACAATGCCTCATGCCTACATACTGGCTTCGACGATCTACAGCAGGGGTTCCCAACCTGGGGTAAATTACCCCAAGTGGGGTAATTTGGTCTTTTGTGAAGGGTAATGGGGGAGGTAACAAAAAAAAAATCTAAAAATCATACCAGTTATGATAGACTTTCAGACCTATACTAAAATTCAGAGATGAATGTTTAAAGTCATGTTTATTTGGTATCAGTGTTAATAATAAAAATAAATTACTCCTTGCAATAACTCTCTTGGTTTTAGCCTAACCTTTAATTGTCCTACATTCAAACTAAAATCTAGGCATCAAAATGTTAAGCAGCTAAAATGCAATTGTGGAAACATAAGCAATGAGGGGTAATGAGTGAAGGGAGGTGTGGAAAATGGGGTAATGGGTAAATAAAGGTTGGGAACCCCTGATCTACAGGTACATCCAACCTCTATATCTCTCCACTTCTATCTACCTCTAAGGCTACGGCTATCAAAGATTGAAGTGTGGCAGTAACGAAGCGTAACGGAGCTGTGAAGAGGTAAGAAGATAGAAGCCTTCTACAGTTATCTACAAGCAACAATTCTACGTCACAATCAACTACGATCAATGATCAACCATCTATTTACTGCGATCTACAACAATCATCAACGATTTATCAACTCAACAATCAACATAAACAAGCAACAAGCTTTGCCAGTAAACAAAAAGTAAGATCAAGCAAGGAATGAGCAAGGCAGTAGGGAGCAAGAAAGCCACTTGCAGCGATGGTGTTTTGGACATGATGAGCTGAGTTAAGCGCAAAACATCACAAACCACCACCACCTCCACCACAATCTCCACCACTCTTCCCCACCCCAAAAACAAGCGGTGTTGCGCCTTCAATGATGATGCAGGAGCAGCAAGATTGCGGTGTGTCATCATTTGCTGAGTGGGAACAACAACACCACTGCCCTACCTACTAACCTACCTACGGTACTTACCGACCTACCTACCAACCTACCACCCAGGAGGCAGGCGCTGCGCTGACAACTGCCATACTTCTTCCAACACCGTCCTCTGTCACCAACACCACCACTCATACCACCATCGATTGCAACATTTCTACAACATTTTTTATCAGTGAGTTGAACATCCAAGACTGTATTAATTCCATAGTTCTACTTCATTTATACACAAACTTGCGTTAATTTAACAGTAGTAAAGTAATGTCAATATTTGCACTAGCAATAATTAATAATTATGTACCGTATATATATATATATATATATATATATCATCATCATCATCATCCGGACCTCCTTTCCCACCCAAGGGCAGAGTGAGGATATATATATATATATATATATATATATATATATATATATATATATATATATATATATATATCACAGTAACTCAGTGAGCAATTAAGAGAACTGTAAAAAGTGGTCATAAGTTACTGCTGTCTAGTACGACCGGACAATTTAATACACTGATGAGGACACACAGTTGCAAGGAAAATCAAGCGAAAATGAGCAACGCAAATGAAGCTAGCAATAGTGTATTTCCATCATTGTCCACCATACCTACAATTAACCACTATGCTGTACTCAACCACACACATAAGTGCTTCCAACCATTAGCTAAGAATAAGATGAACTGAAATGTGAGTACGTATAGGAGATTGACTTCACAGCCATTGGAAATCTATAGTATCAAGTGATGTGTGGCATAAAGGAAACTGAGTGAATACTGTGTGTGTATGGGTTTTTTTTTTTTTTTAGATAATGAATGAAGGAAAAACAAAGGGAAAAAAAATAAGTCCATGTGCCTAAATGCATCCTCCATTCATAAAACATTTATAACAATTGGATTTGAATTGAAGTGGATTAAATGTTTGTGGGAAACAACTCCCAGGATGTGACTTCCAGAGAGTAGTAGTTCTGGGGATAAATGAATTTTGATAAGCAGAGGTTCTGCATTGCGGGGGAGAAATTGTGTATTCACGGGCACTCCCAGGTGCCCGAGTATTTCGGAAGAAAATGTGAAGGGGAGACACAATTGAAGCCAGTTCGTCAGAGCACTTACGGTAAAAATATCTATAAAAGAATGCTAAAGAAGCAACATCTCTACGTAATGATAATGGAGGAAGGTTCTGCATGATGGCAGGATTATTGACTGATCTAATGGCTTTATTTTGAATTTTGTCCAAGTCCCTCAATGCAACCGCTCCACATCCACTCCACAGTGGTGAACAGTATTCGATCTGAGATCGCACATGACTTTTGTATATTGTGGCTATTTGCTCGTCAGTGAAAAACACACGAACTCTGTACATAAGTCGCAATTTTTTGAAAGCATTTTTAGCAATGGATTTAACATAAGCTGTCCAGCTTAGGTTGGGGTTTAGAGTAACACCTAGGATATCAACTGTAGTGGATATGGGAATGCTGACATTTAAAATTATGTGAGAGTCTGAGGGATTCTTTCTGTTGGAGAAATTAATGTATTTAGTTCTCTGAGCATTAAATGAGACCAGATTTGTTTGTCCCCATTGATTTTTGATTTTTAGAAAGGTCCTGGTTCAGAGAAATTCCTGTGTTTATTTGGGAATTTATAATATGAAATTGTGTAAAGGATGTACTAAATGTGAAAGAACGATGATCGAGTCATCAGCATAAGAGTGTATTGGGTTGTGAATGACAGATAGGAGGCCATTTATATGAATGAGAAAGAGGGTTGGCACCAAAACTGATCCCTGAGGTACGCCAGCATTTATGGAATGAAACTGAGAATTAATACCATCTACCATCACCCGTATTTTTCTGTTATGAAGGTAAGAAGAAATTAGAGGAACCAGTGATGCAAGGCCATAGTGTGACATCTTAGACAATAAGGCCCGGTGCCATACTCTGTCAGATGCTTTTGATGTATCAAGTGCTATTGTGTGTGTTTCACCATGTTGGTCTATTGTTTTGTTAATATGATGGGTAAGAAAGCAAAGAATGGCTACATTTGAACGTTCTTGTCTAAATCCATACTGCCGATCATTGATTAATTTATTGATTTCAAGATGCTCGATTATGAGTTTGTTAACCCCTTAACCGCGGGTGTCACTCCAGAATGACATTGCAAAAACTGGACCAAACCGCGGGTGTCATTCTGGAATGTTTGTGAATATTTTGAATACCGCGTGTTTTTCCGCGTGCCTATTGTTTCAAGGGACAGTAGCTATTAAGTTCTTTCACTCCAGCTGACCCCCACCTCCCTCCTCCCACCCCCCAGGCCCCCACCTCCCACCCCCTGGGCCCCCCACCCCACCCCTGACCAAACACGCATCAGTATCTGTCCAGCTTTGTGAGTGACAACAGCGCTGATGTGGCAGTGAAGTGCGGGCAATTACAATGCCTTTTACCTGCCTCAGTGAACACAGAGTGGGTGTTTATCGTATGTGCAGTGTTCATATATGTTTATAGTATTATTATCAGAATGAGGTTGGCATTTGGTAATGGTGTGTGAGCGAAAAATAGTGATTTTAGATCGCTCACTTCTAATGGCACTGCCCATCCAGTGATAGTAAATGAAATCATGAAACCTACATCATTGCAAAGCCGAAGGTCAGTACTTTCTAATGGTACCTTATTTTTTTCTCTAGATTTATTCTGTGCAGAGTGATAAAGGTTTAAAGTTTGTTTACATTTTGGCTGGAACCCCCGCAGGGGAGGCCAGTCGGGTCAAAACAATGCCCGCAGTTAAAGGGTTAATTAGCATCTCAAAAACTTTACCAAGATTTTTTTTTTTTTTTAATAACAGAACGGAGGAAGGAAAAACAAATGAATAAAAAAGAAAATCCATACAGCAGATTACTGGTGGCCTCTTTTAATAAAATATCTGTAACAGTTAGACTTGAACAACTGTAGGTTGAAATTTGGAGGGAAACAACTCCGGGGAAGCGAGTTCCAGAGATATGTAGTTCGGGGAATGAAAGAATTCTGATAGGCAGAAGTTCTGCAATATGGCTGAGTGACATTCCAGCCATGAGCACTGACATATATATATATATATATATATATATATATATATATATATATATACAATTTATAATTTAAAAATTTTAAATTGCCTGTAATATAAGCAGCCAGTTTAAATATGGAATTTCCGAGGCTAAAGAGGTCAAAACTAGCTTAAAAACTTTACTGTTATCAATGGAAATTAAAGATGATTACAAAGTTTTGTAAAACGATGAGTGACGTTTGAAATAAATTATCCACCAACGGTGTACACCCACGTCCGCATGTTGCACTGCATCCACCCATGGTGTACACCTACGTCCTCGTGTTGCACCATAATATCCACCCACGGTGTACACCTACGTCTGCATGTTGCACTACAATATATGCCTGCATTTACTTCAATGACATCATCGGCAACCAATCATCAGCCGTGAATCAAACACACAGTACTTGCCCCATACATCGCAGGTGCACAGGTCAATCAAATAGACTTTAGAATGACGTTACTTTTACAATATTATGTATTCCACTTAATTAACTGACAAGATGATAGTAATGTGAAGATAATAGGCATTTATATGTTATGACACAATGTCGTAGGTACGACAGTTGGCGTGACCGAGCAATATAGAGGCATTAAATGTCGTATGTAACAGTTGTTCATATGTAACACTAGTACAGTCGGCATAAGAAGTGACGGCAGAGTATCCAGAGGTTTTCGGACATCGATAATGTACATATTCGTCCTTATATCTTCACAAGGGGAAACCTATTGTGTAAAATTGTTACAGAAAACAAGTAAATGAAAAAGTACCTGTGTATTTCAAAACTGTAGTAAGCAGTTCCTTAATTATGATAATAGAAAATCCTAAACAGAACTAATTGAAATTTCAGAACTATCGTTCAGGGACAATCAGGAATAATTTGTGGAGTTCATATCTGATATGACAAAACACAATATTTTTTTTAGTAACGTAATACTAAAAAGAAAAGCAGTTTAATAATTAATTAAAATCAGTCATTATTATTTATAAAATAATTTCTATTACAATACTAAGGAAAAACGTAAAGTAATTTATTTCCGTTTTTGTTGTCTTCATGGACGACGACAGAAAGCGGGAATGCTGCATAAGTTAGTAGGCTATTTTAATTTGGTTTGATCAACATGCACAGAAGGAAACAGCTGTTACACAAAGACATGCAGTTATCACACTGCATCTGGTCAGTTTTTCATTAAGAAAATTTATCTTGAAGTTTTAAGATAAGCCAGAGGACTATCAATGAATGAAAAATTGGGAAAACCTCGAAAATTTCCCAAGAGTTGGAGCTTATTGGAGATTGACAAACTTGTGTCATAGCCGATAGTCTATTTGATGGAACTGTGCAGCTGAGATGCATGGGCCAAGTAGAGTGTGTTTGAATTGCGGCTGCTGATTTGCCGCCGATGATTTAAATCTACACCTCTTATTTTAACACCTATATATTTATATTTTTAAACAGTCTTCAGTACAAGTTGCCAGTTTAAGTATGGCATAATTTCAGAAGCTGAAGAGGCCAAAATTAGCTTCAAGAATTTACTGTTATTAAAGAAAATTAAAGTTGATTATAAAGTTTCATAAAACAATGAGTGGCATTTGAAATAAATTATCCACCCACAGTGTACATCCACATCTGCATGTTGCTCTACATCCACTTACGGTGTACATCTACGTCCGCATATTGCACTATAATATCCACGCACGGTGTACACCTACATCCTCATGTTGCACAACAATACATGCCTGCATTTACTTCAATGACATGGCGGCCAATCAGCCACCGCTTATCAAAAACACCCTACTTGCCCCATACATCTTAGCTGCACAGGTCAGTCAATAGACTGTAGTATCCTTGTCATGTAGTAACAGGAGAGGTAAAGAATAGGATGGGACTATTTTTATTTGTCTTGGAAATATTAACAAGTCTCTCACACGGAACGAGTATAAGTCCCGGGTAGCTACCTCCCTGTCTCGCTATCTGTCTCTCTCTCAAATTGCCAAGCCCTTCTCCCGTCACCTGTCTCCTCTGAGACCTGTCTACTGCTCTCTTGCCTGTTCGGTGGCTAATCTCCGTCTGAGCTCTCTTTCCTAAATTCTGGTGTAGCAGGGGTGTGTCACATGTGTTCCTCGTGGATGGAAAGCTTAAGGAGCCTGTGTGTGAGTATGTGTGTATATGTGTGTGTATGGTTACTAGGTCTTTTTTCACGAGAGGACTGCTGACAGCTAACTGCATCATCTCCTTACTGGCCGCTGTCGTCAGCTTTCCTCAGTGTTAAGAGTGTGTAAGCATGTTTAGCACTGCTCGATTCTCGCAGACACAACACCTTCTCATCATCTGACTTCCTGCTTCTATCTGTCTATTTATCTATCTATCTATTATGATTTGTAAATATAATATGGGGTCCTACCACACTGCTCGGTCGCGCAAAAATGGCGTACCATCGACATTTAATAGTTATAATATATTAATACATACTACATACACATTATAATGAACTTATAAGCTAATTAAGTGAAATATACAATATTGTAAAGTAACATAATTGTATGAATATTGTATACCTATATTATTCATAGTAAATAGTGATTATTCAATAATATTACATTTTAAATAAGTTGTATACATATTTGAATAAATGCAATGGTTGTTGTATAACACTTTGTATGACGTGCATGTACAACAGACGTACGCATATAATTGTGCAATGGTAATACTGCTAGGTTATACATTACATAGAGTTATCACTTTAGTAATGTCTAATACTTCACCTAACATGTATGATGATACTGGTAATACAGAATTGTGCTATAGTTGTATGACTTATAATATTGTACTAACATTGTGGTAATACATAATTGTAATATTTTATGAATTGTTACACAATATTGTGGTAATGCATAACTGTGTTGGCCTTATAAACATAAGTGTCTTGGCCTTATAATTGTAGTTAAAGTTACATAAAAGTTACATCTTGTTAATGCAACTGAATTGTTACAAAATATTGTGTTAATGCATAATTGTGTTGGCCTTATAATTGTAGTTAAAGTTACATAAAAGTTACATCTTGTTAATGCAACTGAATTGTTACAAAATATTGTGTTAATGCATAATTGTGTTGGCCTTATAATTGTAGTTACATTTTGTTAATGCAACTGTTACAAAAGTGTCTTGGCCTTATAATTGTAGTTAAAGTTACATAAAAGTTACATCTTGTTAATGCAACTGTTACATAATGGTACATATTGTTTGTAGTTATATAATTGTACTTAAAGTTACATAAAAGTTACATCTTGTTAATGCAACTGTTACATGATTATAATATGGAGTTACATAATTGTAATAACTGCAGTCCTAACATATGCTGCGATCGATGATAGTGATGATGTGTCATGCCACTTGTATGTGGAGACAACAATTTGCTTTTTTGTTTGTAGTTTATGTGGTATTTTGACATATGTAGTAACACTTACACTTATTTTCATTTGTTTGTTATGTGATCTTACTCTATTTCTCTTTTTTTCTTTCTTACTTTTTCTTTCTTTCTTTCTTTCTTTTTTTTTTTTTTTTTTGTATGTATTGACTTTCTGTAGTTTGTTTTTCTTCGCTTGTGTACGCTTTTTCCATGTTCATGGTTGCATAATTACTGGCTAATTTCCTTGAGATACTTTTTTAAAGTTTAGTTTATATTGCACAGATACTATTGAAAATGATATTATATAGTCCCATATTTTGTTATTTTATATAAAAAACATATACACTATATACAGTATTAACTTTACACACTGACTTGTTCACCTGTACCTATCGTGGGTAATATGTGTGTCAGCACTGTGTGGATATCATTGTCTTCATGATTGTGTTGAAGATGTTCACTCTTGCTAACGGCATTTGTGTTGGCCATTTTTTTTTTTTTCTTGTAAGTTAATTTATCTGTTTCCACTAGGTAGCTTTAATTAATAAATGTTTAATACAGTTCTTTTAATCGCTCACTGAGTAACTGTGATGGTATATTTTCTTTATCACTTGTAGATGTAATAATGTATAGCTGTATGTATGTAACACGTATTTTATGTAGGTATAAATGGTAACACTCGTTGGTAGTAAATAAATGTTTTATTTATTGTTGGTGATTATTTAATGTTTGAGTTATGCTGATAACTGAAGTAAGTATGTGTATTTAAGCAGTAACTATACAGCACGTTTTATATGTTTGTGCAGAAGCTTATTGTCTATCACTGTGTATTGTATGAATGAAGTAACTATGTAACTCACTAATTTTTACCGTGGTGGGAATGGTGTGAGTGGTGGTGCAGGTGGTGTGTTGACTGACGTGGCGTCTGTTCAGCAAGCACGCATGATGACCTCAACTTCCCACACTGGTAGCTGTGGTGAGTGAATGAGTAGTGATGAGTAACTTGAGTGAAGACGAGTGAGTAAGATGAGTTGTAAATATGGAGTTGGTGTTTTGCTGCGTGTATTGACCTCTGGGTCAGCAGGCGGGAGGGAGTGGTGGTTATGAGTTGTGTCTCACTTTTCGTTTGTTTTGTTGTTCATCCTCGAGGTATTTGTGGTCCTTTTTCCTCTTCTTTACTTGCTTTGTTTTATATTCTTCTTGTTGCTGCTTGAAGTTACGTGAAGATTATAGATTTTGTAGTGATTCACTGTAGAACTAAAGCTAATCTTGTAGAGTCTCGGTTGCTTTTGTAGAAATTTGCTTTTAATTCGGAGACGATGTCCGTAGATTTGCTGGTTTGTCGTTAAGCTACTTGCAAGGCGTCGTGTGATCTCTTGACCTCTGCATCAGCATGATGATCTGGGAGACGGAGGGGGCTGGATGGAGAGAAGCGTCAGGAGCTGGTTATGTTGTTGGTTGAGAGAGATATTCTTGTTTTCAATCTTGATATTTTGTAGGAATTTAATGTTGATTCGTAGACGAGGTTCGTATACGTTCGCTGCTACTAAATGTCATGTAGTAACAGGAGAGGTAAAGAATAGTATGGGACTATTTTTATTTGTCTTGGAAATATTAACAAGTCTCTCACACGGAACGAGTATAAGTCCCGGGTAGCTACCTCCCTGTCTCGCTATCTGTCTCTCTCTCAAATTGCCAAGCCCTTCTCCCGTCACCTGTCTCCTCTGAGACCTGTCTACTGCTCTCTTGCCTGTTCGGTGGCTAATCTCCGTCTGAGCTCTCTTTTCTAAATTCTGGTGTAGCAGGGGTGTGTCACGTGTGTTCCTCGTGGATGGAAAGCTTAAGGAGCCTGTGTGTGAGTATGTGTGTATATGTGTGTGTATGGTTACTAGGTCTTTGTTCACGAGAGGACTGCTGACAGCTAACTGCATCATCTCCTTACTGGCCGCTGTCGTCAGCTTTCCTCAGTGTTAAGAGTGTGTAAGCATGTTTAGCACTGCTCGATTCTCGCAGACACAACACCTTCTCATCATCTGACTTCCTGCTTCTATCTATTTATTTATCTATCTATCTATTATGATTTGTAAATATAATATGGGGTCCTACCACATCCTCAGTGTCGAACGTTTTCGTTTTCATTTTTGAAGGCTCCAACATGCTTGCATGCGTTGGCCTTGGTCACCTAATGACGGCTCTCCATGCTGCACGATCTATTGCAGCCTCCCTGTTCAGTCCCTTAACCCTGAGGTCACACCTAATGACCTCGTCCCATGTCTTTTTCGGTCTACCCCTCGCAACCCCACCTCCAATATTAACACCTCTCACTTTCTGCACCCAATTATCATCCACAATTCTCTCCACATGCCCAAACTATCTCAATCTACCTCTCCTCATCACAACACCAATATACTCCAGTCCCATCCTACCTCTCAACTCTTCAATCGTAAACCCAGCACCCCCAGACCTTGCACGCAGGGACGCGCTGCACATCTACCTAATCATTGTCATTTCTGTAAGTCTGAGCCTGCAAATATCCTCCTCCTTTCCTGCCCAGGTCTCACTACCATACAGCATGCAATCCTAACGTATACTGCATACAATGATCCTTTAGCACGTAGAGAGAGAGTCCACTCAATGTCAGGAGAGGCAAAAGCTCGCTGAACTTCTTCCAACCACTTCTCACCTAGCTACAGAGCTAGTTCCAGCCTCACCTCCAGCATACAACATGTCACCCAAATAACAAAACTCTTCCACACACTCAAGAGACTCACACGCAAGTTCAATCCTTTCCCGCCTGACAATCTCCACCTACTCCCCCCGACACGCCATATGCATAAAATCATCATTATCTCGCAGTCTACCTCTGATACCACTATATCTCTTGTGCACCCATTTATCACAAACACTGCACAAGATTGAATTTCTTCCCACTCCCTTGTGGCAAACTGCACATGGCCACCCTCCCTCATCTTTGGCAGTCCGGCCACCAACCCTAGATATCATTTTTGTTTTATCTGCATTGACAAGAGAAAGAAAATGGAGATGTTCATAAATAAATAACTGAGATCAAAACTTTCGTATCAGCATTTTTAGATTAGCAGTACGCAGAAGTTTATTTTAAAAGGATACTAGGGATAGAGCAAAAAGTATGTGCTTTTGCATTGCAAGAGTATAAAATCATGCTTTGGTCCTCTTCACTGCCTAATGTATGAGAAGAAGGTAAAATCTCATTCTGTGTATCTTCTTACAACATGAAATAATTTTGCATAAATTAGGAATAAAGTCGCAAATTATTACAAGTGAAAGGAAGAAAAGAAATAAAAGGCAGAATGATCTTGCGGCTACCGCTGCGGTAGAGTATCATTACTAAGAAAAACTTCATTGTTGCGGGATCCTTATTGTTACTGTATCACCACCATGGCACTTGAAAATATGGTAGTGTATTGTAGTCACATGAGATTTAACTTAACTGGTCTTCGAAACTAGAGCATCTGCATTTGAGATCCTGGGAAGCAAATACATCAGGAACAGGGAGTTATGCTGCGTGCCGTGGGCAGAGTACTGCATTACACATTCATTCAAATCGGGAGAAGTATCTGAGTGTTAGCCTCTAATATATCACTGCCTCATGTTATTCGTTTTATATAATTTTTAGCGTGATATATATATATATATATATATATATATATATATATATATATATATATATATATATATGCAGATGATACTGTATTGAGATGGAGGGATGGGGTGGAGAGGTGTATGAGAGAGGGGTGTGTGAGTTGGGAGCAGGGCAGTGAAATGGCGGGGGACAGGGCGACGTGGAGGCGTTTTGTTTGTGGCCACCCCAAACGGGATTGAGGCATCTGGCAATAGATAGATAGATTGATAGATACATATATATGACGTAATGGAGGCACAGAAGTTTTACCATATATTCACAAGTTTTTACTGAATGTATATCAGTGCTGTGACCGAAGCAGTCTGAAACTCTGCCATCACTTGTTGGGGCGACTGTACAATATATAATGGGCAGGTAGTTATGTTTAAGGTCTTCACGAAGAGATAAAGTACACTTCCCCAGCCCAGACAACCAAGCATCTCATATATGCCAAACTCCTCTGATCAGGTGCCGGAAACGTGGCCGACTCACACACACACACACACACACACACACACACACACACACACACACACGCACGCACGCACGTACATACGCACACATACGCCCACACACTTTAGCCGGAAGTCAGAGGGGGATGAGTCCAAAAACGACGTGTAGGAAGCAGAGGGCCGAAGCGTACGATTAAGGGTACATGGCAGATAGGGTCAGCCAGGAGGTTCGCCGTCACGTCACGTTACGCTGTAAATCACATTTTTATATAACTTTTTGTAATAAAAGTCCGTAACCCAAGAAGTGACTATAACTCGCCTAACTCAAGATAAAAGAATACACAAAGAAGGAAAATGAGATAGAGACAAGCTACCTATTCACTCTACTCGACGCCTCACCATTTTACTGGCAGCAGCCTACGTTACTCTCCACTGGTGATAGAGGGGCAGCCGCTAATCTGTGATGCAACTACAGTATCTCCCTCCATCGAATCAAACCCCTCGGCTACGTCCATCGATATTTGCAGATGATACTATATTGTTGGGTGAAGTCGAAAGGGAACTGGAAGGCGTAGGGAATGTGTTTGGGAGATTAAGAAACGGCATCTAATGGAAAATTTAGGGAAGAGTGAAGCTATGGTCTTCGAGAGTTATGAAGTCACTGAATGTACAGTGATGAGGAAACTGCAAATGTGATTGCATTTAAGTACCTGGGTAGTGTGATGAGTAAGGATGGGAATTTCGAGTATGAAGTGCTTGAAAGGGTGCAACAAGGTAGAAAGGTTGATGGTTCTTTGAAAGCAGTGATAAGAAATAGGGAAGTGAGCATGGAGGTAAAAAAGTCACTGCATGATAGCATTGCGATACTAACTCTAACGTATGATAATGGAGCTTGGACTTTGTTGGAAAAACAAAAGTCAATAGTAAGAGCAGTAGAAATCAGTTATTTGGGAGGGGCATGTGGAGTTAAATGGAGAGACAGACTGACAATTGAGGAAGTGGTGTGAGGTTGTAGCGTGGATGCGAATGTGACAGAAGGCGTTAGGAGGAATACACTGAGGTGATTGGGCCATTTGGAAAGGATGGAGAGCGAGAGACTAACGAGAAGAGTGAATGTGAATGAAGTGGAGGGGAGTGGAGAGGAAGGGGGAGGCCAAGGTTGAGATGGATGGATGGAGTGGAGAGGTATATGAGAGAGGGATGTGTGAGCTGAGGGCAGTGAAATGGAGGGGGGAAGGGGACATGGCGGCGATTTGTTTATGACCACCCTTTACGAGACTGAGGGGTCTGCAATAGATAGAGAGATGGATAGATAGATCAATTAACAATTCAGTTCTCCCTGGTAGCGACTTGGCCATGTGGGATGAGGGTGAAAAAGGAAAGGAATGGGGATTTACTAATTAGGTGTGGATGGAGAAAGGGAGAGGGGGTATTCGGTATTTATAAATGAGGAGAGAGAGAGAGAGAGAGAGAGAGATTTTTCTTGGGATTTCTTGCTTTCTCTTCCGATATATTTTCTTCTTGCTTTTTTTTCGCCTCGTTTGTTCTCGTGGCTCCATACATCTACATTACGTCTCCCATATCTTTTCTTCCCTCATCTTCTCTCATCTTCTCTTTTCTCCTTTTTCTCGTTTCTTTTCATCTCTTCTCCTCTCCCATTTCCAGTTTTCTGTCTGTCATTTTTCCTTGGTTTCTGCATCACGAGCTGCTCCTTTCTTTCTCTCTACCTTCTCTAGCTTCTCGTCCTCCGCCTTCCTCCCTGCCTTCCTCTTTTCCTCCTTCTTTCCCTCTTTAACTCCTCCCTCTTTCATCTCTGTACCCTGACCTTCTCCCCTTTCACTTTCCTGCCCTCTGTTCTCCAATCCCCCTTCCTGTCTCTTCATCCTCTCTCCTTTCCACCCCTCTCCTCTCCTCCTTTCCTCAACTCGTTCTTCACTCCTGTCTCTCCACTTCCTCATACTTTTCTCCATTCTCAATCTTTCTTTATATTCACGCCTCCTTTCTTCCCTCCTTCCTTTCCTTTCCTTTCCTTCCTTCCTTTCCTCTCTCCTACCCCATCTTCTCCCTATGCTCTTTACCCACTCTAATATCCCTTCTCTCTCCCGTCCCCATTCGCCCCTCTCTCTCTCTCTCTCTCTTTCTAATCCCCCATCTTCTTTATCTCTATTCTCTCCTCTTAGCAAACTTATGCAATTGACTCTTGTCTGTCTGCATAACAGTCTCCATCTTTACCTTCCCCCCATCACCCTCCCTGCTACTCCGTTCTTATTCTTGTCTTTCAAGTCCGCCTTCTCTTTCTCCCATTTCCTCCTCTTTGCCTTCTTTCCCTCCTCCTTCTTTCTTTCTTTCCCTTCCTCTTTTTTGTCCAACTCCTTCCTTTATCTCTTCAGTCCCATTTTTAATTCCCCGCATACCTGTCTTTTATTATCTCCATTCTTCTTCCTTTCCTCCTCCTCTCATCTTTTTCCTCTCCTTTTTACCTCTCTCATTCTACACTCTTATCCTTCCTTCTTTCTTCCGCTCCACTTCTTTCCAATCTTCCTCCTCTTTTTTTTCCCTTCTTTTATTCCCCCCTCCTTCTCCTACTCAGTCCTCATCATCCCCTTCATTCCCTTCTTTACTGTCACTCCCTATCTCTCCTCCTTCACCTCCCCTCCACCCCTCTTTTCGAGTAATTCTGCTTCCTTCCTCCTTTCCCATTCCTCTTTTACCCTCTTTCCTTTCTCTTCCCTCTCCTCCCCAGTCTCCATACTTCCCCTCTGCCTCTTCCGTCCCTTCACTTTCTCCTCTCATCCACTTCCCCACACTCCTACCCTGTTCACAGACTCCCTTTTCATGTTTCATCCCCCTCCGTCTACTTTATCGCTTTTCCCTCCCTCTTTCCTCCCGTCTTTCCTTTCCCTTCATCCTCCACATCCCTTCTCTAGTCTCTCCATCCCAACTATTCTCCAATCCCTCCTCCCCTCTCCTCTAGTGGCAAATGTAGGAGTCAGCAACAGCACTCGAGAAGGAAGAAGCGTACAAACTGAGCTCGTACAAGCCCCCGCCCATCAGGCAGTCACAAATAATAGTGTATCAGTATCTTCCTCACCCAGCGATTCAGTACGTTCCTCGCCAAGCGAAGTCCCCTTTACTATGGTAAGAAATGGCGCAAAACCCGGAAAAGATTCGAGGAAGCATCTTCCCATAACTACGTATAATCGCTACCAGATCCTTGCCGAAGCGGTAAATGAGACAGAAGAAACAAGGCTTATTGGGGACTCTATTGTACGCAGTCAGCTGGAGGAATTTTGTGGACGTGCCCCCATCAGCAGAAAGAGGTACTGTTTTCCAGGAGGTGGACTAAGTGATATCACAGAAGCCTGCGATGAGGTCACAAAAGACGCAAATGATCAAACTCTATACGTTATCCATGTTGGTACAAATGATCTGAAGCGCAGTAGATCAGAGGAATTGCTAACAAAGTATCATGAAATGATCAAACGATTCAAAACTAAGTCCACTAATGTGATAATATCTGGTATACTCCCAAGGATCAAGGCAGAAAATAGTTTCTATGATAAGGCCTTCAGCACAAATAACCAGCTCAAATCTCTCTGCACGCAAGAGGGAGTCGACTTTGTCAATCTGTGGGACCAGTTTTATGAGCAACATACTCTATTCCAGAAAGATGGTCTCCATTTGAACTCAGTAGGAGCGGCACGGCTAGGTAGACTTCTACACGATAAAGTTGCCCTCTTCAGATCAAAAAACGCGGCACGTCCAGGAACAGTAACCTTAACGTAAATACCCACAAAGTCAGATCACCAACTGTTCGGAACGGAATTAGAGTCTGCTATGCTAACGCACGTAGTCTACGTAACAAGTTTGAGGATTTAGAATCTCTAATTTACCTAGAAAATTATGACATCATTGGCATCACAGAGTCCTGGATTAACACATCTGACCGTGACTTTCTAGCGGAATACTCACTAACAGGGTACAATATTTTCAGCTGTGAGCGACCACATCGAGCTGGTGGCGGTGTTTTACTATATGTGAAAACTAGTCTCCATCCCCTTGTGCTATCCAAACCCAGTATTACCAACATAGATGCCAGTTATGTTCAGCTAAGTATTAATTCACACAAAATAAATATATGTCTCATCTATCGTCCGCCAGCACAGTCAACTGAGACAGATGAAAAACTTTATGATCAAATTGCGGAAATTTGTTGTCAAGAGGATAGCGTAATTTTTGGAGACTTTAATCTACCGGTAACAAAGTGGGGTGAACCACTGACGGCACACTCAGGACAAGAGCTTTATACGAATCTTCAGGAAAGCGCCCTTTCCCAACACGTAGAATACCCAACGAGAGGAAACAATATCCTAGACATCATCTTGACTACAAATGATAACCTAGTCAACAACGTTGAAATAGGACCTGAGTTTAGTTCCAGTGATCATCGAACTATACAGTTTAATATTACTACTGAAAAAGTAAAAGAAACGGAGAGCAAAGAAAAGGTCCCAGATTATCGTAGAGCTAATTTCAACAGGCTCAGAGCGCTACTTGCAACTGCAGATTGGAATCAAATGTCTGAAACCAATGACATAAACCAAGCATGGGAAATATTCACCGAAAAATTTAATGAAGTGGTAAAGTCATGTGTGCCACTACGTAACAGACGTCCAGCTGGAAATAGTAAACCAAAGTGGTGGTCCAGTGAAATAAAAAGTAACTTAATAGCCAAAAAACAGGCATACCATAAATATAAAGCTACACAAAATAATGATGATAAATTACAATACGATAATCTACGCCGCACATCGAAAAGACTTATTAAACAAAGCAAAAGAGCACTGGAGATCCACATTGCTAATACGTGCAAATCAAATCCTAAAGAATTTTACAGTTACATTAGAAAGAAAAAGGTTATGACTACATCAATAGGTCCTCTAGAAACAAACAATGGCAGACACACTGAAAATGAGGTCGAAATGGCAAACATTCTTAACGATTACTTTGCATCTGTTTTTACAGTAGAAAACACCACCAGAAACCTACTGTTACCCACAAACCAAGCAAATAGCACAGTCCTTAGTAACTATGCTATCCATAATAATGATATCCTTTCAGCCATAAATAGTACGGACATAAACAAAACCCCTGGCCCCGATAAAATATCACCGAGAATTCTCAAAGAAGCAAAACATGAGTTACTGCTGCCACTCTCTGTCTTATTCAATAAATCATTAAGTACTGGGAAAGTTCCACGCGAATGGAAACTAGCAAATGTAACACCAATTTTCAAAAAGGAAATGAGTCGCACCCAGGAAATTACAGACCAATCAGCTTAACATCAGTAGTGTGCAAGTTAATGGAAAAAATCATAAGAGATAAAATAGTTAATTATCTAGAAGAAAATAATATAATTAAAGACTCGCAACATGGATTCAGACATCGTCGTTCATGCTTAACTAACCTACTGGACTTCTTCCATGATGTTTACAAATCATACGATGACTCAAGAGCAGTAGATATAATTTACCTCGACTTTCAGAAAGCATTTGACACTGTCCCTCACAAGCGTCTCATGAGAAAAATAGAAGCACATGGAATAAAAAGGAAAGACGCTAAAATGGTTACAAGACTGGCTGTCAGACCGAAAACAGCGAGTTGTGATAAACGGAAAGGAATCCAAATGGCGTAATGTGATCAGCGGCGTTCCCCAAGGCTCAGTACTTGGACTGATACTTTTTATTATCTATATAAATGACATTGATGAGGGTCTAAATTGTAAAGTATCCAAATTTGCAGATGATACTAAAATAACCAGTAAAGTCACTTCAAAATTACAGTGGCAGCAGTTACAAAATGACCTTAATACTTTAGCAAGCTGGGCAGAAAAATGGCAAATGAAATTCAACACAGAAAAATGTAAAGTACTTCATATTGGAAGTAACAATGTCCATGCAGATTACAAAATGAACAATATTCAGTTATCAAGTACAGACAGTGAAAAGGATCTTGGTGTGATAATATCAAAAGATCTAAAACCAAGCAAGCAGTGTACCGATGCGGTAAAAATTGCAAACAAGCTAGTGGGTTTTATTGGAAGAACTTTCGAGTTTAAATCGGAAAAAGTCATACTTGCCTTGTACAACTCGCTAGTGCGCCCCCATCTTGAGTATTGTGTGCAATTCTGGTCTCCATACTACAGAAAGGACATTGAAAAATTAGAGAAAATTCAGCGAAGAATCACAAAAATGGTACCACGACTTAGAAACAAACCATATGAGGAACGCCTTGAAGAACTTAAATTATTTAGCCTAACGAAGCGCAGGTTAAGAGGGGACCTTATTGAAGTTTTCAAAATCATGAAGGGATATGACAACTTAGACATGAATAAATATTTTGATATAGACCGGTCGAGTCAAACCAGAAGTAATGGCTGCAAAATCATGGGAAAACGATTCCAATCCCACGAAGCAAAATACTTCTTCTTTAACAGAGTTGTAAATATCTGGAACAGATTACCCTCAGATACCGTGAACAGTATTTCAATTGAGACATTCAAAAACAAATTAGACAAGTATTTGCACGAAAATCCTCAGCTGACTCTTTTTCTGTCCGAATAACTTGCTTTTATAGCTACGGTACATGTAAATTCATGCCCCCTTAGTCTACAAGACACCCCGTAAACAATGTACCCGTACATAGTGTTGCGTCACGATATTATACATTTTCAATTTATTCGGTGCAAACAAAGCAATATAAGCACAGATTAGGATCTGCACAGATAACCCTGAGTTAACGGTCACTACTCTTACTTTCGACCTGTGATGGGCTGTGGATCACTGAGGGTCCCTGTTAGTCAAGTGACCACCATCGGGATTTTTTTAATGTACCAGGGGTCACTGCTTCAGGATGAAACTTGTGTACTGTCCCACATGGGAGAGTTCCTTGTCTCAGTGGAGTGAACGGAGCTAGGGCCTGATTGACTGCTGCCTACCTAAAAAGCGCCAGGGAAGGTTGCCGCACCACCCCTAAACATCCACTCTGTGCATTGCACATCCACACTGTGCACTGTGCAGTCCCCTTTTATCTAAGACACCCGTCCTATATACTTGTCAATCTCCCCAGCGCAAAGAAAGCAATATAAGCACAGATTAGGATCTGCACAGATAACCCTGAGTTAACGGTCACTACTCTTACTTTCGACCTGTGATGGGCTGTGGATCACTGAGGGTCCCTGTTAGTCAAGTGACCACCATCGGGATTTTTTTAATGTACCAGGGGTCACTGCTTCAGGATGAAACTTGTGTACTGTCCCACATGGGAGAGTTCCTTGTCTCAGTGGAGTGAACGGAGCTAGGGCCTGATTGACTGCTGCCTACCTAAAAAGCGCCAGGGAAGGTTGCCGCACCACCCCTAAACATCCACTCTGTGCATTGCACATCCACACTGTGCACTGTGCAGTCCCCTTTTATCTAAGACACCCGTCCTATATACGTGTCAGTCTCCCCAGCGCAAAGAAAGCAATATAAGCACAGATTAGGAGCTGCACAGATAACCCTGAGTTAACGGTCACTACTCTTACTTTCGACCTGTGATGGGCTGTGGATCACTGAGGGTCCCTGTTAGTCAAGTGACCACCATCGGGATTTTTTTAATGTACCAGGGGTCACTGCTTCAGGATGAAACTTGTGTACTTGTCCCACATGGGAGAGTTCCTTGTCTCAGTGGAGCAAACGGAGCTAGGGCCTGATTGACTGCTGCCTACCTTAAAAGCGCCAGGCAAGGCTGCTGCACCACCCCTAAACATCCACACTGTGCAGTGTGTAGCTTCCACGTTATGTCCACAGACTTCCCATTAACTCAATGTACAGTAACTGGTTTATAATGTCATGCCGTAACTATTATTTTATTAGTTTACTTTCTCTTTCAGGTTACTCTATCGGGTAGCTTATAGATAAAGTATTATAGAATGTGACTTTTCCTTTCCAGTGTTTCCTATAAAATTTCCATGTCAGTTTTTCCATGCTGCATGGTGGTTTTTCTCACTTTTTCCTGGAGGGTTTGGTGGTGGGGGGAGCCTTCTTGCTTTCCTATCCTTATCCTTCAACATGTAGAGTTAGATCTTGTAGTCATAGTTTTCTCTAACAAGCAGCCTCGAAAGGACCATAAGGTCTGTTGCTGTTTGCTTTCCTGTGTAATCCTGTGTAATCCTCCTCATCCTCCACACCCCAAACTTGTCCTTTTCACTTTTTACTCCCAGGCCTCATAAATTTGGGAATGCTCACTCCGTTTTCCATCCTCCCTATTCCTCCCGCAATCCCAAGAGACCCCTCTCCCGCTCTTTTTTCCTAAATACCTACCTGCCTACCAGTCTACCTGTTAGTCTATTCACCTGCCTTCCTACCATCTTGCCGATTTACTCAACAACTTACCTTGTTAATCTACTTCCATATCTACCCAACAGACCTGACCACCTAGTGACGCACCAACTACTTCTCTTGGTCTACCTGGCTTCGCTTTATGGGATGAAAAATAAGGGAAATTTCTCATCAGAGAAGTTTGTAAAGTCTTATGTGAATGTTTTAATGGGGAGTTGTTCTGGGCACGCATTGCTGCCGCGGATGTGGGTTGAGAGAGAGAGAGAGAGAGAGAGAGAGAGAGAGAGAGAGAGAGAGAGTTTTATCTATTTATCTTTATGTGATGGCTCTCTCTCTCTCTCTCTCTCTCTCTCTCTCTCTCTCGGCAATATATATGTATGTGTGTATGTATATTCAAACACTGTAACTGAATCATTTCCAGTAAAGTCCGCTACAGGTCGGGACTGTGATAACGAAAATTTCCCATTCCACATGCAGGCAAATGTTGACGGGGGCGAGTATCAGGCATCGGTAGTTGGAGCAGTGGATGAGAGAGGGCAAGTGTTGGTTGAACTATGGCCGCATTTTCGTAAGCTTAGGAGGTCTTTCCGGTATTAGTTTTATATACATATATATATATATATATATATATATATATATATATATATATATATATATATTTACTTTCGTTCATAATGGCTCGTTAGTTCTATCAGTCCGACGATGCATTTCCAGATTATTTTTGTTTGCATTCTTAATTATCTTATTTCTTGCTACCTCAAGACGATTCTGTTCAGTCTAGAGAAACCATGTGTATTGGCGTTGTCAGTTCCAGGCACATATTCAGGTCGGCCAAGGAAGCTCCCAAACACCTCTTTCTTACCGGCTTATTTGAGGACATGGAATGCTAGCTCGTGTATTTTATTATATACTGTATATGCACACTATGTTATCATCAGAATGCAGGAAATAACACAACAGGGGAAATTAATGCGATATTATGGCAAATAAATCGCTAAGGAAACGGTGTTTGGGAGCCTCCTTAACCTACGAGAATAAGAGTCACTCTCCATCAACATCTTCACACCCGAATATCTATTCCTAAGCTGAATTGAATCTTGTTAAAGTACATAAGAACGACGTTATAAATACATCATGTAACTGAAAGGTTAATATTTTCTAGTGTTATTTATGCAAATCATGTCCGTATTACAAAGATTTAAAGGACGTTCAAGACAGTTTATCTTCTTTATGGTGGATTATTTTTAGTATTGTTGAGTTTGTTATTATCCCCCTCCCCCGCCAGACGATTTTGTAAAGATTTTTAACTGAGGGGTTTGCGGTAGATGAAGCCTTCACTAATCCCTCCTGTACAAGGGGTTCTGCTGAGCTGAACAAAATCGTGAGAGAAACAAGATTCTGCATTGTTTGTTTGTTTGTTTGTTTGTTCTTTGATCACGCCCAAACCAAGGAACAGAGACCCCCACACCCATATATATTCTGAATCGGGGTGACCCAAGGATGGTTTTAGGGGCGTCCAAAGTCAGAGCTGGGTCATTTGAGGTCAACAATAGTGGTTGCCTTTTTGGCCTGGGCAACGCCGGGCACCCCTGCAGCCCAATTTTTAGCATGGGAACTCACAAAATCTCCAGTTTGGACATAGGCTATGTGAGGTTGACATCCGAGGTCATTTGAGGACACTGTCGGAGGACATTTGAGGTCACAAGTAATACACGCTGGAACGACTGGACCCAGCAGCCCAGTTTTTGGCATGGAGACTCACATGACCTGCATTTCAGACATAGACTATGTGAGGTTGACCTCCGAGGTCATTTGAGATCATCGGTAATAGTAAACAAGTGCGCACAAATACTGTGCGTTAGTCTGTGGAAGCTGAAATAGAAAGTACGTGGACCTCTCATAATCCCTCTTCAAAGGCATAAGAGGTACATGGTCTTTCTGGAGTAAAATGAAAGATTGAACTAGAACAAATAGGATTAGAGTAGCCCGGGCAACGCAGGTACCCCTGTTAGTAAACTATAAACTATAAAAGGGCGTCACCGCACAGAAAGGTGTAAGGCTCGATAGGCAGAATTAATATGCAGGTTAGAGAGGAACACCTTCCTGTTGTGGCACCGATACAACCAGGTGGCTCCATTGCTCAGTTATGTGAACGTCCTTCATCTCCTTCCCTATTTCCCAAAAGGATGATGGTGGACTTCAGGTTATGGGCAAGTTCATCAAGCAACCCACTAATTTCACGTTCACATGATCCTGGGGCCACAACATTAAAATAACAAGAATACAATTCTCAGAGAGTGCATACATCAGCCAACGCTAATACCAGACAACTCAAATCACCACCAAAATTTAAGAAACTCTTCCTTGGTCCATTACCCAAATATCCAAAAAAATTCACTAAAATCCATCAACAACTTTTTGAGATATCTTTTGGAAAATATAAGGTCCTGAGCCAGGACTTGAACTCAGATCACCACCAAAATGCAATGAGCATTTCCGTGGCACAAGACCGACATATCCACAAATTTTAATTGAAATCCATCCATAATTGACAGACATTAGAGGTGAATGCATAACTTCCTCCAACTGGGTTTGCGATGGTAACAAATAGTGTGTGTGAAAGCCCTCTAAACAGACGAGATTACGACCATGCGTTTGTGTCTGTCAGGATGAGAGGCGACACATACACGTGCCGGTATGTGTATTGCCATATTTACCTGGTGATGGAGAATGACGTCTTAACGTGGTGGCACTGATATCACTGGTTGGCATCAATGTCCGATTATGCAAAAATTCCTCAATTCGCTTCCTATTTCTCCGGAAGAGGAAGTTGGAATGCAAGAAAACGGCAGCTTCAGCCTGCAACCTAGGGTCACGTTTCAACTGCAAAAACCAATCAGATCTTCCCCGTCATTCCGATAGGCTCTTGTTTGGATTTAGTATGGATATCTCTAAACCAAGTTATTCAACTCTTGAAGGATGTTAGTTGGTGAAGGGATTAATGAAGGCTACGCTGAAACTGCCACCTATATTTTGAAAAGTCTACCCTTGCCTGAATAAAACCGTCTTGCAATACTATAAGTAATAAAAAGTAGGACATCTGAACAAGGAGGCTAAATTGATTGGTGGCCTAGATAATCAGTGTCCTAATATGCCAACATTGTCTTTACTAAACTCTCATCTCATACCAATCATGCTACAACCCCTCCACTTTTCCCTCACCCTCATCTCCCCTTCTCTTACCTAACTTAATCTGCAGTAACTTATCACAAGTATTCGTCCTTTCTCTAACCTAACCTATCCTTTGTGGTTGCGAGTTTTGTCCCTGATTTTTCAGGGAAGACTGTTGTGACATGTACAGTAAGGGAGCAGATGTTTGGTGCTGACTTTTGATGATCTAGGCACTGGCTTCAATGGGCTGACTAACGCTGACAGTTTCCTATCACAAACATGCAAAACGCTGAGGAGTCAGTTTTATGTGTACAAATCCGAGAATTCCTTAACCCGACGTAACCTGATGGTAAACGGATTCTCTTACTTCTCTCCCAACGAAACAGGAGAGATAGGGATCAGCCTGGCTCCCAGAGTGTAGGACGGGCCTCTTCCAATAAAGTAGCCAGTCGTCATGCGAGCCTTTTTAATAAGCTGAGTTGCTGTTGGACTATCTGTAGAACTACTAGACCCAACTTCCATAATCTGGCAGAGACTCAGTCTACAGTGTGTGAATTTTATTTCATCGTCACCACATTCACTAATGTTCCATATGACCCCATGTTAGAATTATAAATCACTTACTAATACCATAACACCAGCCCTAAATGCAATATCCCAAGCATATCAGAACAGATGTTGGGTATTAGTTCTCAAGTACCAGATGGCGTGTTATGACTGCACAGGATCAGCTCTTTGTTGGTATGTCGTAGGTGGACTATGTGCTCTGAGAACGAGCTGCCTACTTCTGTTCAGAGCCGGATGATGAGAAATAAGACCTCTGTCTTAAAAATCTCCCCTCTCCCCTTACTAACTCCACCGTCCTTTCCAACTAACCCCCCCTTCTTTGCCCCCAGACGCGAGCAGTGCGTCCATGGCCTGTGTGGTGAACATGGCAAGTGTGAGTGTCTGCCATGCTACTCCGGTCCTTCATGTCAACACTACGGTATGTACACAGCCTTATGTTTACACTGTGTTTGTTACATACACTGTCACGAGCAACAGTTTGCTGACAGTCCCCTGCCGACAGTGTGTCCTGTCTTTCGCAATTTCCTTTCTTCCCCGAGAGGCAGTGACTTCTTCCTTCGCATACGCTTTCGTTGTGTACTTTATATTGTTATCACAAAAATATTTCATGTGGCAACATCCATCACCTCAGCCAGCAGGGAAGTGCCGACAAACTTTTTATCGTGACTGTACATTCCTCCAGAATGTATAGGACGACTTTCCCCATCGTATAGTTGTGGGAGAGTTGCCAAAGAGTACCCTACTTCCTCATAGTACTCAGTTCACAGTAAAGTTCCCGAGAGAGAAGGTCTGCTAATATATTATGATATACTCTGTTAAAAATAACTTGCCCAACTATTCTAATCTGTCCATCTTGAATGTTGTACTTGTATAACACATTAACACTGATATATGGTACTAACGAAATAGTTGTGGAAAGGATGTAAAACTGCGGTATAGTCATATTTTGCCATTGAGCAGTAACAGGCGAGTCACACAAGAGTTTGCTGATAGTCACGAAAAAATGTTATGGAAAAAATACCAACGAACTACGAGAAGTATGCTGCAAAACGAAGGAAAAAAAATAACATTAAGGAGGACGAACTGTTGTCATTTCTACGACTCAGTATATTTACGTTACCACATGCACGTCATTATAACTATTTATATATCTTTTTATCTTTCTATCTCTATCAAACTATCTTCTATCTATGTACTATGTACAGTACACCCTGTTTAATAAAAACATCGTCAACAATGTAACAACTTTTGCATGATATAAAGGATCCATTTCCGTGATCTTATGAAGCTCCCCGGCAGTTCTTTTTTGCCAGTTTCCTTTTACACATAACATATGAACCGTTTAGATATTTCGTTATGCCTATCACTGTACTATTATATTCCACTGAGAGAATGCACTGTCCTCTTAACTGTCGTTTTGTTTGTTAAGCAGGCTGTGTCGATGAGTAAGAAAGACAAAATTGTTTTATAATCTACGAGGCGATGATATCTCTTCCAGTCCAACGTCGCATTATTATTATTATCATCATTATTATTATTATTTATTTTTTTTGCTATCCCTAGACAATCTTCTTCCCTTAAGCACGAACTTTCTGAACTATGGGGATTTGATACATCCTTCATTAACTTTTCTATCACAAGTCTTTCCCATAATAATAATAATAGTAGTAGTAGTGGTAGTAGTAGTAGTAGTAGTAGTAGTAGTAGTAGGCCTGTCTCTCTGGCGGGTATGGATTACGAAGCTACAGTGGTCGAGAGTCGTATAGACCAGCGACTCCAATAGTTTAATGTCTTTGTTTACACTGTAATATCAATAAATATAAAATAAAATAATAATAGTAATAGTAGATGGTTAGTAACCACAGCCGTTGGCGTGCTTGGGGCCAATGGATTGTAATATGAGGGTTAGTGTTAACCTTCACATTACAACTCCAAATGGTGAACTGTATTAGGAAGGTTGGTTTTGATATTCACAGTATAATTCCCCGATGGATGGAGGTGATTTGTATTCTACTTAAAAAAAAAAAAAGTAGTAGTAGTAGTAGCAGTAGCAGTAGTAGTAAAAACAGAACCCCATGCAGCATACAGTGCATTTACCTATGGTGCAAAGCACAAGTGGACCTTCGTGATGAGGACCATACCAGACATCGAGTTGCTGCTACAACCACTGGAGGATGCAATCAGGGATTCATTCCTCCCATCTCTAACCAATGGCCACATCATCACACCAGAAGAGAGGGACCTTCTAGCACTACCACCCAGGATGGGAGGCCTTGGCATTATAAATCCAGTAGCCGTGGCAAGCTATGAACACAGAAATTCACTCAGTCTCACCGAGCACTTGTCACAGAAAATCTGCGCCCAGGTTGAGACGAGTGAAATCGACCACCAAAGGCAGAAAGACATAAAGACACAGATAAGCAAGGAGCGTGAAGCAAGACAAAAACACCAGCTGGAGCACATAATCGAACATCTAACACCAGACCAGTGCAGAAGAGTTGAAATTGCACAGGAGGTTGGGGCATCGAACTGGCTCACAACCCTGCCTCTCAAGGCAAAAGGTTTCCACTTCAACAAACCAGAATTTATTGACGCCATAGCCTTGAGATATGGGTGGCCAATAGAGAACCTACCTCAACACTGCCTGTGGCACTGCCTTTGATGCTAACCATGCAATGGTATGCAAGAAGGGAGGCTTTGTTTGCATCCGACACGGTGAAGTACGCGACCACACTGCCAAAATGCTGCAGGAAATATGCCATGATGTCACGATTGAGCCAGCTCTGCTACCCCTGGACGGAGAGCACTTCACCCACAGAACAGCAAACACATCAAATGATGCAAGAGTGGATGTTAGTGCTCGAGGTTTCTGGAGACGTGGGCAGAGGGCGTTCTTCGACATCAGGATATTTGATCCCATGGCTGCATGTCATCATGAACCGTCTCTCGAAGCTGCACACAAAAGGAATGAACAAGAAAAAAATAGAAATTATCAAGAAAGGATCCAACATGTGGACCACGGTCGATTCACTTCCCTTGTGTTCACGACATCAGGTGGGATGGGTCCAGAGGCAGTGAGATTCTACTCGAGACTGGCAGAGGTTCTTTCTGAGAAGAAGCGTCAACCGCAGAGTTCTGGTATGGCCTGGATGAGATGTCGACTCTCATTCTCCCTCGTGAGGTCTGCTCTGCTATGTCTCAGGGGCACAAGATCATCAGCCCTCAGGCCTGTCTCCCTGGCGGGTATGGATTACGAAGCTACAGTGGTCGAGAGTCGCATAGACCAGCGACTCCAATAGTTTAATGTCTTTATTTACACTGTAATATCAATAAATATAAAATAAAATAAATAATAATAATAGTAGATGGTTGGTAACCACAGCCGTTGGCGTGCTTGGGGCCAACGGATTGTAATATGAGGGTTAGTGTTAACCTTCACATTACAACTCCAAATGGTGAACTGTATTAGGAAGGTTGGTTTTGATCTTCACAATATAATGCCTCGATGGATGGAGGTGATTAAAAAAAAAAAAAGTAGTAGTAGTAGTAGTAGTAGTAGTAATAATAATAATGATAATAATAATAATAATAATAATAATAATAGTAATAATAATAATAATAATAATAAATAATAATAATAATAGTATTAATAGTAATCATCATCATCATCATCATCACCACCACCACCACTAATATCATCATCACCGGCCTGAGGAGTAAGGTGTATTATACAAAATAAATCATGATAAGGCACTAGGTGGCATCTAAAACCCATTCATATATACTTATATAATAATTCAGCCGCCTTGGACAAATGCCCTCATCCATAAATGTTAATAAACCGTAAATATGTGTAGGCCCGTCCTAATTACGAAGGCGCGTTCCCTGAATCTCGTCTTCCACATTAGTGCTCGCCATTCATCGTCCAGTCTTTTGCAATAAATATTTTCTGTCTCTTCAGAATCCATCTGAACAGTAGTTATATGCAACAACCATTACCCGGCGTTCAGATGAATGTTCTGCATAAATTAAGTTTTGACTCGGTAATATTAACTCTGCATTTGTCGCTGAAGCAAGAAAATGACCGTCAAATTTGACAGACTTCTGGGACTTGGAAATACGCTGTGGAGACTATACCCAGAGTCGGACACATGAAAATAAAACTAGAAAGGACTCAGAGCATAGTAGCGCATACGTTCGTCAACGCCATTGCTATTAAAGGATCCTGATCCAGATCCGTGGATAAAGGATCAGGATCAGGATCAGGATCCGCAGCAGAAATTTAACTAATTCTTTCTTGGTCCATGGCCCACCTTTCCACTAAATTTCTTTGAAAGACATTGAGAAGTTTTGAAGATATTGTGCTGGATACTCCGGATCCGAATACGGATCCGCCCCCAAATTTATTTTTTTCTTCCTTAGCCCATGGCCCACCCTTCCACAAAAGATCATCAAAATCCGTTCAGAACTTTTTGATTAATCCTGCTAACAGACAGACAGGAAGACAAACCAACCAAAGCGGGGTAAAACATATCATCCTTGGCAAAGGCAAATATAAGCAGCTCCTTTGTATTACTGTGAATCTCTGTCACACTCAGTAATGATGCTTGTTAGATATTTGGTAATCGACTTGAAGCATGTAAAGCATGATCATGCAGCCAAATAGTACAGTTTACTCTTTCAAGACACTATCAGGATGGATCACCATCTACCAACAAATCCATCTATATTTGACATACTTCTGTGTAAGTTTTGATGATGATTAACGAACGTACAAAAACATAAGATCACAATATTTGTGTCTGTACGAATTGACATTTGGCCCCGTCAATCCCTTTAAAAGGGATAATAATTTAAAAAATAATAATAGTAATAAATATGATACATGGGGATATTTGTCGAAGAAACAATTGTACCGAGTGTGAAGCTAACTGATGAAGTAGTCGTGACAGCATGGCAGTGAACTCTGGTAAGAAGAACGTTAACACGGAGACCAAAAAGAAACAAAGGGTGATAACAATCCTTTGGAATATGTAAATATCCATATGGGTTCGAATCTCACGTTATTTTTTCCTTGGCTCTCTGTAAGCTGAAAAAAAAAAAAACGACTTTCAAAAAAGCTGAACAACAATATGTAGGTGATTTGGAAGAACTGACATCTCACTTTGTTCTGAACCGCAGTTTTAGCCACCTCCAACTCCCACCAGTCATAAATTTAGCAAAGGACTACCTAATCTGACGAGAATATTCATGAGTCATTCTCCTCCACGGACATTCATGATTTGATTTACACCAAACTCCAACAGTTTGAGATATGGTGAAAATGTGCATAATATATGCAGTGAGTTGGAGAATAGACTAGATAAGACGTCACAAGGGAGTATTAAACCAGTTAAGAAATATTCGCGTTGGGAAGACAATGGTTGTGATTTTTTTTTTTTTTCTCTCTCGTGGATGAAGCAATACAAAAGGCAAATGAATGCACTATCTCAGTGTGGAAATGCGCCAAGGCTTTGTAAATACTCTCAGTGTGGCCACCCCGGGCTCCTGTTTATAATGTCATCACCATTACACTCACATGTTTTTGCCAAAGTGCGGAGGGGAGCAAAATAAGAGGAGCACTGTAGTGTGGAAGGGAACTAGTTTTACATGCAGAAGGGGGAGGGTGGCTGGCCTTCCTTATTTCACGGCCTAGTGAAAGATTAAGCCTTTTAAGCCTTTTATTTCAGTGGAATATTTTATTTCTTTCATTAAATTTATCCCCAGGAGATTACATTTAGAAAACACTCGGGGGGAGGGGGAGGGGATTACAAAAGAGCAGTCGTTTGGCGGGTAACTAGTTTTTGCTGCGCGAGGGAGAGGGAGGAAGGCTGGGCTTCACCTACTTTATGTGTGGCTCCGAATATATGTTGACTTTACTACCAGCTGACAGTTTTATTCACCTTAGGAGAAAACTTTCACAATAAAAAGGACGAAACACAAAAATGTCCCGTCGTGTGTGAAGGAACTGTTTTTACCCGCAGAAGGGTGACGGTAGAGGACTGGACTCTGCTGTGTTCGCCACTGCTGAAAAAGTTCTTTCAGTCTTCCCATTACCATTATGCTGCCTAGGCAGCAAGAGAGAGAAGTTTCGTAGTGAATGGGTCAGGAAAGAAACATCATCAAGCGGAAGGGAACTATTTTACGCACAGAAAGGGCTGGTGTTTATGATGTCCCTGTTTCATGGTCTTTCTGTCTCCTGTACTATGGTGATGTTTGTATATTTATTTCATTAGTTTTACTATGGCACGGTTTTATTCAGCTTAGAAGAGAAGCGTAGTGAAGGGTACGTTAGAACACCAAAAAAGCATTGTAGTGGAAGAGGGAACTAGTTGTACTTGCGAGAGGGTAATGGTAGAAGGTTTCTTGTTTCACGGTCTTTGGAGAGAGAGAGAGAGAGAGAGAGAGAGAGAGAGAGAGAGAGAGAGAGAGAGACTTAAAACATTCAATACGAAGAACACCATTTATAGCTACCCTCAGTCTTTCATATGAACTTAGATGTATGGTACGGTAGTCATGAGTTGAGAAATGTCAAATGAACAGTGTAGTGTGAGAGAAAGTTACCTGTTTAAGGGAGGAAGTAGAAGATTGCCCTCTCATTGTTTTATGCTTTACCGGGAAAGTCCTTATTAAACTCCCGCCCCCTTTTTTTATAGTTTATCACCGGAAGATAGTTTTAGTTTAAGAGGTAGGTTTATTACTGAACAAGTAGAAATATATAAAAAAAATCATTGTGGTGTGGTCAGCATGAGTTTTCCACGCGGAAAGGATACGGCGGAAGGCTTCTCCGTATTCCACGGTGTACTGAGAGAATCATTTCATAACTTGAGGTACGATGACGTTCCTTTTAGTTTGCTCATGCTTCTTCTAGACAAATAAATTTAGTTTAGGAAAGAAATCTGGAAGTGAAGAAGTTAGAAAATGAAAAGAGAATAATGTGGGAGGAAACTTGTTTTGCCTGTAAGGTGGATAGTAAGGGTGGACGGAATCTGTTTTGCATTCTGCTTGGAGAAGGATGTTAAACCATTCAGTAAGATGAAGACTTTCTTAATCCTGCTGTCCACAGACGAATCAGTTCAGTGCGTACGAGGCTGTTAATTAAGGGGTTACGTAAATTAAAGGTATATTGCGATGTGGGGAGGTGGGATACTCCTTGTGCTCTAACTTGGGCAAAAATTGTCTCCTTCTTAACTTGAATTCTCATTTGTAACAGCAGAGTAGCTTTAAAAAATGATGCTGGTCATCACGAAGTGTCAACGAAACAGTGTAGTGTCGCTGCTTTGTCTTATTTTGCGACTGAACTACATGAAATTGGCTGCAAAAGGACATAAGTTTGGGCCAAGTTAAGGTGAAGAGAGCAAAGTTTTACCCTCGAATGGAAGGGGTGGCTGAATTCACTCTGTTTCACGTTTTCCTGGGGAGGAGTTATTCTACAGCTCGTTTTATTAGCAATGCCTTCAATAAAATAAGGCTTTATAATCGCTTAACTACTATGGTTCACAGATGCTATCTATCTATTTATCTATTGCCAGACGCCTCAATCCCGTTCGGGGTGGCCACAAAAAAATCGCCTCCACGTCGCCCTGTTCAGCGCCATTTCACTGTCCCGCTCCCAACTCACACACCCCTCTCTCATATACCTCTCCACCCCATCCCTCCATCTCATCCTCGGCCTTCCCCTTCCTCTCCCCCCCTCCACCTCACTCACATACACTCTCCTCGTCAGTCTTTCACCCTCCATCCTATCCACATGGCCAAACCACCTAGGTGTATTCCTCCTAACGCTTCCTATCACATCCACATCCACACCACAACACTCCTTCACTTCCTTATTTGTCTGCCTGTCTCTCCGTGTGACTCCACATGCTCTCACTCTTGCCTTATGTCCTTCCAACAACGTCCAAGCTTCACTTTCATACGTTAGATTTGGTATCACAATACTGTCATGTAGTAACTTTTTCACTTCTATGCTCACTTCCCTATTTCTTATCACTACTTTCAAGGAACCAGCAACCTTTCTTCCCTGCTGTACCCTTTCAAGCACTTCACCCTCCAAACCTCCATCCTTACTCATCACACTACCCAAGTACTTAAACGTACTCACATTTTCCGATTCCTCACCATCCAACCTCGCTGTACATTCACTGACTTCACCTGTCTCAAAGACCATCACTTTACTCTTCCCTACATTGACCTTTAGATTCCGTTTCTTACACACTCTCCCAAACTAATCCACCAAGTCTTGCGGCTCCCCTTCGTCTTCACTCAACAACACAGTATCATCTGCAAACAACAGCACAGGGAGTTTCCAAACACTACCCTCTCTCACCAGGGCCACTCCAACAGATACGCTGCATAAAAATCTTGTGGAGAAAGAATCGTATATATACTGTAATACGTCTTAGTACTGAAGGGGTGGATGCTTCTTGGATTTGTGCTGAGTGGCTCTGGGGTTTACCTAACACCAATTTTTAGTGATTTATTCTGCATATTATTCACCATACAAGAGAATACTGTAAAATACAAAATAAATCGCTAAGGAAGAGGTGCTACGAAACACACGCTGGTCCTTGACTTTACAGCACGATGAATTGTACTAATGGAAGAATTATAATCATATACTAAAGCTTTGTCGAAGTCGGGCGGAAAATGTTGTCTCGTAAGTCTTAACCCTTGTAAGGTAACCCTACAACTCCCATAACATGTCAGGTAACCCGGGGTCTGCCAGACCCCAATCTTTAGAAAATCACCAAAAATACTTACAACACCTTTATTCAAACAATCACTTGTACACAAGTTCAGTAGCCTTTTCCTTCAATTTGATGCAAAATGTATGGAAATACAAGTGGCGAAATATTGTAAGGAAAATTAAAATTAAAAACATTGGCAAATTTTATACCAACTGAAATTAGTGGCTGCCATACCCAAACTGATATGTTCCACCAGTTTTCTATCAATGCCAGGTGTAAACCAATGGCCAATGTATTTTTAAGAAGAAAGAGAAGCACATGTCATAATAAATAATTTTTGGTATGGAAGATGTAAATGGAAAAAAAAATCACAGGTTAGGTAACCTGGGTTCCACTGGACCCAAATGCCCTTTAGCACGAAAATAGAGGTAGATCCCGAACTGATTCCATTGCCTCCCTAAACTAGTCTACTATAGTCGCAGCGCACGAGTCTGAGGTTGTCATTATCGTACCCTGGCAACCTACCATTCAATAGTGCCTCCGATTTCTTATCATAGTATACACGAATCGTATTATTATGCACGAATATATTATACACGAATACTATTATACACGAACATATTATACACGAATCACATGCATCTCATATTATACACGAAATCAAACGCACTTTTGAATGGTAGTCGCCAGGGCACGATAACAACAACCTTAGAGTCGCGCGCCGCGGCTATAGTCAGGAAGGTAGAGGGAAAACCAGATCCCAAGGCCTTATAGTAATATATAAAAACACTAAGAAAAATAGCTTGGGGTCTAATAGATCCCAGGTTACCTTACAAGGGTTCATGTCAGTGTCATCATATTTCCACGCGGGGTTAGATCTCAAAGCTTATCGGTGGCCAGTATAATTGTCTGGCATTAGCCACAGTAAATTTGCTAAATTGTCTCTGCCTGTACAGTATTTGTACATAGCTCTAGTTCTTTACTTCTCCCCCACCGCCTCTCTCTCTCTCTCTCTCTCTCTCTCTCTCTCTCTCTCCTGCATGCTCTGTTGCCACCGCTGTATCCTCCTCTACTAACTTTAGTTCTTTACCATTCCCTTCAAGTGTAACTTTGCGCTAATGATTCTCATTTACACTGTTTATTATCTCTTATTTCTCGCACGTTTTCTTTGTAAAATTAGAGAAGGGTGTTCTCATTTGCAGTATTTGGGATTGCTTTAACTCTCTCTCTCTCTCTCTCTCTCTCTCTCTCTCTCTCTCTCTCTCTCTCTGATCTATTTATCTACCATCTGACCTTATCCGTCTGTCATTTCAGCTATTTTTATTAGTATGTCTGTCTATCAGTCTATTTGTATATTCGTATATGTCTTAGTCTATTTATTTATGACTTCATCTGTCCATCGAGTTACCTGTTTGTTATACATACATTCATACATACAGACATACCGGTATATATATATATATATTATATATATATATATATATATATATATATATATATATATATATATTTCATGAAAATGGCTTATTCTCTGAAATAAAGTTAAATCGGATTGGGTAAAATTAGGTTTGGTTAAATTAGACTGAAGTTAGGTTTGGCTGGGAGAATCTAGGCCGTTTAAATTAGGTTAGATTAGGTCAGGTTATAAAAATTTAGATTAAGATACAGTTTAACTTATCCTGACCATATGAAACTATTTGTCATCGACCTACTTATTATAATTTAGTCTTAATCTTAATTAAACTAACCTAGCCAGTCCTCCCCACCTGGCTTATCTCAGTATGTAGGGATGACACTGTCTGGAAACAGGGGTAAATTATGAGATAAACATCTAGCCTAACACAAACTATCCTAACCTAACTTGACTGAACCGAGCACAACCTAACCTAATCTACCCTAACTGATCCTCCTCTCATCTAACCTAACCTTAACAGAACCAAGCCATAACTAATCTAATCCAACCTAACCGACCCCAATCTAATCTAACCTAGCCTTATCAAACTTAGCCTAATTTAACCGAACGGAACCAAACCTAGACTATCTTTCCTTAACCCAGATCAAACCAGCTCAGTAGTGTAAATTTGTTGACGAAGAGCCTGCTAAGCACATGATAATCTGTCCCTCCTTAACCAGCGTGTGTTTACCTTTTCAGAGGACAAGTACGGGCCCAGGTTCGCCAATGCAAAGGACACCGTCATCATCTCAGCCAAGCACACTGGTACGTCAGATAATAGTTAGTAGTAGATGTTGCAACTCCAGGCTTATCTGAACGTATACCCGGTGAACTGATGGCTGAAACTGCCCGTCTACCGCAATCCACCGTCCTTCTTTCGGGGGACAGGGAGGGGAATGAGAGACTTTTGTATAACCGGGCGGTGGAGTCGCCCAGTAATATCGGTACCAACTCATGAAGGTGTGGTTCTTCAGCACACATCTAACTGTTTTCTGCATTTATCCTTGGACCTTACCTTGCCTGCCGGATAGAGTATCCTGAGAATTCTTTCACTAAGGGTCATACTGCAGGTGATACAGTTAACTTCCTTCTGCGATGCCCGTAACAATTTATTTGGCATGTGACACTTCTACATTCTCTTGTTTGTCATCTGAATCAAATTAATTTGAACATAGTTTGCACCGAATAAATCGCTGAGTAAGAGGCGTTACAAATCTTCCAGAGTCACTTAGAATACGACCATAAACCGGTGAATGGTGTAGACAAGCCCTGATTTTTTTTCGATAATTTCCGAGGGGTGTGATGATGATTTAACATATGAGACCTTGTTGTATTATGGCTGACTACACTTGATAATGTAATATGCAGGCTGGTCACGTCTAATAATTACAGGTATTTCCTTAGGGACCGTAAAAAATTGGGAACTTGCTCACACTGGCCTTCAAGTCTTAACAATACGACCCTGAGACCATTTCATTTAATTGGCAATGGCAGGAATAGTGTCCATCCAACAAGCATTATGAAGAGCCTGTGTGTGTGTGTGTGTGTGTGTGTGTGTGTGTGTCCAGGGGAATCACCTTGTCGTGATGGGGGGCTTGTGTATCTCCAAAATCTGGTGGGCCATACCAGCACGAAGAGATTCCCCTGACCTCAACAGAAGGACAGGGGTACCCAGGCTGCAGGGGCCATCAGTGAGGACCCAGACAAAGTGTTCTCAGGTCCACTGCGTTTTGGATTACCCTTGGATGAAGTAAGACTACGGGAGTAAACCCTGAATGAAAAATCCGCGAGTGGAGTTCCACGGCAGGCGGGGCTCAATGAACAGAGCTGCAAGGAGACTCCAATCATGATCGGAAAATGGTGGCAGTGAATCATTATGTCAAGATCACATGCTGAGAAGGCCCAGGTCATATGCAAGTAACTCCTGCACACCCTTACCATTACTCCAAATCCAGCCTTTGTGCAAGCCCATACCTATATTCTCCTTGCTTTTCACCCTTTCACCAGCGGTCACTGGCTTGATGTCATAGGAGCAGGTGATGTCTTCGGCGGTGACTAAGCACCTGGAAACGGACGCCCAATTGCATATCCCTCACGGGGAGGGGTTTAGAAAAGGGAACCTAACATTTGCTGCTCCACACTACCTAGGCAGAGAACTGCGTCTGTCAAGGCATTCCTCATTGTAGTTGAAAAACAAAAGAATCCATCTTACTCTTTCTACCCTTTTTGCCCTTATTGCCCCTAATGCTCATGAACTGAAAAGATATAAAACTGACACAGCTGCCTTATATGAAACTCACCTTTCAGGCGAGGGTAACCTAATACAAGCAGGAGAAGAGTATATGAGGACCTATTTCTGGAGTAGATACCCAGAATATTTATGAGGAAACCATGATGTTGGCTTTGGAGTTCGAGACAAATCTAGTACCTAAAACCCAAGAATCAGCTGTGGGTAAGTCAGAGAGGATGATTACTTGCCGGATACCACTCTCTAGAGGATAGTATGCAACACTCACCAGTACCTATGCCCCAGTGCTTGACTGAGAGCACCGTCATATATTGCTTTTATGACTCTCTGGATGTGCCCATTCGCTCAATATTACATAATAACTAACTCATCCTGTTTGGAGATTTTAATGCCAGAATGGGAAAAGATGATCACCTCTGGCAAGACGTTTTAGGCTCCCATGGTACTATACTGTTCGCGTTGGCCTGATTCTCCTGTGCCCCACCCCCTTCTGATGCCCGGCCCTCTTCCAGCTCTACTCATTGCTGATTGGCTGAGATAATTATTCTTCTTACTGATAGAATAATGAGTCTTACCACGAAATGGTATCGTATTATTTAGTTTTATTCCGAATTAATTTCTTTATGACAAAGGAAGCACTAAAAGTTGCTAACTGAATCAAAAACAGTTTGAAAACCAACCTGCCTCCTCCTGTGCCTGCAGCTGAGTTTTGGCGCCAAGTATGGAGCTTGGCAATAACACATCACAGCTGTGCCGCTATTACTATTAAACATAGTAAGTCATCTATGTGTCATGTCTGGTAAGTTACCACAGTACTATAACCAGAGTGTAATTTTTTCTATTTATTTTCTTTATTAATTTCTTTAATATCAGAGGGATCGAATATAGAAGTAGGAAATCGAAATGTCACTGGCTTCGCTTCGAAATGAGAAATTTAATTCTATACACATGAAGTCACTGAAATCTTATAGAGGGAAAAGAGTTTTTTTTGTGTGTGTGTGGATACCAAATATAAGGAAAAATGTCAAAACCCCAAGTTCTTTGTAGAATGTCCACCTTTTTGTTTTCATGGAGGGAACCTTCGTTACTTTACAAACTTTTCAGACCGATGATGTTCCTTGGTACTTTTTTCCAACATCCTTTACCACAAAACAGTTCCTAGTTAAATGGAAAAGATATCATTGCAGTTAAGAGGTTAAGTAAACGTTTTGTTGCTTCAATTAGCGAGAGCACCTGACATGTTTACCCAACACTGGCACGGCAAAGAATGGCTCAAAACTCCTACTTGGGCCGACGGGTGAGTGGGCGGGGCCAAGGGGTGGAGCACAAGGGAATCAGGCAAACGCAAACAGTATATCATGAACAACAATGGCATTAGACTGCTTTCCTTATCGTCAACAGATAGTCTGGTCATCACCAACACCATTTTTCAAGAAAGGGACCACATGAATGCACCCACGATCTAGTCACTGGCACCTAATCGACTATGTCATTGTAAGACAGTGAGACTGAAGAGAAGTTCATATAACCCGAGTTATGGTAGGTGCTAAGTGCCACCCAGACGGTGATCTTGTACTCACCAAACTGCAACTAGTCATATGCTCACAGACGCATCATAGATCATCCCCTAAGACTCTAAACTGTAGTATTTTAAAAGATGCAGCAACAAGTAGCATCTTCTGCAGCACTATTATAATCAAGCACTCTCAATGCCCACCACTTCATCCAAACAACAATGCAACAAACCTAGGTACACCTTGGCTGAACATTACGACACTGCTTCAAAGCACTGCAGAAGAAACCTTAGGCTTCTCCGTTCGCCACCATGATGACTGGTTTGATAAAAAGCTGAGGGCATACATGAACTTGTGCAATGAAGAATAGCTCACAACAGCTGATTGGCTCATCCTACTTCTTTTACCTTAAAAACTGAATTCCAGCATCTTAGAAGCGAAACCCAGAGCAAACTGCATGACATGGAGAACAACTGGTGGACTGAGCAACGATAGAGCTGCAATGACTGACTGATATAAATGACCAACATGTTTTCTTAAAGTCCACAATAACTATCTATGGGCCAACCAAGCACAACGTATCACCTGTTCAGTCAGCCGCAGGAGAGCTCCTGCAGGACATGCAAGCAGTCCTAGAAAGATGGGCCCAACACTTGAATGCCTTACTGAATTGAAGAAACTCAGTGGAGCACAGTATCCTTGATAACGTCCCAAATGCTCCTCAAGTGGCAGATCTCCATGTATCACCTACAATTGCAGAAACAGTTCAGGCCATCCCATCTCTAAAAGATGTCAAAAGCCCTGGTCGTAATCCATTTGAACTAGCCACAGAGGATGGCCAGTTACTCCACCAGCACATTCATGACCTCCTACTTACAATCTGGAAGCAAGAACTATTTCCGTCGGAATGGCTTACTTCTAAAGTTGTAACCATCTAAAAGACAATAGGGGACTGTTCAAACTATGACAAGAACAGAGGTATCTCACTGCATGTGGATATTAGCAAAGTACTAGAAAAGGTAATGTTACCCAGACTGACAAAACATTTGAATGAGTGAACACTTCCTGAAACATAATGTGGATTTCGGAAGGACGAAACACGTGAGATATGATCTTTGTTGCACAACAGGTACAAGAAAAATGCCACGAACAAAGCCGCAACATAATCTGTATTGCATCCATTGATCTTGCAGAGCCACTTGACACTGTCAACATAAAACTTTTATGGAATATTTTTTAAAAACTTAGAGCTCCAAGGATATTTCTTACCATTCTGAAGAGTCAACATGGCAACATGAATACTGCTGTGTCCACGAGTGGAAGCAAATCCGAACCCTTTAATGTGGACGTGGGAGTAAACCAAGGATGTGTCCTGGCTTCTTTCACTTTCAGCATCCATCTCACTGCTGTCAGCCCTTTTAATCACCAATAAATGAACCCTGATGATGGAATAGAAATCCAGTTCTGTCTAGACGGTATCTTATTTCATCTCAGACGCCTTCAAGCACATTCAAAGACTGAAAAAGCTCATTTCCTACAGCTACAGTACACTGATGACTATGCTGTCCTTGCATATACCCCAGAAGCCCTACAACAGTGTCTCATTATCATCAACATGTACCATGCAAATGAGTTCCGAATATAATGTCAGTAAAACAGAAATAATACCTCAGAGAAACAATCCAGCAGAGTGTCTTGTCTATCTATCTATCTATCTATTGCCAGACGCCTCAATCCCGTTTGGGGTGGCCACAAACAAATCGCCTCCAAGTAGCCCTGTCCCCCGCCATTTCACTGCCCTGCTCCCAACTCACACCTCCCTCTCTCATATACCTCTCCACCCCATCCCTCCATCTCATCCTCGGCCTCCCCCTCCCTCTTCCCTCTTCCACCTCACTCACATACACTCTCTTCGTCAGTCTTTCACCCTCCATCCTCTTCACATGGCCAAACCACCTCAGTGTGTTCCTCATAACGCTTCCTATCACATCCACATCCACACCACAACGCTCCTTTATACCCTCATTCGTCAACCTGTCTCTCCATGTGACTCCACAGGCTTCTTTTAAATAACTCATTTCCACTGCTATCACTTTTGACTTGTGTCCTTCCAACAACGTCCAAGCTTCACTTCCATACGTTAGAGTTGGTATCACAATACTGCCATGTAGTAATTTTTTCACTTCCATGCTCACTTCCCTGTTTCTTATCATTGCTTTCAAAGAACCAGCAACCTTTCTTCCCTCCTGTACCCTTTCAAGCACTTCACCCTCCAAACCTCCATCCTTACTCATCACACTACCCAAGTACTTAAATGTACTCACATTTTCCAATTCCTCACCATCCAACCTCGCTGTACATTCACTGAATTCACCTCTCTCAAAGACCAACACTTTACTCTTCCCTACATTCACCTTTAGATTCCGTTTCTTACACACTCTCCCAAACTCATCCACCAAACCTTGCAGCTCCCCTTCGTCTTCACTCAACAACACAGTATCATCTCCAAACAACAGTACAAATCGCCTCCAAGTTGCCCTGTCCCCTGCCATTTCACTGCCCTGCTCCCAACTCACATCCCCCTCTCTCATATACCTCTCCACCCCATCCCTCCATCTCATCCTTTCTCACCAGGGCCACTCCAACATCCAGTACCCTACCTTGTACCTCTTTTATTACCCCATCCATGTACAGATTGAACAACCATGGAGACATGACACATCCCTGTTTCAACCCTACTTTCAAAGAGAAAAATTCTCTTAGTTCACCATCCACACGCACTGCAGCTTTCGCACCATCGTACATTCTCTTCACAGCATTCAACAACTTCCCATCTACTCCATATATTCTTAACACTTTCCACAATCCTTGTCTATCCACCCTGTCATTTGCTTTCTCCATATCCATGAAAGCCGCATACAACTTCTTTCCCTTCTCTAGAAACTTTTCCACTAAAGATCTAAGAATGAATATCTGATCTATACAACCTCTTCCCTTCCTAAAGCCTCCCTGTTCTTCTCCCACTAATTTCTCTGTTCTTTCTCTAACTCTGTCAATAAGTATCCTACCATACACTTTTCCTATTATACTAAGAAGACAAATGCCCCTATGATTACCACACACTTCTTTTTCCCCTTTTCCTTTGTACAAGGGAATAATTATACCTGACTTGCAATCTTCCGGGACTCTACCTTCCTCCCAGGCCAATCTGCACATCTTCCACATCCATTCTACTACTATCTCTCCCCCATGCTTCAGCATTTCACCACACACTCCATCAATTCCTGGGGCTTTCCCCGATTTAACTTTCTTCATTGCTTCCACAACTTCTATCCTACTGATTTCTTCCTGTCTTCTCACCTCCCTCCTTCTCCCAGCCATTCCCCAGCCACTTATACTCGCATTACTTCCATCGTCTACGTTCAACAATTCCTTAAAGTGTTCTCTCCATCTGCTCACTTTTTCTCCCTTCTCCACTAGTAATCTACTATTTTTATTTTTCACTCCCCTGCTAACTTCACTTCCACCCTGTCTTACTCTTTTCACCTCTTTCCAGAACATTTTCTTACAGTCCCTCCACTTTACACTCAAATTCCTTCCAAATTCCTCATCCACTCTCTTCTTACTCTCTCTTACTAATCTTTTCACCTCTCTCTTTCTTTCTACATATATCTCTCTCTTCCGCCTCACAACTTCTTCCACGCCCCTATTTCTCATCCATTCATTGTATGCTTTCTTCTTTTGTGCCACAACCTGTCTCACCTCTTCAGTCCACCACGCTGTTCCTCGCACCCCCCCTCCGTCTTCTCTTCCTTCCACACACCACATCTTGTATTCCAGCTAAATGGTGAAAATTTTAAACAGATGGAGAATTTTATATACCTCGGAAGTGTGCTCACACATAAACATAACACTGATGCAGAAGTCCTTGCACGAGTCAAGCACATCTCAGCCTCTTTCGGAAGTCTCAGATCCACAGTCTTTGAAAAGACAACTTGAGAATTGAGATGAAGGTATAAGTATATGTTGCTGTATGCCTCTCCACTCTCTTGTACGGTGATGAATCATGGACTACCTACCAACGTCACATCAAACACCTTGAGTGATTTCACATCTGATGCTTGTAGCTCATCCTAGGATCCACATGGGAGGAGAAAGTCCCTCAGTCTCAAATTCTCCAGCAGGCAAAGTCAACTTGCATAAAAACTATGTTAGCTATAGAGTAGCTGAGATGGGTCGGACACGAGTTCCCCATGCCTGAGCACCACCTTCTCAGCCAGGTTATGTACGGACAACTTCCTGCAACATGCCACAACTCAGAAGGACAGATGGGATAATAATAAATATCATATAAGGATAATTCTGAAGAAATGCAACGTAATACCAAGAGATCTTGAAACCTATGCCTCGGGCAGAGAACAATGGCAAGTCCTCTGCAGAGAAGGAACCACTCATCTTGAAAAACCTTGTAACCTAGTCAGAGAGATACGTGGACAGTGGAGGCACAACCAAAACAAAGTCCTCCCTGTAAACCCGGGCTTGACATGCCGACTGTGTGGCAAAGTTTGCGGATCCAGGATTGGTCAGCACAGTCACACACGTTGGCACGAAAGACAGTAAGAAAAACACTATCCTCGTGAGTATAGGTGTCGTCTTCTGTAGCAGAAAGACAACTTTAAGTGTTCTTACCTAATTGTTCTTACCTAATTGTACCTTTACAGGAATGATTCAAGCTCGTACTGTCCCGTGTCCTAAACCATATTTATCGTACATATCCTTAAATTTGTGAATTGTTTTTGCACACACTATTTCATTCGGTAGTGCATTCCACTGATCAATTGCTCTGTTTGGGAAACTGAATTTCCTCACGTCTTTATCACCTCTCTTCTTATGCAGTTTTTTGCAGTGTCCTCTTGCTGATGCTTCCCCATATGTTAAGTAATCATTTATGTCTATTTTCTCCATCCCTGATATGCATTTATATAGCATTATCATGTCACCTCTTTTCCTTCTCTCCTGTAGTGTTGGTAGATTCAGTTTATTTTGTCTTTCTTCGTAGCTTGGATCCCTTAAGCTTGGTATCCATCTTGTAGTGGCCCTTTGAACTTTTTCAATCTTGTCTATGTGTTTTTTGAGATGAGGACTCCAGACTACTGATGCATACTCCAGGGTTGGTCTGATGATTGATGTTATTATCCTTCTTAGCATGTCTTCATTTATGTATGTGAATGCTATTCTCATATTTGCAAGCAGTGTATACATGTTCCGTACCTTCTCACTGATGTGGTCAGCAGGAGATAGTCTGTTATTGATAATCACACCTAGGTCCTTCTCTCTTTCTGATGTGTGTGTAGTGTTTTATTTCCTAACGTATAATCCCAATTAGGTCTTTTTCTACTTTTACCAAACTTGATTACATGAAACTTGTCCACATTGAATTCCATTTGCCATGTATTACTCCATTCATGAAGTTTATTTAATTCTTTTTGTAGCTCTTTACAAGAGTCTGTGTTAGTAATTCTCCTTTGTATTTTTGCATCATCTGCAAACATATTTAGATAGCTTTCATTTCCAGTGTTACTGTGTGTGTGTGTGTGTGTGTGTGTGTGTGTGTGTGTGTGTGTGTGTGTGTGTGTGTGTGTGTGTGTGTGTGTGTGTGTGTGTGTGTGTGTGTGTGTGTGTGTGTGTGTGTGTGCGCGCGTGCGCGCGCGCGCGCGCGCAACTATTTAGGTATGTGGGACAGAACAAAAATTATATAGTTTTTGAGTGATGAATGAATAGATGTGCAGCACAGTTCCATGGGCTCTTTACTGGTAGTTCTTTTTGCTTTTGTGTTTTTCTGTAACTATTTCCGAATCCATTCCACTCCATGTCTTAATTGGAAATCGAATGATGATAATGATGATGATAATGATGATGATGATGATGTTCAGTACGATTAAACATTTGTGTTCTTATTTATGTAAATGTTATGTTTGGAGAGCTGAGCCAGGATTTCGAAGGCTTGGATGATGTGTGAATGAGTGTGTAGTCCATTTCACTCATGCTGATGATTATGCACTTTCTCTCCTTTGTTTCTTGACATTACCTCACCCCTTGTCTTAGGCGATAGTTAGCAGGGTATGGATGGTGATGATGATGATGATAATGATTCTGCAGTATTTTTTTGTTGGGGGATGAGCGGGAGGATCGTACACCACTCGATCTAAACAGGAATTGTGGTACGTGTTGATGATGATAATAATGATGATGATGATCATCATCATTATCATTATTTGTCGGCTATACATTTACCAAACCCTTTTTTGATGCAGTGGATAATTATGGCAATTTACTCAGATCAACATCTATTTTGCCGGTAACCTGAAACACATTACCCTTGTTTGTTAGCTTCACACCCACACAAAAGTTAATAGATAAATAAAAGACCTGTATTTTGCATCCAAAAATGGGATGGAAAATGTTCTTGTAAAGAAAAAAGAACAGTCCAATACGCTCTCACTCCCGAGAGAGAGAGAGAGAGAGAGAGAGAGAGAGAGAGAGAGAGAGAGAGAGAGAGAGGTGAGATGTGCCTGCAAATATGATATACATAAGAATGGAACGAAATATCAATAAGTGCATTTCTGTTAAGGGAATTTAAATCCATGAGCAGGGGCGCAGCCAGAAATATAATTTGGGGGGAAGCCACAATGACTAACCATGAGAAACTTAAAAACTGATTCTCCTGAAACAGCCGGCTGGTGCTGATTGCTGGACGACCAACTGACAAATACGAGATATCAGTCGCAAAAAAGGTGCTGTTAAATAGTCAATTAAAAATAACTCCTGGCACTGGCATTCCCCTACTTACTGTTTTTAAAAAGTTAGCATCGACCGGGGTGAGTTGGGACAGGTAAGTATACATTTTGTTCCCCAAGAAAAACTATAAAAGATATTTGTTTCAAACTGCAGTGTGAGTACCTCCATATGATATAGATTTTTCAACCCAAGTTTCAATATTTCAGTCTGAACACATTTTGTACACTGATAGTGAAAGTACTTTTGGCTCACCCCTGACATGATAGGGTGAGTTGGGACAGTTTTGGAATATCCTTGGCTGAGCTGGGACGTACCACTTTTTAACTTAATATTTCATTTACAGTAAAGAGCCACTAATTTCAATGTATTTGCTGATAAATAATGTAGCAGAAAAGTTAGATTTATTTCTAATACCTTTTATAAAATGCAATATCAAAATTAAATGAACATTATTGTTCAAAAAACATAAAAAGAAACTTACATTTATCCAGATAATCAATTTGAAGTTCGTTTAGTTTTCGTTTCGTTTTTAAAGGCTCCAACATGCTTTATCCGTCGGCCTTGGTCACCTAATGGCGGCTCTCCGTGCTGCTCAATCTCTGGCAGCTTCCCTATTCGTCCCTTATCCCTGAGGTCACACTCAGTGACCTTGTCCTGAGTCCTTTTCGGTCAAACTCTTCCAACCCTACCCCTAACATCAGCACTAATCAATTTCTGCACCCCATTATCATCCCTTATCCTCTCCACATGCCCAAACCATCTCAGTCTACCCTTCCTCACCACAACACCAATGCACTCCAACCCCATCCTACCTCACAACTCTTCCACCATAAACCTAGCCTCCCTTCCTCCCCACGCCTCGCACTTAAGGACACACTGAATAGTACATATTCCCTAGTTAAGAGTTCCACTAAGTTGCCTGTAGCTATTTATGCTGAAATATTTCACTAAAAATATGCTTTTTATAATCACGAAAGGCTTTGTCCACCTCTTGCATCACAAATGGTACAGTTCCTGCTAATAAGACAGGTCCACCAATGATTCACTGCCGATAATCATCAGTATACAGTATATCATCACAAACTGGCCAGCTGCATTTCTCAGTTCCTCTCCTTTCCAAAAATTTCATTGTGCGACTCCTTTTCCCTGCTTTTAACACTGTACCAATATAGGTTTTTTTTGCCATAATCCACATCACAGTATTTTCTCTCTTTAGGGCATGCATGCAACCTGAAAATGAGAAATATATTCTTGTTGACACCCAAAACCGCCATAAATACAACAAACTATAAAATATAGTAGCATATAATGCATGAAAAATAGGTTTTTCCTGGCGAGAATCACGAACGAAATTGTTTTTTCAACTCACCCTGGGTAAAAAAAAAAAAAAAAAAAAAAAGTGGGCGAGTCGGGACAACTGTCAAGTAATGCTTCAGCACTGCTCTGCTGTAAAAATGCATTTTCTGGATAAATCACAACAAAATAAAACTATAACAACTGAAGATTTCACCCACCAAAAAGTAGACCTTTAACTCTGAAACTGACTGTGGGGGAGGAAAATTGGCAAAATACGTACCCTACTGTATTTTCAAAATTGAAATTCTACAAAGGTCAAAATGCTGCCATTTCATATTTGCACATATTTCATGCACTATTCGTGGTTGTAGAGAAAACTAGTATTAACAACATTTGTAAAGTTGGGGCAAGGCTATTGAATGGGTACCATAAAATGGAAATATTTTGGCATTTGGCATTGCAGTACCCATTATTCCAACTCACTCCGTGTCCCGAACTGTCCCAAGTCACCATACTCAACGCTAATGTCTATGACAATCCATCGTCTGTTAAATACTTCACTTAGTTCGATGATGATTAGTTTACTTCAGTGATGGTTGCCACACAGGGCACAGGTAGCCTGAAGTTTATCACAAGGAAAATCTTAAGCAATCATTGGCTTCCAGTTTCTGCGTGCACCTACACTTATGTAAAGCTCATGGTATGACATTATCATATGTTATTATTACTGCCAGTAATAATATCCTCTGCAATGTAATGCATTTGCTAAACATAAACTGACCTTTTAGGACTTGAACTCATAAAGTCCAATATGCATGATTGCTGCAGCTGCTTCCCTTTCATAAAGTGATCCAGGGAAACCCACGGAATACGTCTTTTCACTTCGTGTCACAGTACAGCGTGCAAGTAGCGTAATTAGCAAGTTGTATGAATTGGTCACTGGTGCAACATGATCTGATGAGAGTTGACTGATGACACAGGCAGATGATTAACGAGTGACACTCAGCTACGATAGTTTATTTTTCTTGCCAATTCTGCTACATGTAGGCCTACATGCCCACAGGTACTCCTAACTGGTTTATTACATAAACTTATTAGTAGCGGAGTTTCTCGTTTTGAAGATAAGGTACATAAAAAAATTGAAAATTCTGCAGAGTGACACACGTTTCTTGTTTCCTTTCCTGCTTCCCCTCCTCATCCGTCAGGGCGCCAACGGCTTCCATTGTGTAAATTCGAATATCTGTGTCTCACCTAAAGTAAAGGAAGTCTTAAAAAGTATATGTGTATTAAGACTTTTAACTCAGAATTGCACATTTTTTCAGTTCTCCAAATATGTGGCATACCGAGTATTACACCCTGGATTAAACAAGTATTCGACATTAAAGATTCGCAGTCTACTCTTGAACACATGTAGAAATTTCGAGGGGAGGGGGGGGCCGGGCCCCAGTGGCCCCTCCCTGGCTGCGCCACTGCCCATGAGCTCCAAAAAGCCACAAAATTACGAGTATGTTTAGGGTTGAGTGAAGAAAACAATTCTTCAGTTTTAAAAAAGTGTAGGTATTAAGCATTGACAAACATGTCAGAACTAGAGAAAATGTCATTTAGGGGGCATTGCCATCTTCTGCGTGCCAGCAACTCTCACATTTTTCCTGTGGAAAGTCTATTTTTAATGATTACGGGTACATTTGGTCTCTGGAAATAAATTTATGCTTATTGTTTCAATAGTACAGCTCGTTCTACCATGCAGTTGATGTTTTCCTTCAACTTATACTAGTTGTACTACAATACATTCATGAGGAATGGAAATTGACACCCATGTTTGTCGGGAATCAGTGATTATTCGGGGAACATCGACACTATATCAGATGACAGAGTTTTCATACAAATTGATTAAAATTTCTTCATAAGTTTTTCTGATTTGATTCTTTGACAGATGAATCCGTCTCTCTTCTCGAACCCAGCCACATTCGCTCAAGCATCCGTCAGTAACTTTACATGCTGCTTAACCGACTGATTACGACACGGGTGCTCGAGTTTGAGTGGTCGGTGCAGGATTTCTTCAGTGTCTGACTCTGAAAAATTCCTAATGGCAGGTGGCTGTTGTATGTCCAGTGAGTTCATTTTTGTAATGTGGTGATATGAGTGAGCTTCGACGTGTTTTTTTTTTTTTTTTTTCATGTGACCGACTCTGGGCATAGGCTTCACAGCCTGCTTTCAAGGCCCAGTAGTCCTACGTACGCACACCTCTACATGTCACCACTTAGGCGCTAACACCCACCGTCCATACTGAATACATGCTAGGGCCGTCTCATACAGGACTGGTGTATTGGTATTAGCGGGGGTATTTTTACGACATGTCGGCGGGTCTTCTGGTAGATCAGTAAAGTCTGATTTATGTGTATCTCTGGTGTGTTGAAAGTCCTCACTTCTTCGGCTTCCATGTTCTTGTTCTGATGAGTTTTTGTGAGTTCCACTGCTTCTCTGCGAATCTCTTCATTGTCGTTGCGTAGCATAGCCAGCAGGACGTTCTCAGGATGCGCAAAGAATGAGTTCCTCATGACCACTTTCAGAGCAACATCCCGGTCCTCTACGTTTGGTAAATTCGCAATCTGATCGACAAGTTGTAGTTCCTCTCTCCACCAGCCAGCCTGCAGTTGCACTTGATGAACCATGTGGGAAAGTACACCAAGGTACAAAACTCTATCAATAGAACCAGACTGACAGAGAGCTTCTTAACTGACACATAGTGCCACAAGATTCGGCACCCAAGAGTCAACCATCGTGAGTGTACAATCGGACTGACTGCAAGGAGCCATAGGTCCCTGAAATCGCAGCTCTGCAGTTTCTGTAGCTGTAGTGTTGGTCTGTGCTCAGATCATCAACAGCAGACTCGGGTAAGTCAGGGAAGTTTGGATTGGGAACATTATGGCACCCCACAGCTGCCCAATCAGACACTGCGCCAATCAGTTGTTTTCTGATGAGGCCCACAAAGCTGTCTGGACTGTTTGTGATGCCGTCGATGTAGTTAAGTACATTTTGCAATGGCAATTCATTTGTATGCAGACATGGGCATCATATTCAAATATGATACCCATGTCTTTCAACACGCTATTAGCGATTTCAGCAGCAGCTCTGTCAGACACCTGATTTAGCTCACACATCATAGCAAGGTTTTTCCACTCCCTCCAATTCTGCTCACTGCATTGCACAGAAGCACCTGGTGCGAATTCTGAAATTACTGACGTTTCCATTGCTGTTGTAGATAATGAATTATCGGACAAGTAACCAGATCCGGATGGTTGGTCGCTTAAGGAGAGGGCAGATGTCAGAGCAGATCCAGATGCAGTTGTCAAACGTTCAGATGCAGGAACAGATGTAGATGCTGGTGCATGACGCGACCTGCGGATGAATGTTTCATCAGATGGAGTCAACGGCATTACAACATCCAGGCATCGACCAATGCGAGCACTCTTCTGGTCTTCATAGAAGGTGAAGTCTTCTTCAGTCACCCTCAGTTTCTATTCCTTCTCCAAATTCTTCCGTTGGTTTTCATCCTTACAAAATATGTCGAACAGATTATCTATATCCTTCATAAACTCTGCTTCATTCGTCAAAAACGTCCTCCTCGTTTCTTCTTGGGCCATGTGTCGAGTGAACTCAATGACGATATTAATTTCTGGACCTTCAATGATATTGTCAACTGATGAAGAGGGTAGACATTACACCATACACATCTATTGTGAAGCTCGTTTGCGACACTGTCAGTGACATTGACCGTCCTGAAGTTCTTGGAGTGCAAAATTCTCTCAGTGACTTGCCTCTTAGTTGGGAAGATGCCTGGTGGGAAACTTTCAGTGCTGCTGAATACATGCCCATTATGCAGTACCTTGACATTTGTTACCTTCTTCTTAGTCTCAATTCTTGCATACCAGTACGGAGAACATTGGGATATACAAGCTTTTGATGTACAATAACACAAATCTCACCAATACCTGCAAGACAAAGCAACACAGTATTTAGGTTAAGCCCAAATATATTATGCAATAGATTTCGTTTGTGCGCAATTTCAGCTGAAAATCACAATCACAAAGCGGTTAATTCTGATTAACACTATTTTTAAAAACTTCCCGTAGTCGACGACTCTAGAGGAATAAAGTGAGGGTTGCTGGCACTTAGAAGATGACAATGCCCCTCAAACGGCATTTCCTCTAGTATTGACATGTTTGTCAATGCTTAGCATTTACACTTTCTATAAAACTGAAAAAAAAGAATATTTCATTCCACCCTCCCTATATCTGTGAATATCTGTCTGTTTGTATCTATGTCTCTCTCTCTCTCTCTCTCTCTCTCTCTCTCTCTCTCTATGTATAAATATATATTTATTTATATTTAAATAATAGAACAGAGGAAGGAAAAACAAATGAATGAAAAAATAATAATCCATACACCAGATTGCTGGTGTCCTCTGTTCATAAAATATCTGTAACGTTAGACTTGAACAGCTGTGGGTTGAAATTTGGAGGGAAACAGCTTTGGAGAAGCGAGTTCCAGAGACATGCAGTTCGGGGAATGAAAGAATACTGGTAAGCAGATGTTCTGCAGTATGGCTAAGTGACATTCTAGTCATGAGCGCTACCAGATGCCCGTGTAGCACGAGGGAAGGCATGGAGAGGTGGCACCGTGGACGGAACTTCGTCTGAGCATTTGCCATAAAAATATCTGTAAAATAATGCAAGGGAGGCAACATTCCGTCTTACTTGTAGGGGAGGTAGTTTATTTGCAATGGCAGGGTTGTTAATAATTCTAACAGCTTTGTTCTGAATTTTGTCTAGTTGTTTTAATGCAACCTCTCCACGTCCATTCCACAAGGGTGAGCAATATTCAAGCTGAGAGCACACATGACTCCTATAAATTATAGCTTACTGCTCATCAGTGAAGAAGTTACGGACTCTGTACAATAATCCAAGTTTTTTTGAGGCGGTTTTAGCAAGTGATCTAACATGAGAGGTCCAGCTGACGACATTGTTAAGTAAGACTCCAAGAATTTCAATACTTTCGGAGATGGGAATATTAGTAGCACTGAACGTAATGTACGAATCTGGCAATATCTGTCTATTACTAAATTGTATATATTTAGTTTTAGTATCTATCTATTTATCTGTCTAGATAGATAAATAGATAGATAGATAGATAGATACTCAGTAGGCTATAAATCCACATAGCCGAGAACTCCTTAAATGCACAGCAATAACAATACATATTCTCCTACAACAAAATAGAAAGAACATGCAAGAAGAGAAACTTTGAAATGAAATTTTAAAAAGTGCAGTTATACAAGCTGAAATAAGAGCTATACATTTCAAATATCTGTAGAGTCCTATGTACGCGGCCTTTTGAAAATGGAATTATTCCAAAAAAAACTAAAGATTTCGAAATGATCAAATAATTCTGAATAAATCCAAAATGCCAATTACGATCAGCATTTTAGTTACCAAACCTCCAGCGGAAAAGTACGAAGTACAAAAATCTTCAAAAATTTAAAAAGAAAATCAACTGAAAAACTGTTAATCATATTTAAAAGTTTTAGTAGTTCCCCACAATATATGCTTCAGTATGACAAGAGAAAGATAAACAACAAAGAACCCCCTGGAAATAGCGAACGTAAAGAAATATTTAATAAGAAAACGCAGAACTCAAAACACTACATAGAATGAAAGAAATCCCGCAAGCTCGAGTAATCATAAACGAAATAAATACAAATACGGTCAAAAAAAAAAAAAATCCAAAAAATCTTTCCAACCCAAAATGGCTCCTTGCAAATCGCGTCCCCCTAATTCCGCTTTGACAGCAAATTGAAGCTAAAATGAACGAGTTTTGGAGAGAAAGGACGAGACGCGTTGACTGGTGTGTGTGGGATTTGAGAGAGAGAGAGAGAGAGAGAGAGAGAGAGAGAGAGAGAGAGAGAGAGAGAGAAGAGGGTAGGGGGGGGGAGGAAGAAGAGAAATAGATGAAACGAGATGGAGATAAACAGAAACCGAGAGACAGTGCTTGAAACGGAATAGACGCCAAGTACATAATACTGCAGAGAAAGAGCCATGAGAAAGAGCGATAAATAAACAGAAAGACAGATACAGTAGGGTATATAGATACTTACAGATAGATAGAAAGATAGACAGGCAGAGTATGAAAGATATATAGAACGCAAATGTCAGGCTGAAACAAAGAGATAAGAGGAAAGCCTAAAGACAGATAATGCATGAAACAAACGAGTAGATGAACACATAGAGTAACAATGAAAGAGAAGGACGGAAGCAGAAAGACAGATGGATGGCGATAGACAGACGGAGGGACAGATAAGCCTTGCATTTCCTACCTCGCCTACGCAGATTATGAAAAATTAGTCCACGAGACCGTAATCTGTAGGCAGGTAGGCAGGAAGGAAGACAAGAAAGCAGGGAGGCAGGCAGGAAGAAAGAAAAGAAGGAAGGAAGGCTGGGATGCAGGCAGGAAAGCAGGCAGGCAGGAAGGAAGAAAGGAAGGAGAAGAGGAAAGAATGGAGACGGGCAAGTAGATAGATAGGCAGGCAGGTAGCTAGACAGGAAAGCAGGCAGGTAAGCGAGTAGGCAAGTAAGCGGGTAGGCAGGTTAGCAGGCAGGTAGGCAGGCAGGATGGCAGGAAGTCAGACATACAGGTAGGCAGACAAACAGGCAGGGAGGCAGGGGAGAAGCAGAAAGGCAGGCTAGCAGGCGGGCAGGAAGTCAGGCAGACAGGGAAAGGTGTAGAGAGGGAAAGGGGTAGCGATTAGAAGGGTGGAAATGGAGATAGAGTAACAAAGATAAAAGATCACACAGACCTTGCAGTCCCAGTAGGTCGGTCCAGCCTTACCACTAATGCAAGTATGTAAGGCAATGCTTAAGGCGCCATAGGAGGCTTTGTAGTAATGGTTGTTTTTCGGCCTCTTTGCATATTATCAAATCTTATTCTCCCACGTTTGTTATAGCGTATCGGTTTAATATCGAAGTAGGCTTCATCAGTAACATACAAGATTAGTAATGTGTAATGTGCAAAATAAATCGCTGAGGAAGAAGTGCTACGGTCTCCAGAGCTAACTAAAAATACGCCTCGTTAATTTATCGTAGAAGTAGTTAAAAAGAGATATTCCAGCAGAAAAACCAATAAACACCTTCCAGTTACTCAGGATATGCGCTGTGCAGAAATAAAGTGAAAGCAACACCAGAAGGAAATTTCATACGACCAGAAGATAATAGTAATTACAGAGAGAGAGAGAGAGAGAGAGAGAGAGAGAGAGAGAGAGAGAGAGAGAGACGTTGCTCTCCGGCAGAATTTCTCTCATTCCGTGCTTTCCTGCCTACCTCCTTAACAGATTATCGTTCTCTGTCTCCGTCAGTCAGTCAGTCTGTATGTCTGTGTGTTTGAGATGAATTGTTTAGTAAGGCTTAAATTTACTCTTTTTGAACTTTTATTGTGAGTGTGTGTGTGTGTGTGTGTGTGTGTGTGTGTGTGTGTGTGTGAGAAAGAGAGAGAGAGAGAGAGAGAGAGAGAGAGAGTTAAGAAACATGAAGACTGGTATAGGGAAATTAAGGAAGAAGAGAAGGGAGAATCAGTGAGAGGGAAGAGGAAGTAGTGAATGAAAGACAAGAAGGAGAGAAAAGAGAAACAGGGAGAGTGACGAGAGAAGGATGGTAGAGAAGGTTGGAGAAGAGCTAGATAAGAGAAGCAGAAATAATAAGTAAGAGAACGGAGAGATGGAGTGAGAGATGGAAGAGGAGAGAAATGGAGAAGAAAGATAAATAGGAAAGGAGAGAGTGAAAGAAAGAAGGAATGAAGGAGGCAAGGGAGGAAGGAACGAGAGAAGGGACGGAGGAAGGGAGGGAGGGTAGAGAGGGACCGGGAATGCAAGGTAAGATGGCAGTGGCCGGCCTGGAATGGCTATTGGAATTGAGAGAGAGAGAGAGAGAGAGAGAGAGAGAGAGAGAGAGAGAGAGAGAGGTAATTATTCCTGAAACCTGTTAATTATGCCAACCATCTTTATCACCAGTTGTCTATGTCTTCCCCATCTTCCGTCCTTCCTCCTCCTCCTCTAGTTTCTTTCAGTCTTTCTTCCTTTCTTCTTCCTCTTCTTCTTCATCATTGACTTCTTTTTCTTCATCTTTCTTTCATTCTTGTTCTTTTTATCTTTATTTTTTCTTTTTCCTTTTTTTTTCTTCTCCTCTTCCTCCATTCACTTCCCCACCTCGTGTTAGACAGTGATGTCCTTTTAAATTTTTAATCAAAATTTTCTCCATTTTTACTTTCCCTCACCTCTCTCTCTCTCTCTCTCTCTCTCTCTCTCTCTCTCTCTCTCTCTCTCTCTCTCTCTCTCTCTCTCTCTCTCCTTCAATAGCCTTTTTTTTTTTCCTTCGTTTCTGCTTTCTTTACATGCTTAATTTTTCCCCTTTCCCCTTTTTTTAATTGTGCTCTTTCATTCAATCTTTCTTTTTACTCTCCTATGTTTTGTGTTCTTCATCAATGATATGACATTATCACCACCTGGAAGGACGAATAATTTTGTTCTTAATACTCAGGCTATTGGCGAAGAATCAACTTCCCCTCAATGCTCCAAGGATGTTGTGCACGCTGCTGGGAAAACGAGGATCGGGAACTAACGTATATATATTTGTGTATGCATGTGTGTGTATGTATAGGCATTCACGAGCGTGTTTATCTGTTTTTCTGTCTGATTTTTTTTCCCTTCACCTGGGGGTAGGGGGTTTTTCAAGAATACTCCCTCAGTATCCCTGCTTGTCGTAAAAGGCGACTAAAAGTGTTGGCGGAGGGTTAGTGACCCTCCCCGGAAAGCAACTAACTAAAAAACAAACAAGAAGCCTCGGACAAGGACTGACCAAACGATGACGACCCAGGACCGGACAAACGACTTGGTAATGAGTACATGGAATGTAAGAGGAGCGAATGATCAGGTGAAAGAGAGAGAGATTGTCCAGGTGCTTGAGGGTGCGAAAGTGGATGTATGTGGAATAACTGAAACAAAATGGAGAGGAGAAAGTGTGAGAGAATGGGAGTATGGATAGGGTATATGTGCAGGAGTAGGTGAGAATGAGAGGGCAAAGGAAGGAGTGTGTATAGTTGTGAGTAAAAGATGGAAGAGGAGCATAAGACAGTATGGATCAGTTGGGTCAAGGATTGTGTGGGTAAAATTGAAAGTTGGAATACAAATGTGGGCGATTGTGTGTGTGTATGCACCAACACAAGATCGTGCTAGAAGAGTGAGGGAAGAGTTCTGGACAAATGTGGAAGTGTGCATGGAAAAGTTCGGAAGGAATGAGAGAGTGTTTTTGATTGGTGATATGAACGGTAAAGTTGGGAATGTGATGGTGGATGGAATAGTTGGTGAGTGGGGTGTGCCTGCTGAGATAGATGAGAATGGGAGTGTGTTAGTGGACATTTGTGCTGGGAGGGGGTTGGTGATAGCCAATACCCTCTTCAGGCATAAAATGATCCACAGGTATACATGGCGAGTGATGAGAAGGGTGGGTGGTGAACTGAAGGAAAGGAAGGCAATGATTGATTGTGTGTGTGTGGATGAAAGGATGCGAAGATGTGTAAAGGATGCAAGAGTGTATAGAGGTTGGAGGAGTGGACTTTCTGACCACTACTTGGTGGTGGCCAGAATTAGAATGCAAGTAAGATGGAGGAATAGAAGAAGGGAAAGACGAGAGGAAGGAGTAGTTGCAAGGAGAGTGGAAAGGTTACAAGAGGATAAGAAAAAGGCAGAGTATAAGAGAGAAGTGGAGGAACGATTGGGCAAATATGAATTGGAGCAGATGGGAGACGTGGAAGGTGTGTGTAAGATATTTACAGAAGAAAAAAGTGCAGCATGTGATGTGGTGTGTGGAAGGAAGAGAAGACGGAGGGGGGTGCAAGGAACAGGGTGGTGGACTGAAGAGGTGAAACAGGCTGTGGCACAAAAGAAGAAAGCATACAATGAATGGATGAGAAATAGGGGAGTGGAAGAAGTTGAGAGGCGGAAGAGAGAGTTATGTGTTGAAAGAAAGAGAGAGGTGAAAAGATTAGTAAGAGAGAGTAAGAAGAGAGTGGATGAGGAATTTGGAAGGAATTTGAGAGTAAAGTGGAGGGACTGTAAGAAAATGTTCTGGAGAGAAGTGAAAAGAGTAAGACAGGGTGGAAGTGAAGTTAGTAGGGGAGTGAAAGATAAAAATGGTAGATTACTAGTGGAGAAGGGAGAAAAAGTGAGCAGATGGAGAGAACACTTTAAGGAATTGTTGAACATAGAGGATGGAAGTAATGCGAGTATAAGTGGCTGGGGAATGGCTGGGAGAAGGAGGGAGGTGAGAAGACAGAAAGAAATCAGTAGGACAGAAGTTGTGGAAGCAATGAAGAAAGTTAAATCGGGGAAAGCCCTAGGAATTGATGGAGTGTGTGGTGAAATGCTGAAGCATGGGGGAGAGATAGTAGTGGAATGAATGTGGAAGATGTGCAGATTGGCCTGGGAGGAAGGTAGAGTCCCAGAGGATTGGAAGTCAGGTATAATTATTCCCTTATACAAAGGAAAAGGGGAAAAAGAAGTGTGTGGTAATCATAGGGGCATTTGTCTTCTTAGTATAATAGGAAAAGTGTATGGTAGGATACTTATAGACAGAGTTAGAGAAAGAACAGAGAAATTAGTTGGAGAAGAACAGGGAGGCTTTAGGAAGGGAAGAGGCTGTGTAGATCAGATATTCATTCTTAGATGTTTAGTGGAAAAGTTTCTAGAGAAGGGAAAGAAGTTGTATGAGGCTTTCATGGATTTGGAGAAAGCATATGACAGGGTGGATAGACAAGGATTGTGGAAAGTATTAAGAATATATGGAATAGATAGGAAGTTGTTGAATGCTGTGAAGAGTATGTACGATGGTGCGAAGGCTGCAGTGCGTGTGGATGGTGAACTAAGTGAATTTTTCTCTTTGAAAGTTGGTTTGAAACAGGGATGTGTCATGTCTCCATGGTTGTTCAATCTGTACATGGATGGGGTAATAAAAGAGGTACAAGGTAGAGTAGTGGATGTTGGAGTGGCCCTGGTGAGAGAGGATAGTGTTTGGAAACGCCCTGTACTGTTGTTTGCAGATGATACTGTGTTGTTGAGTGAAGATGAAGGGGAGCTGCAAGGCTTGGTGGATGAGTTTGGGAGAGTGTGTAGGAAACGGAATCTAAAAGTGAATGTAGGGAAGAGTAAAGTGATGGTCTCTGAGAGAGGTGAAGTCAGTGAATGTACAGCGAGGTTGGATGGTGAGGAATTGGAAAATGTGAGTACGTTTAAGTACTTGGGTAGTGTGATGAGTAAGGATGGAGGTTTGGAGAGTGAAGTGCTTGAAAGGGTACAGCAGGGAAGAAAGGTTGCTGGTTCTTTGAAAGCAGTGATAAGAAACAGGGAAGTGAGCATGGAGGTGAAAAAGTTACTACATGACAGTATTGTGATACCAACTCTAACGTACGGAAGTGAAGCTTGGACATTGTTGGAAGGACACAAGTCAAGAGTGAGAGCAGTGGAAATGAGTTATTCAAGAGGAGCCTGTGGAGTCACGTGGAGAGACAGGCTGACGAATGAGGCTATAAAGGAGCGTTGTGGTGTGGATGTGGATGTGATAGGAAGCGTTATAAGGAACACACTGAGGTGGTTTGGCCATGTGGAGAGCATGGAGGGTGAAAGACTGACGAAGAGAGTGTATGTGAGTGAGGTGGAGGGGAGAAGAGGGAGGGGGAGGCCGAGGATGAGATGGAGGGATGGGGTGGAGAGGTATATGAGAGAAGGGGGTGTGAGTTGGGAGCAGGGCAGTGAAATGGCGGGGGACAGGGCGACTTGGAGGCGATTTGTTTGTGGCAACCCCAAAAGGGATTGAGGCGTCTGGCAATAGATTGATAGATAGATAGACATTTCCAGGCGCGATATACAGAGCCACAGCCAAAGGCCAGGACTGGAAATGACCTATGTGTGGATATGTATGTATGTTGGTGTATGTATAATGGTGTATGTTTATGTACGTTTATGTTTTTTTAATGTGTCCGACTCTGGGGAAAGGATTCAGGGCCTGTCCCAAGGCCCAGTAGTCCTACACCTCCACATGTTACCACTTCGGTGCTAACACCCACTGTCCATATTGAATACATGCTAGGGCTGTCTCATACAGGACTGGTGTACTGGTATTAGCAGGGGTATTTTTACATGTCGGCGGGTCTTCTCGTAGATCAGTGAAGTGTGCTTTTACGAAATTCAAATAAACTGTTCCCTGCCCCAGCCGGGATTCAATCCTGGGTCCATTAGGACTGCGAGACCCCTCTACCGATTCAGCCACCGCCTCTGTATGAGTGTTTGAATGTTTCTCTGTGAGTGTACATTTTCTTTTCTTTTTTTTTGCATCATCATTACAGCCCTCACCCTCTTTGCCTGCAGGCGTGGTGTACAAGGCCACAGCAGAAGACGAGGACCTAGGCCTAACCTGCCCCCTGGGACCAGGCCTCAACACCCGCTGCCCCTGCGCCTCCGTTAGGTACTCACTGAGGACCGAAACTGACGACGCCTTTGACATCCATAAGTCTTCTGGTCAACTAACACTGAAGCCTGGTGTGGATCTGAGGCCCGGCACACACTACCACATGGACATTGTGGCCTCCAGTTAGTATATCGAGAGACAGGCACGGTATAGAGAGATACAGAGAAAAATGAGAGATAGGCATAGAGACATTTTTATCCACAAATCCTTGTTCAGCACTCACTGAAGCATACAGTATTTAGACACAGGGAAGTACAAGTGCTGGCGTGTGTAGGTCTGTGTAGGGCAGTTGTTGAAACGCAAATACCTGCACACTTGCTGCTCAACAACACCATGACTTGTACCAAGGTCAAGCCTTGACGTGTACGAAGGAGTTCACAAAGCCTGTCCGTCGTGAAAAGTAGTGTATCTCACCAGCCATCCCGGTTATAATGAGAAAGAAGTTGAAGAACGATACGTGAACTGGTAGGGCTTGTGTTTTGGATTATAAAGACGATAAGTTTTTCAGTGTAGGAATGGATACTGAGGGAATTAGTTGTACTCACGAGAGGGTAATAGTAGAAGGGTTCTTGTTTCACGGTCTTTGGAGAGAGAGAGAGAGAGAGAGAGAGTAGTAGTAGTAGTGGTAGTTGTAGTAATTGGCATTCTTAGGTATTAGTTAGTAGTAGTAGTAGTAGTAGTAGTGAAAATATAATTAGTAGCAACATTGACATGTAAAATATTAATCTGTACTTTCTGATACTATTATTATTGTATTCAGGAATGTCAATAGGTGGTATACAAACTGCTTTGTATGTTTTGTCTATTGTTAAGGCCAGTTATTCATATTGGAAATATTCTCAGCCACCTGTATCCTCAGGCTACCATACATTTACCTATTTCCCTTGTGTACTCCTTTCCATATATTATTCACTGCTCCTCACTGGCCTCTTTACTGATGTCATACAATGCATTAATTGCTTGAAACTATTATCTAAGTCGAATTCTGACCTAAGCTCGTGAGAGTATTTTACTGATGTCATGTCTACAGTACCACACACGATGACTGTCTCTCAGTGTGAGCAGCTGTTGAGCTGCCCTGCCTGTCTGCCGTGCATAGGCCTCCACCGCACCTCAATGTGCGCTCGGTCTAATACCTACCTTCCTCTTCTTCCTCGCCTCCCCTCCCCCCCACCCACACAACTTAAACCCCTGCCTTCCTGCTTTTCTGCCCTTCCATCCCCCCCTCACACACACACAATTTAACCCAAGCCTATCTGCCTCTTCTCTTTCCTTCCTACAGTTTAACCCCTGCCTGCCTGCCTCTTCTTCTCCCCCCCAAACAGAACCTATCCCCTGCCAGTCTGCTTCTCCGTCCCACGGCACACACACACACACACACACACACACACACACACACACACACACACACACACCTAACGTCTGCCTGCCTGCTTCTTCCCCCCCCTCACACACACACACACACACACACACACACACACACACACACACACACACACACACACACACGCACACACGCACGCGCACACACACACACACACACACACACACACACACACACACACACACACACACACACACACACACACACAGCCTAACCCTTGCTTGTCTGCCTTTTCATCCCCCCCTCCATAAAAACACAGCCTAATCCCTGCCTGTCTGTCTCTTCTTCCAGACACCAATGCGTCTATGAGCACCCCAGTGCACCAGCTGTTAGCCGTGCAGACACTGACGGTGGTGGTGCACAGTGACGACACACTACACGACCTGCTGAGTGGCCACCAGGTGGGCACATGGATGGTGGCAGGGTAGGTGAGTGGATTGATAGGTGGATGAAAGGTTGGGTGGATAGGTGAGTGGATAGGTGGATAGATGGATGGATGAATGAATGAATGCATGAATGGATAGGTATATGGATGTATTGGTGGGTAGTTAATTACTGTACTTGGATGGATGGGTACGGTGGACACTGGTGATTCGTGAATATGTGGCTGGTATTGGAGGGGTGTATGGATAGAAGTGTGTGTGTGTGTGTGTGTGTGTGTGTGTGTGTGTGTGTGTGTGTGTGTGTGTTCTGTATCGCTGAATGATTTTTTTTTTAGAAAGGACAGTGGGCATAAAGATGGATGAATGGGTAGTTGGGTCTATCTGTCTATTGCCAGACCCCTTAATCCTGTCAGGGGTGGCCACAAATAAATCACCTCCACGTCGCCCTGTCCCCCGTTATTTCACTGCCCTGCTACCAGCTCACACATCCCCTTTCTCATATACCTCTCTACTCCATTCTTCCATCTCATCCTTGGCCTCCACTTCTCTCTCCACCCAATCCACCTCATTCACATAGGCCTACACTCTCATGGTCAGTCTTTCGCTCTCCATCCTCATCACATAGCCAAACCACCTCAGTGTGTTTCTCCTAACGTTTCCCATCACATCCACATCCACACAACAACGACTTCGCTTCCTCATTTGTCAGTCTGTCCCTCCATATGACTCCACATGCTTCTCTCAAATTCATTTCCACTGCTCTCGCTCTTGACTTGTGTCCCTCCAACAACGTCCAAGCTTCACTTTCATACGTTAAAGTTAGTATCACAGTACTGTCATGCAGTAACTTTTTCACTCCCATGCCCACTTCCCTGTTTCTTATCATTGTTTTCTTCCTTGTTGTACCCTTGCAAGCTCGTCACCCTCTAAACTTCCATCCTTATTCATCACACTACGCAAGTACATAAACGCACTCACATTTTCTATTTCCTCCTCATCCAACTTCAGCGTACATTCAGTGACTTCATTTCTCTCGAAGACCATCACTTTACTCTTCTCTACATCCACCTTTAGATTCTGTCTTACAAACTTTTCCAAACTCATGCACCAAGCCTTGAAGCTCGCCTTCTTCTTCACTTAATAAATAAATAAATAAATAAATAAATAAATAAATAAATATATATATATATATATATATATATATATATATATATATATATATATATATATATATATATATATATATATATATATATATATATATAATTTAATGCGAAGAAGAAGGAACCAAAGGCCAGGAGCCCGCAAACCGTTCCTTCCAAGAAAAAAAATAATAATACAAAAGTGAGCCAAATTCAAGATCTGTTCATTTCGAGATGCCTGGACACATTGCATTTGAAAGACTGGAGATCATAGGAAGACAGAGGGAGACAGTTCCAGAGTTGACCAGTTGCATAAATGAAGGACTGGGAGTAACGGTTAACTCTTGCATTAGAGGGTTGGACAGAAAAGGGATGACAAGTTTGTTGCTATACGGGTGCTACGCACCCGTCGTAGAGGTGGAGGGATGCAAGCAGACAGTTCAGAGGAGCAGTGACCATGGAAGTAGCGATAGAAAAGAGATAACAAGGCAACAGTGCGGCGAAGAGACAAAGGCTGAAGGGAGCCAGTAAGAGGAGGAGAGTTAATGAGATGAAAAGCCTTTGACTCCACCCTATTGAGAAGAGCTGTATGTGGGAAGCCTCCCCACACATGAGAGTTGTACTCTACACAGGGGCGAATAAAACCCGTGTACAAAGTCAACAACTGTGCAGGGGTAAAGAAGGTACAGAGTTGGCTTAGCACACCTAATCTCTTGGAAACTGATTTTACAAGAGATGTAATATGATCTTTCCAAGATAAATCCCGAGTGAGTGAAACCCCAAGCTGCATGTTCAAGGATGATGCAGGCTTGAGCTGGATATTATTAAACATTAGTGGGTACTCCTGTGTAAGATTCTGTCGGGTTGGTAGGTGTAAAAACTGAGTCTTTGATGCATTAAAAACAGCAATATTATTATTACCCCAGTCAGAGATACGAACCAAGTCAGACTTTAGGTGTGCCATAGCCTCATCCCTTGTTTGCTGAAGTAACTGCTCGGATGGACGTTGGGGGAACCGATTGGAAAGGTGAAGGGTGGAATCATTAGCGTATGAGTTGATATAGGGTTAGATGTACAGCTTAGATCATGGATGAATAAAAGGAAGAGAGTTGGTGATAGGACAGAGCCCTGAGCAACACCACTGTTGATAGATCTAAGAGAAGAATGATGGCCGTCTACAACAGCGGCTATAGAACGACCAGAAAGGAAGCTGTAGATGAAGGCACAGATAGAAGGATAGAAACCGTAAGAGGGCAGTTTGGAAAGTAAGGATTTATACCAGACTCGACCGAAAGCCTTTGAGATGTCAAGTGCGAAGGCAAAGCTTTCGCCAAAGTCCCGAAAGGAAGCTGACCAGGAGTCAGAAAGGTAGGCAAGAAGATCGCCAGTGGAGCGTCCCTGATGGAACCCATACTGACGATCAGAAAGGAGGTTGTGATAGGAAAGATGCTTTAACATTTTTTGTTAAGAATAGACTCGAAAACTTTTAAGACATAGGATGTTAATGCAATGGGAAGATAGTTAGAGGGTTGGTAATGGTCACCCTTCTTTGGGACTCGCTAAATGAGTGCAAATTTCCAGCAAGAAGGAAAGGTACTTAATAACACAATATCATGTACAAACAACAGTACAAGGAGTTTCGACACACTTCCCTCTCTCGTTGGGGCCACTCCAACATCCACTGCCTTACCTTGTATCTCTTGTATAACCCCATCCATATACAGATTGAACAGTCATGGAGACATGACACATCCCTGTTTCAATCCAACATTCAAAGAGAAAAATTCATTCAGCTCGCTGTCCATACACATTGCAGCCTTAGCACCCTCATACATACTCTTCACGGCATTCAGCAACTTCCCATTTACTCCATAAATCCTTAATAGTTTCCACAGTCCTTGTCTATCCACCTACTCATATGCTGTGTCCTGATGGATTCCCAAGTCTGTGGCTACAGCTGACAGACATGATGGGGCTGCCCTGCTCTCCCTCTCTCATGCTTTGTTGGACCTTTCCATTCGTTTTACTTATATATAATTCACTTTTTAAACCATACTTCGGTATAGGAATGGTACTCATTTCTAAATGGTTAGTTTGCCCATAACACTTATATTGTGTACTGTAGTTTTCCTTATCTTCTAAGTATTTACATACATTGCACATATTTTTCCAAAATCTTGCTTTACTGAATGAGTGTCACCCTTTGCTTTTGTAAGAACACTCATTTCCTACAGTGAACTTTTCTTTATCTTCATATTTCACTTAGGTGCATGTTACACTCTACATAGTAATTTCCATCCTCTGGCATCGTTTCCCTACTCACTAATGATGACACTGATGCCTGTACAGTATTCCCTGTCAATCACACATTCACTCAATCCCTTCCTTGCAGGAGTGGGCAGCTCTTCAGAGGTGGAAGTGGCAGGAGGTCAGCAGGGAGCAGTGGCGGCAAACTCATCAGATGATGCAGACTCAGAACCCCTAATCCCTAGCCCTCCCGTGGCATGTGGTAGACTACCAATTCAATCCTCCCACCGCCTCTATCCTTGTGTGAAGCAGTGGTGACAAAAGAAAATGGTGATCAGTTCAAATCCTGGAGGGAAATGCAAAACATCTATGTCCATCAGCTGGGGTTTCATGAACACCTGATTTCCGATGGCTAGTACCATTAGCCGTGCTTCAGGGTTAAACTACTCACTTTAACTTATAAAGTATTATAGTCACATACACAAATAGTTACTGTCTACTTAACAACCTTTCACTGTAACAAATGGAAACTTTCATTATTACGTGTGCAAAAACATTATGTCCTTAAACTGCCCAAATTATACTAATAAACTGGCACATCACAATCACATATTGCTACCATACTTAAAGGCCTCCATCCTACTTAACAACCATTTCAGCAGCAATTTAGAGTATGATCTATAAATCAGATACCTGCACTAGTTTTAGTACCACTGCAAATACCACAACCATCACCAACAACTATTGCCACAACAAGTACCGCAGCAGATAACAAAAACTATATAAAAATATACACTGTCGGAACAGATACCAACAATTGTGTTATCATATCTACGATCAAACGATCATAGTCATTACAACCATCACAGCTGTCACATTTGTAGTTCAAGTTAATTATGACCAGCCCACTATCATAACTACCACCACTCCACCATAACTACCGCCCCACAACAATGCACTCCGAGGAGCTAAACTATCAGTGTCCGAATAACAACTATCACAACCATTCCACTACCACAACTAAACACTCCCAAATACTAGCCTATTAAATTAACTTCCAACCACTAACCACATCATTACAAGAGCTACTACTACTGCTACTACAACATTTGCCACACGAGAGCGACCATAGCTAATATAACAGTGCCATTATAACACGTATCACAACCATTACTCCCACTTGCTAACTAGCCACCTGAACCACCACCACTACTATCACCATCGTTATCAACATCATCGTTATAACCACAATTTTCTGCCTAAACATTGCTACTTCCATCATCGCAGCTACAGCCATCTTTTTCACCACCATGGCTCCTACCAGCATCACTACTACCACCATCGCTGCCACCACGACCCCAATTTCCACCACTGCCTTTGCAGCCACCATCACCGTCTGCCACATGCAGGAGTGGTTGTACCACAATCCACCACCATTACTAACCGCTAACCATACATATCCCATTAACGAAACACAAAGATCATTTCTGAGAGGTTGTGCACCAAGTTCCTGACACTCTTATTGCAGTGTGGAAGCTGCCTTGATCAAGTTTAGGAATTTGAAGGACCGCTTTCTCGTGAATTTAGGAATCTGCCTGGCACATTGTACCAGTTCATATGTGCATATGACACGTCAAATTCTTCTTGTTTATATATGAAGCTGTCACAAATATGGATGTGTGTGCCTGTGAGGTGGAGTCAGGAATCCGGGGAGCTTGACTGGAGTGTGAATAAAAGTTTGACCCATTCAGCTGGACTGAGTATTTTGTCCCCACCTCTCTGGATCCAGACATACCCCACAGCGAAGAGGTATGGATGATATTGATGTTCATGATGGTGACTTGTATTCATTACGGAAATAAAGCATCTGTCTGTAGATAAATAGACAGATAGGTAGTTAGTGATAATCATATGATTCCAGTATTGACATACATTGCATAATATCATAAATGATGCTATTTGAATGCCATGTGCAGATTTGGACTGGTAAGGAAAAGCTGCTGGAAACTCTCTTAAATAACGAGGTTTCTCGCCACTGCATTATCCCGAGAAAAATATCATTAAAAAACTCGACATATCAGTGTGACCATGAAGACATTTATATTTGAAACAAAGATGCTACATTTTAAGGTTTTGTTTGTTGTACATTCCTTAATTTGTGTAATATTAAGAATGAAAAATGATGTACTGTACAGACTTTAAACGAAATATTTATTGATTGACGAGAAATTAGATGTTTTGAAATTATGTACTTCTATATTTTGCGTTAATTTAACGTTTAGATTTTAGAGATACATGAAAATATACGTGTTATTAATCATCACATCATGAATTTAGAAATACTCTCGATCAGCAAGAAATTAGATGTTCTCAGATTCTATATTTTTGTGTTAATTTAACATATAGAGTTTGGAGATATATGACAATATATCATGTTTTTTATCATCACATCATGAATTTAGAAATACCGTGTGTCTGTGTGTGTGTGTGTGTGGTAGGTAGGGGGGACCATCATTCACTCACTTTGTGTAGTGTTGCCTTTCACTTTTATCATTTTCTTTCTGCATCTGGCCCCCCTCTCTTCCACTTTCTCCCTTCTTTCCTGTCACTTTTTATTACTCTTCTGCCCTTTTCAAGTGAATTACATTGTGTGACAAGCCTACTGATTTCCTGTAAACCAAGAAACCATTTACAACGCTGGGGACAACCATAAAACCAACCCATACGTGTTCCCTACATGTCAACAAATGGGTTGGTGGTGGGTTAGTCAAAGACAAACGGCCACCTCTTACGCTATTATGGCGTCTGGCTATAGATAGATAGATAGATAGATGTGTGTGTGTGTGTGTGTGTGTGTGTGTGTGTGTGTGTCTACTTAGAGTATTTTTATCAGATGACTAAAGTCTAACGAAATGTATGTTAATCATGAAATTTGTGTTTGGCGAATGTAAAAACTGAAAATTTATCACGTTCATTTAGTGTCATATCAAAATTTGGGGGTTATATAAAAATGTTGCCAGCGGGTTATCAGATGTTTAGAGTAATGAAAATACACGTTGACAATACTTGACAAATATATGTGAGACAACTGTATTACTTAAGCTGTAAAAAACTTTACTCCACTTTGTATAGTTCCAATCCCTTAAATATTTACATTACTCAATACATTTCTTATAGATGTCAGAGGTATGTTAATGAAAAAAAAAAAATCACTTTTCAAAGACATAATGTCATAGAAAATTTTGAATAGTTCATAATAGATGTTAGAATTTTGAAGTACGTGTTTGAGACTCTTTAATTTCCTGTAATAGTAACCTTTTCACGAGGGTGACGTATTGTCTGTAGTATATTCTAGCGCCTTCTACATGGCTCTATTCAACAAAAGAAAAAACAGTTGGTAGAATGGCTTAACTGAGTTTATATCTAACCCTCCAACTTGAGAAGTCTCTCCAAAACTGAATTCAGTCGTCTGAAGGCAGCAAGATTTAAATGATTAAATGTGTCATCATAATCAAGGTTTTTCTTATGCACAAACAGTAAAGAACACGAGTTAATAACTTGCGTATAATTAAAACAAATCTCTTCACTACAAGGACGAGTATTTTTCATTCTTGCCATTACCAGTTTTGTTCAGCATCAAGGCACTATTGTGAGTGGCGTCGAAGACTTCATAGCACCTCTTCCATAGCGATTTATTCTACACATTCCACCGCAGTATCCTCTTCCATGTTACTGAAGCAAACACTGTCGACATTAAAATGACGCAGATAACATTACGAAGAATATTAACGTGTTATATTAAAATAAGTCGGTCAAGAAGAGCAGCTAAGAAATTTTATACCCGACTTAGAATACGACTGTGAGAGTACACTGTGGGTGATAGGATTAAAAATTAATCTCCCTAAGCCATATATCTCCTCCCCAGGCTCTCTCTCTCTCTCTCTCTCTCTCTCTCTCTCTCTCTATACAGTTTTATAATATATACAGTTTTATAATATATATATATATATATATATATATATATATATATATATATATATATATATATATATATATATATATATATATATAGTCACGATTAATAACATTTTAGTAAATCAACTCTTTGTTGATTACGATTGTTTGATTACTGACTAACCCATATAATAAGAAACCATTTACTTACCTATTACCTGCCAGCCACTTAAAAACAGTTAGCTGAACAAAAGTTAGCTATCATGATATTTCTGAAAGTTGCCAGTTGGATAGTCTGTCAACATATGTAGTAATTATCCTGTGACCAACATTAGAGCAGTTTGTTGTAGTTTGAAGATTATAATTTACAACAGAAATATTCACACTTGTCTTATCTTACCTTCATATGCTATTGCTGGTCATAATATATGTATTTTACATCTTAGAGAGTGCCCTGTAGGCTGCTGTGTGAATTTAATGAAAAAGAATCGCACATAGGTAATACAAATGAAGCTGGATAAGATGAACATATCTGAGCCTCCTGGGTAGCAGAATTTAATTTCCTATGCCATCTATTTACATACACAGCTCCTGAACCCATCCCACTCTCACCTCTCTACCTTCACCTTTCCATCTTCCTTCCTACCCCGTCCAACCCTATCCCTTCCCACTTCACCATTCCTTCTTTCTCCCACCCTCCTTCTGAATAACTGAGTTAACCTCCAAAACATCATTTATTTGTCTCAGTTACTTATTTATCACTTTGGCAACAATACAGCATTTTCCCCTTGTTAGGAGAGATATCAAAATATTTCCATGGACTTAACTTGCAGTAGCGTTTTGTTTAACAGGTTGGTGTTCTTCGTATAAACTGAGGTATCTCTCTGGAATGTATGCTTTATTTCACTTTTATCTATTTTTCTGGGCTTCATTTTATGTCACTACCAGTACAAGAAACTAACATAAAAGTAATAACAAACATGATTAGCGGTAATATCTCTCAATGAGCTGAAAAAAAAAAAAAAAGAAACTTAGTGTAGAGAGTATACTAATATAACATATCTCCCATTGCACACCTTGTAACCTTGAAGTGGATGTAACAGAAGTAAAAAATAAATACGAAAATAAAATATGATGCCACACTAGATCACATCTTTGTTTCATGAGGGTAGCATCAGTTATTCTAAATTTAAACTTTACAGTTAATAGATAAATACTTACTGCATTCCATAAAACATTAGACAAATAACACGACTAATATACACACTGAGCAGGAACGCCTTACAGCACCATGAAAAAAGAAAATCTATCCATCTGTCTATCTGTACATTTACCGATCAGTCTCTGTATCATGTATTTATCTATTTGTACTCCAATCCTATTTTGTCCAACAGAAGCACAGTGGTCCAGGGCTAGTTACTCAGGCATGACAATGCAGGTGAGCACCGGTTACTGGCTCCTGACTGGTAATCTGTGAACAATAAACACCAGCCATTACTTTGATGCAATCATAGATGGGCCACATAAAGGAATATATATATATATATATATATATATATATATATATATATATATATATATATATAGATATATATATAGATATATATATAGATATATATAGATATATATAGATAGATAGATATATATATATAGATAGATAGATAGATAGATAGATACATACATATATATATATATATATATATATATATATATATATATATATATATATATACGTACACGACCAAAGTGACACACTGAGAGGTCAGTTTGTTAATCAAAGTCAGGCTGGCAATTTTGGCCTATATTCCTTCTAGGAAAAGCTAAAGTACACTTGCAAAACATTGGCTTTTCTTTCCCACGTTAATTTTCGTTATTCACTCAGTACTATTCATTTACTGGCCAATTGAGGGTGGCCTGGGAAGCCATCCCTGAAATCTCACTGGCCACCCCTGTGGCCACCCCAGATGTGATGAGTAGTTGGTCAAGTTCAACACAATAAGTTGGGACAAACGCTGGTCATCCGTGGCGTCCCATCGACGTTCTTTAACGTCCTCATGTTTTGTCACTGCCAATCCCGTCGACGTACTTTAACGCACCGCAATTGCAAAGTCCATAATTTGCACAATTTCCAAAATTCGCGTGAAATTTTTTATTCGCCCACCTACCCAAGCCTCCCTTACCTGCCACCAGGCGGGCAGCCTCCCAGACCCTGCATGACCCGCACACACCCTTGTCTCAGTCACTCACCTGTTAGCAGTGACCCAGGTCAGACATGGCGCGTAAAGGTCTCTCTTAGGACGAAATACAATCCGCCCTGGATGCCTTCACTGGAGATAGTGATTCTCCACTAGATGACGATGTGGAGGATCGTGATTTTGTGCAGCCTGAGGAGGAAATAACCAGCAGTGATGAGGAGGTCCCTTCGCCGAGGAAAAAGTGGTATGTTACGTATCGTAAGGTGAGGGAAGGCCAGCCTGGACCCCAAACACATGCACGGACCTCTCTCCAGCCCCTAGAGAGAGATTCTGATGAGGACGAGGACGAGGACGAGGGTGAGGATAAGGATGGCGGCTTAGGACGTGATGTTGCCTCGTGGTTGGGGAAGGAGAAAATTTCACCTCGAGGATCAGAAGGTGCAGCGAGAAGGCAAATCAGGTATGATCCTTCTGTATTGTCTGGGGAAGGCGAAAGTGGTGTGGCGGGAGTGCGGGGTGCAAGGGAAAGTGGTGTGGTGGGAGTGTGGGGTGACAGGGAAAGTGGTGTGGCGGGAGTGAGCGGTGAAAGGGAAAGTGGTGTGAGGGAGGCAGCACAAGCACATGGTGTACATGGGCATAGGGGAGACAAGGTGGAGCCACTCCCCAGCACGTCTTTTGCCCCACAATATTCCCTCACTTCCTCCCCACAGCCCCAGGATGTGGGGAAAGGAAGGAAAGGGAAGGGAAAGGGTAAAGGAAAAGGGAGAGGGAAGAGAAGTGCGAGTGATGAAGGGTGCTGCTCTCCACCTCCCCAGCCTCCTCCACCACCCTCCCCTCCCCACCCCGACGAAGGCGACGATGGGGACGAGGCTGGAAACGGTAGTGTGTTGTGGAACTGGGAAGATGGGAGTAATTTTACTCCCATCATTCACCCTTTCACTGAGGAGTGGCGGTCTGGTTGCATGGCTCGAGGTGTGCATGTGGGCTCCACTAGGGTGGATTCCTTCCACCTGTTCTTTGGGGAGAGGTTTGTGGGCCACATAGTGGAGCAGACGAACCTCTTTGCAAGAAGCCAGCGCCGTGAAAGTGAACGTCTGGGTACAACCAGCAGGCACTCCCAGCAATATGACTATCTTGTAACCCTTTCTGAGATGTTCTTATTTTTTGCCCTGGTTCTCTTGATGGGTGTTGTAAGGAAAAATCAAATACCGGCATACTGGACCACTGACCCAATGACCAGCACACCTTTCTTTGGAAAGGTAATAGGTCGTAATAGATTTCAGCAGATTCTCGGCCGCCTCCACTTTTTTGATGCAGACGATCCAGCTAATACAAATAACACTGATAAAATGAGGAGAAATAGGCTTGTTTTTGATCACCTACAGGAAATGTTCTGCTCCTCATTTTATCCTTACAGAGACCTCATCATAGACGAGAATCTTGTGTTGTGGAGAGGCAATATTTCCTTTCGCCAGTACGTACCCAGCAAGAGACACCGTTTCGGGTTCAAGATCTTTGTTATGTGTGACTGTAAGACTGGATACGTGCAAGACATAGTCTTGTATACGGGCGCACAGACAGACATAACAGAAGATCGTAGTATTGGACTCTCAGGGGCCGTGGTGCAGACAATGATAGAGGAGTACCTTCATCGTGGTCATGTGTTGTACCTGGACAACTGGTACACTAGCCCTCTTCTCGCTCGGTTCCTCCACCAACACGACACCGGAGTCTGTGGTACAGTAAAGAGAAACCGTCGCCATATGGTCAAGACAGGGAGGAAACTGGACAAGAACGAGGTGGTTTTCTTCCAGGCAAATAACATCCTTGCCACCCTGTGGAACCACAACAGGGAAGTTTGCCTCCTGTCGACTGTACACAGCCCCCTGATGCACCGCACAGACTCCGTTGATCACCGTAGCGAGAGGAGGCGCCACGTCTGGAAACCTGAGTCAGTACTTGACTATAATCTCAACATGAGGCAAGTGGATCAGTCAGACTCCATGATTTCCAGTGCGGACTGTGCCAGGACCACGATGAAATGGTACAAAAAGCTCTTTTTCCACTTGCTCGACATCACGGTCCTCAATGCACACTACCTCCACGCCATGACAACGGGAATCTCTGAGACCTTCGAGGGGTTTGTGAGGGAACTGTCACGTGAAATTATCGCTAGGTACGCACAGGACAGGCCAACACACTGCACACGCACCCCCATGGCTGCCCAGACTCCCCTATGCCTCGCAGGACGCCACTACCCAAGCACTATCCCTTCCCAACCAAACCGTCGTAAACCCCAGCGCCACTGCCACGTATGCAAGCACTCGACAGTAAGACCAGCCACTCAGAGAAAAGACACAAGGTACGAGTGTGCAATGTTGCATTATGCCTTCAGCCCTGTTTCAAAGAGTATCATAACTTCCTACACTACTGATACTGTATGAGATGGCGATATGACGCTCAGTATAATGGTAAGGCCAGTCAGTATGTGATATGATTTATATAAAGTTGAAACGTGGGTAATGTTTGTGGTAAAATATTATATAAGTTGAGAAATAGTGTAAGTTGAAAGAAGTGATATCTCAAATACACCCACTGTGTAAATCTGCGAAAATATGATGCTCAGTATAACAGTCTGGTCCGTAAATATGTGATAGCAATGATATAAAGTGGAAACGGGTGTAATGTTAGCAGGAAAGTAATGTATTAGTTGAAAAATAGTGTAAGTTGTAATGATTGATATCACGAGTACACCCACTGTGTAAATCTCCGAAAATATTACGCTCAGTAGAACAGTCGGGTCTGTAAATATGTGATAGCAATGATATAAAGTGGAAAAGGGTGTAATGTTAGTGGGAAAGTAATATATAAGTTGAATAATAGTGTAAGCTGAAACAAATGATATCGCGATTACACTCACTGTGTAAATATACGATAATATGACGCTCAGTAGAATAGTAAGGTCTCCAATTATGTAATAGCAATGATATAAAGTGGAAACATGTGTAATGTTAGTGGATAAGTATTATATAAGTACAAAAATAGGTTGTAAGTTGAAATATTAGTCATAGCAACTTCACCTGTTGTGTTATTATGCCCTATTATTATGCTAAATATTATCGTAAAGCCTGAAACTATCTCAAAACAGTTCTCTAAAGTGGAAAAGTGTATAATGTTATTAGAAAAGTATTATGTAGGTTGAAAAAACACAATGCGAGTTGAAACAACAGTCACAGCGAGTTCACTCACAACGTAAATATGCGGTAACATTACGCTAAATGTTATTGAAAGGCCTGTGAATACGTAAAAACAGTTCTATAAAATGGAAAATGGTATAATGTTACTGGAGATGTATTATGTAAGTAGAAAAAATGATATGCATGATGAGTCAGCAATGTTAGTGATTCACCAGTGAACAGTTTGGCTGATTTCGCTCGGTTCGCCCGATGGAACAATGCTTATTTCACCTCTATTTTTGTATAAAATCCAATTTACTTTTGTATGACATGTTTTTTTGTTTGTAATAAATACATATCTACCTACTTTTATTGGTTTCCCAGACTTATAATACCATAGAAAACGTGAGAGCCACAGACCACCTCCACAGAACACAGTACCAGGTGTAACGAAGGTATACCTGTTTAGGCCACTTATGGACCCCGGTGAACACTTTCTTGGTGATTGACCATTGTTTCTGACCAAAAGCGGAAGTTTGAGCCAAAAAAATTTTGGTCCAAAAATGGTCGGGATTGGGGGGTACCAGTGGTTAAAAAGTGGTCGGGACGGGGCGGGTTAACACCACTTTTTGCTTCCTGTTCGTTAGCCATTTCGTAATCCATACAGTTAATTGTTCACAAATACAGTGGTTGCCACTTAATAAACGGTACCGTAGACCTCCAGTATGACTGTTCTTGCGTTTTGCACCTCTGCCAATGATTTGACGATTTTATTGTTATGATGCGCTAGTTCCGTAGAGGGAGATCCCACATGTCACACGATAGTTCGACGGTTTCATCACAGGTACAGTTTTTAGTGTAAAAGTTTGCATAACATTACTCTATTGTACACTGTTTGGAGTTAAGGTTTGTTTAGTTAATGCTGTAACTGTTTCTTTAGAGTTTTCATATTTTAATTTTTAGTTGTGATCAGCATGGCACATTTTGTTTAATGTTGTATCTGAAATGTAAACACAGCAACCTAGCCTTGAAAACAAGCATTTCAGTGGATTCTAACATCAGTTCTGAACTTCATTTGAGATTCATCTGTGCATAGGCTGAAGCAATATGAACATCTGTATTTACATATTTTGATCACCTGCCATTCATTAAGGTTCACTATGCCATGGCCAACCCACACTAGCTCTGTGTCCAATCTTGGCCACCACAGTCAAAATGTCCTGGATACACCACTGCCTTCACTGATTACTCTTGCTGTTTGACTCACTAACTCTGTCACTGATTCACTGATTGTTCACTGGTGAAATAAACAGCTCACTCCATCTGTCACTCGTTGCTGACTAAAACTCCATTGTCTATCACAATGTCAGTGGCAGACACTGTGCATACATTCCTGTATCCTTTACACTTGGCTGGCTAGAACATCATTGTTTGGCACACTACGCACACACTTCCGCATCCGTACACTTGGCTGGCTAAAACCCCACTATCTGGCACACTACGCACACACCTCCACGCACGTCCGTTACACTTGGCTGACTGCCAGGCAGGCCTCTTAAATATCCCCATTGGCTCCCCCTATTATCACATTCCAGAACACTCTAGTAAAGAACCCATATTTTCTTATGCAATAATGCACATTCTAGATCCTTGGAGGAGCTCACATACTCTCACATAATAATACACTTAAATTAATAACATACAATAACAATAAGGGCAAAAACTAGTTTCCACCATAATATAGAAAGAGAACAAAATAAAAGCCAAAATCACCAGAATATTCCTCATATTTCTAGATGGAAACACCACTTAAAGCCTGCGACAAAGCACTTCATTTCTCAGAGGTTTCCCACATCTCCAGATTTAAAACACTACCATATTCCTACAAGCATAAAGCTGCCCCCCTCCCTCAAAACTGTGTCATCCCCAACACAACCATTTAAAACTACCTATGCACAAGTATATACAACATAAACTTCCAGATTAATGGGTCATCACCATCGCCTCTGATGTATAATTCCCACAGTGCGAAGAACTGGATCTCCAGTGCTGCCAACTTTGTCATTTCCCTGGGCGCTCCTTTCATATTTGGTGACCAGCAGGTCCCTGACTACACGCCAAGTGTGCTTCCCATGTCCACGATATCCCCTGAAGAACATGCAGCAGCGTGCCTCACCAAGATCCTCCTCAGCTGCTCAGTCAATGGCGTCTTCAGACACTGGACATTCTGGCAAGCAGGTCCAACAAGTGCTCAGATAGTTCTTCATAGAGCTCAACTGTAATAATTTTGCATACACTGTTTGGTGGCTCCTGATCGATTTCTTGGCACAACCTCACAAATGTGCCCTGATGTATCTTCTTGGGACATAATGAAAAAATGGCTCTGACAACAGGTGCTTCATCTGAGCAAGGTCAACCTAGGTCCTGCCCTCCATCACTCCTGTGCTCCACTAGACCCAGGGAAGTGAGCGGTGTATCGTAGATTTTGCTGGGTAGCACCATCTCTAACTAAAGGGACATAACTGTAGCCCATCTGGCCATCTCTAGCAAACTTCCATGCGCGACGGCCCTCGGTGGAACACTCCGTCCTTCTAGCCACATTTGCATCTAATGGAAGTTAACCAGGCACTGGCAGGGCACAAGGCAGTCCGAACAAAAGATGCAGTGGTCCCCACTGTCGGCAACACACATAGCCTTGGTCTCTTCCTTACCTCTCTGCCTCATGGTGAAACCGAATGGTTCCTAAAGCCCAATTCCATACCCTATAACTTCCCACAGCCTCTGCAAAATCTCTGGAAGCTGACCATGGTCCACCACCTCCAGCTGCCTCTCTGATGTTGTGACAATGATCATTGAGCATGCTACTCCCTCAGTCTCTCCATCCCCCTTCATGCACCTGTCACTGGCACCAAAGAGGTATGCTGGGTGCTGACCCACATCCAAACACTGTTAAAGAAGGTTTACCCCATTCCTCATTCTCTGTATTTCATTTCTCTCTTTATCCTCAGCTATACACGAAACCTCTTCCCTCACTTCTCTTACCTGGTCACTCTCTTTACCTTGTTGTGTGCCACATCTTGCTGTGCAGTTTGATATTTGTTTTGTTCTTCATGACAGTTCTTTTGTTCTTCATGCTGTGCTCTGAACATTGCAAGTCCATCCTTCTTTTGTTCTCCTTATGCTCTGTACATTGCGTGTATAATTCTTCTTTTGTTCTTCTTGCTTTATTTGAACATTGCACGCACATCCATCTTTTGCACTTCTTTCTGTGCGCTGAACATCGTGTGTATATCTTTCTTTAGTTCTTCATGCTGTGCTTCTCGATATTTGATTTGTTCATGCTGTGCCTCTTGATATTTCATTTGTTCTTCATGATGTTCTCTGAAGATTGCGAGGATATCATTCTTATGTTTTTCATGATCTGCTTTCAACACAGCGAGCAAGTCTGCCGATGATACATCCACCATTCTGACAGTCTGCTCATGCATCGCCAGCTCTAAAGACATATCTCCATACATGACACAAATTGTTATAAACGTAGAATTCCTTATCACTCCTACCAGCAGTTGTTACAAACGTAGGATTCACTCCACTCATCACTCCAGTTATTACACCCATAGGATTTGTTCAACTCCTGACACCATTACAAAACTTGGTTTTCATTCCACTCCTGACACTAATTGTTACAATCTTAGTGGTTTGTTGATAAGTTGAGAATGACACATAGACAGATCGGGCGATTAATCAAAGGTAGATGGACACTTCTGGGTATTATTTCTTGTAGGTACAGCTAAGGTACATATGTAAAATACTGACTTTTCTCTCCCACGTTGAATCTGTCTTTTAGTCACTACTATGCATTCAGTGGCTAGCTCCCACTCACTGACTGTCTGTTTAACTACCCCGTCCTTCATTGATATACTCTCACTGTGACTCACTCTGTCACTGATGCACTGAGTGTTCATTGGCAAAAAACACAACCCACTCCACATGTCACTCATGTCTGACTACAACTCCACTGTTTGGTACACACTGGCGCACACTGTGCACACACTACACTGTCTGGAACATTATGCACGCACTTCCTTGTCCGTTACACTTGTTGCCCAGGAGCATTAAGGATACACCTGGAAAAGGAATTCGAGAAAGATTATTTTTTTTCCGGAAAGCTACATAGAAGTTTCGTACGTCAAAATAAAAAAATACATTCTAAACATTGCGCGTAAGCTAACCGTGTGGGACGATAAATTCAAGATGACCACCATCGGCATGGGACGGGATTATAGCTTAGTGACTACAGTTCATTTGGTCATGTAATACCACCTTTTATGGGTTGTAAAGAGTGATAAATCCATATTGTACTATTATTATTGTAAGATTTTTATGTCACTGATACACACAAAGAACGTGTGCCAGACGCAAAGGAAACAGAAATCTGTATTGACAATTTTACTTTGAATTTATAAACCAGAGTACATTTCATCAGATGTTTTTCTTTTTCATGTTGGATACAGATTGAAGTGTGGACGCAGAAGTTCATAGATGGGTAGAAGACTGTGAATGTAACGGGATGGCAGCACAAGAAAAGTGTGGTATTTGTGATTTTTGTGATAAGCCAATCGCCTCTGACCGAAGTACTGTCACAGAAAGAGGCCAACCTAGCATATAGGGCATTTGTCTTGATCTGAGGGATTGACTTGATGAAAAGCTATTATCTTAAGTGTTCCCATTTCTGGCTCATTAATGGTGGAGACATTACATTATGACATCATGCATAAACTGTGCTGCCACAAACAGTTCCTCTTTGTGAGTCACTTGAGGCTTACTGTGATCTATATTCTAATACAGCTGACCAACACACAGACCTCCGTGAATAGACAATTGCGTGTGACAGCAGACACTTTCTCACCTTTCGGAATTACCTATCACAACATTTGCTATATGCCTACACAGCTGAATACCGCGAGAGACTGGTTTGCATTGATAATGAGATCGTGGCATCTATTTGTGCTAATGCAGATTGTGCAGTCAAATCAGGTGAAGAGACAGCTGCACGTATCACTGGCTTAACTACAGTACATTGATGTTAAGCTTAAAAGGAGTGACAAGGTTATATCTACTGGTTCTGCAACCTGTACTGCCACTGCCCGTGGCAAAGACGCTGAGGTAGACCCCGCTCTCCTCTTCATTTGGGTCACATGTGAGATAAAGAACCGATCAAATAATGAAGAATCACCTTAAACATGAGTTTAGCAAACAGCTACCAGTACTACTTGACAAAGGTACAGCGCACAAAAACAAAAAAACTGGTCTTGCTAAGGTATTGAAAGCTTCAGTAGTCCCAGTATCCACTGAAGCTCTCAAGAACCCATAGTATGTGGATGAAGGACATACTGTATGCAACAAAATGTGACATATTCTGTGGACTGCACATGTGGTGATGTATTTGACAACTATGTGAATCATGTTGTCAAAAATTATGGCAAAGAATGCACTGTCTGCTTTGATGGCTACACAGATCTTACCCTGTCAACCAAGGTGGCTGAAAAGAACCGCTGCACTGATCCAAATGTCTCTGCAGACATAATGTTTGATTTCAACACATCAGTCACGGGCAATCAACACTCTGTTTTAGCAGATCGTAACAACAAGTCACGGTTAATCAGTAGGCTGTATGTCAGGCTTACATCTGAAGGCGTTGCTTGCTGTCAAAATCAGGCTGATGTTGACTACTTAATGAGTAGCATAGCATTTACATTTGCTGGGAATATCACATGACCTGTTGTACTTGTGACAGAGGATACAGATCTGCATGTCATGTTGGCTGATAGGGCCACAAGAGACAAAATCTACATAAAGTATGCAAATGACTTTGTTTATAGCATACACAGCATCCAACAAGCAATGCATCCACAAACCCAACAACACATGTTGATAGAACACGCTATCACCAGATGTGACACAGTCTCTGCCTTATATGGCACTGGTAAAATGAAGGGCATGACAGTCTTGGAAAACGAGGATTGGAGGACGTTGGATGTGATTAAGAAGAGCGATGCCAGCCATGAAGAAGTAGCCGGAGTGGGGGAAATATTCTTACTAAAGTTGTATAATGCCAGTCCGACATGTACAGTTGCGGGCATATCAAACAGAAACACCCCGTCCACCAGCGAGGTGGTGTAGTGCTCTTCGCATCTGGTAACACTGACAGGTATGGAACTTCACCAGGTTTCGTTTGATAGCTAGGACGAACCGAACGCGATTATCATTGCCGCTGTGCACAGTTATTGATGCTAATATAATATTTAAGCAATGTTCCGCCAGAAAATATACTGATAATAGCACGTCATGATTATGGTAAGTTTTTATAATTATCTCACAATATACTCCCTTTATACAATGGCAGTTATTATAAATGATGCAGATTTCGTGAGTGGTTTAGTTTCGAGTCATGAACCATGAAACAGTTAAAATTTCATCGTGTAAGTCATAGTTGTCGGCTTTCCAACAACTATCAATCAATCAATCAATCATTTCCTGTGGCACCCTCGGGGATGCATAGGGCCTCGATGAACTCACACCACCACATCCTATCTTGTGCTAACTCCTCAAGATCTCCCCAACACTCATCTCCAGCTTCCCGTCTCATTGTCCTCACCCACGTCTCTTTTGGCCTTCCTCTACCTCTCCTACCAGGTGCCACCCACCCTGGTGTACCTCGTACTATTCCCTGTCTCCTATACACATGTCCTAGCCACTTCCATCGTGAGAATCTAACATATTCATCGATCGGCTGCACTCCCGTTATTTCTCTAATTCTACTATTTGGTATCCTTTCCCACCACTTAACTCCTAATATTCTTCTAAGTGCTTTATTTTCAAACACCAAGAATTTATTTTCCATAGTCACTGTGCTGTACCAAGACTCGTGTCCATAAATTAAGATACTCCTAACCATTACCTTATAAAGTTTGATTTTTGTATGCACAGAGAAATTGTTATTATTCCAAATATTTTTAAGCATTCCCATTGCCTGATTAGCCTTCTTTAACCTTTCCTCGAATTCAAAGTTCAAAGAACCATCCTTGGCTAAATAAGTACCTAAATATTTAAACCTATCAACTTGCTTTACAACCATACCTCCAATTACACATTCCTGCGCATTTTCCATATTCATATTGATTATTTCAGTTTTTCCACAATTAATAACCAAACCCACCTTGCGACCTTCACTCACCAAACAGTCCAACACTCTCTGCATCTCTTCTGGCCCATCACAAATCAAAACTATATCATCTGCATAATCTAAATCCAAAAGTTTCCTGTTCTCTCCCAAAGTATACCTGCACCGGTTTCTGTTCCAACACGTTTCATAATGTAATCAATGACCAATATAAATAGTAAAGGCGATAGAACACCACCTTGAATTACTCCGGACTTGACTTCAAACGAATCACTCAGACAACCATCAACCATCACTTTACAAAATGTGTCCTCATGCATGTTCATAATGACCCTCACAAACTCCTCTGGTATTCCATAATGTCTCATGATCTTCCCCATAGACTCTCTCGAAACACTATCAAAAGCCTTTTCAAAATCAACAAAACAAAGACTTAACGGTACTCTCATTTCATTAACTTGCTGCATCAAATGCCTAACTATAAAGATCTGATCATTGCAACCACGTCCCTTTCTAAAACCAGCCTGTTCATCCCTCAGAATACCCTCAACCACCGGCTCCAACCTATTTAACAACACTCTACCTGAAAACTTTCAAAGCTATCGGTGACAAAGAGATTCCCTCCAATTACCACATTCACTCAGGTCTCCTTTCTTCGGAACTTAACAATTACACCATTCTTCCAAACTGATGGTAGTAACCCCGTCACCCATATCTTATTGAATAGCTTGGTCAAGATCATTATTAATCTATCTCTCCACTTTAAACATTTCCGGAAATAAACCATCCTCCCCTGGTGCCTTATTATTCTTTAACTGTTTTACTGCTTTCTCCACTTCTGCAAGCCTCAACTCTCCTGTTTCTATATTTAAATCTTCCTGAGCAGACGGTATATCCTCTTCTGGTGGTATTGGTCTATTAAGAACTGTCTCAAAATGCTCTTTCCATCTATTTTTAATATCTCCATCTTTGGTCAATAAATTTCCCTGTCTCTAATTGGTATTTCCTTGCGTTTACCTGCATTACCACTCAGTTCTCTAATCGATTCATATGCTATTCTTTGACTCTGTCCATCATTTTTGTTTATTAGGATTTCAGTCTCTGCAACCTTTTCATCCACACATCTTCTTTTATCTCTCCTAGCTAACCTTCTTACTTCTGAATTCAAACTCCAGTACGCAGCTCTTGCTAATTCAATCTCTCGTTCATCAACGCATTGCATCTCACTCCTCAATTTAGCCTCACCTCTCTATTTTATCATATCCCACGTTTCCTCTGATATCCATTTCTTTCTCCTGAATCTATGTCTCCTTCCAATCGTACATTCAGCAGTCTCATGCAAAACTTTGTTCACATCCTCCACATCTCATCTACACTTCTCTCCCTCTTCCAACGTTTCCAACACCAAAAACCTATTTCTGCATTCTAATCTGAATTCCTCCTTTTCTTCTCCTTCTCTTCTAAGCTTAACAATATCGTATCTACCAACACCAGATTTTTCCTTCTTCTGATTTTTAAGTTTAAACCTTATTTTTGCAATGCTGAGTTGATGGTCACTACCAATATCCGCTCCCCGTTTAACATGAACATCTAGCAGAGAACTTCTATGCCTCCTACTGATAGCGATGTGATCAATCTGATTTTTATATTTTCCACACGGCGACACCCAAGTTGTCTTGTGTATATTGCAATGCTGAAAGAGTGTGCCCCCGATGACTAAGTCATTTGCTAGACAGAAGCTTCCAAACCTCACTCCGTTTTCACTCATCCTACCACCAACTCCCATCTTACCCATACATGCCTCAAATCCCTCATTTGAACAGCCCATTACTGCATTAAAGTCTCCAACGCAGATCAAAACATCATGTCTAGGTACCCTTCCTACTCCTTCTTGCAACTTTTCATAAAATGTGTCTTTCCTTTCATCGAGTGCATCATTAGTAGGTGCATAACACACAAACAGACTGATGTTGCCATGATTTGATTTAAACCATGCGTATAGCAATCGCTCATCTATAGGATCCCACTCACATAAAGCCTTATTTGGTTTACAACCCAGCAACAATCCTACTCCCTGATAATGCATTCCGTCCTGTCGGCCAGATATCAATAAACGTATACCATCCTCCAAATCCAACTTATCGACTCCAGTTAATCTAGTTTCTGTCAGAGCACAAATATCAAGTCCGTAATTTTGAAAAACCTTCACTAACTCATCGATTTTACCGTCATGATTTAGCGTTCTCACATTCCAGTTACCAATTTTAATTGTATTTTTTGCATTGACAAAGGAATTAGATTGTAACTGAGGCAACCGTGAGATTCTTAGCACCCCCTGCCCATTTAAGGGCTGCACGGGACTGGGGGCCATTATTGTTCTTTCAGAGTCCATCAAGGTTTCTTTGGCTAACTTCCTGAACACCTCGCCATTGTGTTGCAGTCGCAGTAGGCAGCTAACTTGCCTGATTGCCCACACCCAAAAGACCCAGCTATGCTGTAGCCAGTCACGTGCCGGCATGCTTCCCAGCCATTTCACTCTCAAGGAGTTCCTCTGCCTGAGAAAGCAACCACCCCCCTGCTCCCGAGGGCTTTTGATCTGTGTAGGTAGAGGGCGATCACTCCCTCACTAGCCATATACAGTGTATATACAGTGTATAGGCTACACTCACCTGAACAGTAAATTATCGTGACGACCATTATCCCTACCGCGAACTTGACATCAGTAGACCTCTGAAATGGAAGCAAGTTCACCACATGCAGGAGGTGTCACCACAGGAGGCGACAGGGTGGGAGTGGGGGACCTGGGAGAAAGGAGGAGGGAGATAGGTGAGGAAGGGGACAATAGTGGTCGAACTGGGGGCTAGAGGAGAGGTGATGGGGTAGGGGACGGTGGACTTTGGTAAACGACAGGAGCTGCAGAAGGAGAGAAAAATTACAAGGTGATGACACGGACAGCTCATTGTTTTATAGGGAATATGGAATTTTACAGTCAGAACATGAAATGTTATGTTCTCGTTGCCATGTGTTGTAATTGACCGCCATGCCTTGTAACAATTCACGACACAAATTACACTGGGTGGCTCAGTTGCCCTGTATTATGAGTATGGTGACAATTTGTTAATGTGCAAATATATGGCACGTCCCTACAGTTTTGTCAGATGTTACAACTGTTGTCATAGTGATCGGGAATTACTTTTGTAGCCTAATGTCCCGCTCACACGAGCAAGCAGTGACTGGCGGGCTGTGTCTGCACCGGGCAGAGTCTGTTCTGCACGACTGTGATTTTGTCTGTGAGGATATAGGTGGTCTCTGAGTAGGTAGTCGGTAGCGCTTGAGTGTGGTATGACAATGGCCAACACAATTCGTACGAGAAAATAGCACTGTTTAGCACAATAATTGCTGGACTAGTGGAAAAAGAAAGGAAACCAGAGAGTGAAA